>NW_019268526.1:2321216-2330497 GCF_002738365.1 Cucurbita moschata | reverse complement strand
AAAAAAAAAAAAAAAAAAAAAAAAAAAAAAAAAAAAAAAAAAAAAAAAAAAAACATTGGTCTTAATAAAGAAAACATTTCCGATTTAATTTCTCAAAACATTTTTTTTAATATAATATAGAAAGAGATTTAAATTTTATACTTCATTGGGTGGATCACCTTTTTAAACTTCAAAAATTCAAATTGATTTAATTAAAAATGAATTTATTATTACTTACAAATTAAGTTAAAAGGAATTAAAAATACTAAAAATATAAAGAGAGAAAAAAAAACTAAAATAGAATATTATTGTCTAAAGAAGGGTGAGAGCGAATGATTAAAAAGAGCGAGTTGAAATCTTTGACTGTCAAATTAAAATATATTTTTAATTCTCGAAAAATAAAAGGGTATCGGTACTATTTTTATATTACAAAATTAATATTATCTAAATTCGCTCTCAAATTGTTTTATTAACACGTGCATGCACGTGATATTTTCAAATTATTTCATTATACCCTAAAATTAAGAGTGAGATTAATGTTTTATAAAAATTGATTAAAAAATTCCAAGCCTACCATACTAAATCTAAAATAAATAAATATATATATATATATATATATATATAAATTTTAAATAAGTATAACTTTAATGTGACCCGAGTAAAGGAGAGGGTCGAATAAATAGGATTGAAATTAAAATTTAAAAAATATGTGTCGGTTATTTTATTTTTTAAAAAAAAAAAGAAAGGAAAAAGAACCCACTTGTAGAGATAAATGAAGGGACAATTTGGGTATTAAACAAAAAAAGTAAGGTTAATATCGTCCAAAAGAGTTTCTTTCTTGTACGTACTTATTTTTGAATAAAAAGATCATGATAATGTACGGTCACTTGTTTTTTGGACTAATAATCTCTTTCAAGCCAACCAGTTCAATTAATCAATTAGAAAAGTGAAAGGGTTAATCAAACAACCACGAGACCACGTGCAATGTCCATTTTATCTAATAATTATACATACGTTCACGTAGCTTATCAATCGCATAACATGATTTGACATTCAAGTAAGCGAGAGCTTTGCATCATTAATGAAACAATAATAAAAGAAATTATTTGAAGAACATACCATTACATTGCGATCGATAGTTTTTCATGTGTCCCGCCTTCTATTTTAATTTCTATTCTACCAAAATTCCCGTATAACTTTTTTTCTTCCATATTATATATATATATATATATATATATATATATATATTTGAAAAATATATCATTTAAGTGGATAGTTTTTATTTTGTTTTAATAAATCGAATAATATTTCATAAGTGAAAATTTATTATAATGTTCAATTTAATTTCTAAAAAATTATATTTTAATATTCACCCATACTATATATTATATATATAATAATAATAATAATAAATTAGATTGAGGCGTGGATTTGGACGAGAACACTCGTCCTATTCGATCTCGTGGGTTGAATATATGTAATGAATATAGTAGAGAGGGACTAAAGATCCTTTTCTCTTGTCCTTATTCCTTACTCATTTTCCGTTTAAACGGAGATTCTTAAAAAATGGGGCCCTTAACCCATCAGATATTGACATTTTGATTTCTCAACCGCACAGGACTGTTAGGACATAGGGTATGATTGAGTTGAGCGGAACAAACTAACAGTACAAACTTGGTCTCATGTGACTCGGTTTGGTTTCTCCTAAAAGACACCCAATTTTGCACTGTTTTTTCTTTATTTTCGGTGTCTTGTCTACTCCACTCATTTTCCTCAACACACCTTCCCCTCTCAACTATCAATCACTATTAAATTTTTCCATAATATATACATACATACATTCAATCGAATATCGATTGACGTGTTGATATATTTATATATCACATGAAACAATATTGATATTAAAAATTATGACTTCGAAAATAAAAATAACTTGATTATTCATTATATACATATATAATTTTATATTTATAAAAATATGTGTGAATATATTTGTAAAATTGAAATTTTAATACAATGTTCGCTCTGTATTTTAATCATTTGATATATATAAGGTCAATAAAAAAAAATTAACTCAATAAAAAAAAATATATATATATAATAGCAATGTTAAGCTAAATTAATAAATATATTCTTAAATTCCTAAATATTTTTAAAATTTTAAAAGTTTAAAAAGGTTTTTTTTAAACACTATTAAAATTTTAAGAATATTTTTTAAATAAAATATTAACAATTTTCATATGGTATAATTGAAGAATATTTTTATTAAATTTAACTCCGTAAAATAATTATTTATTAAAATTTGATGGAAAATGTTGGGAGGGGGGAAATTGTAAAATTCACTTCACCTTTAAAAAAAGTATTGACAGAAAATACTTTTATCTTTTATTTTTTAATAAAATAAATGAAAAAAAAACTGTCATTTTCCCCCATAAAGTGAAATATGTATTTTTAAAAATATATATATATAAATACTGGCCACAAATTATTTTTATATATTATTTATTTGAAGGAGACAAAAGTAATGAGCTGGCATTTGATTTTAGAGAAGTTTTAAACATAAATTGTCCATTTATAAACAAATATTGGGCCATGTTTTGATTTTGAAATTGACTTTTCAAAAAAGTATGGGCCCATTGGACTACAATGCAATCAACTCAACACTCAAAATCTTTTCCGGAAAAAAACCAAAATTATTTCTCATTTTCTTAAATTAATATTTTGTTTTTTTCAATAAGATTTTGGAAAAATAATAATGTTTCTTTATATATATATATATATATATAAATTAGGTAAGTTATTCACTCGAGTCCATTGTCTATATATTTTAAAAAATTATATTTACTTATTTTAAAAATAAATATTTAAATATTTTAAGAATAATTAGCTGTTACAAATAACTGGAAAATGAAATTTGAAAGAGATTATTTAATATAATTGTGATGTTCTATGGATAAGATATCTGTAACAACCTACTGTTAGCATATATTGTTTTATTTGTGTTTTCCTTTCGGGCTTTTCTTATAGGTTCTAAAACACGTCTAATAGTGAGAGGTTTCCTCACCATTGTAAAGAAAACTTCGTTTTCATCTTCAACTAAAGTGGGATCTCACAATCTACCCATTTGGAGGCTTAATGTCCTCGCTGACATACTGCTTAGTGCTTGGTTCTAATACCATTTGCAAAGCTTTGTCGGATCTCACAATCTACCTACTTAGAGGCTTAATGTCCTCGTTGACTTACAGCTTGGTGCTTGGTTTTGATACCATTTGCAATAGCTCCGTGGGATCTCACAATCTACCTGCTTAGAGGCTTATCGTCCTTGTTAACATACCACTTGGTGCTTGGTTTTGATACCATTTGCACCGTTCAAGCCCATTGCTAGCAGATATTTTTAAATTAAAATATTTAAAAGATCTACAGCGAAGGATGAAAATGAAAGTAGAACTTTAACCCATTTATTATGATTTAGAGAGGGTAAGAGAAAAAGAACAGTATAAATACAAATGACGTTCCCATCCGCATAACCTTTTTCGGGGGTAAAAATTCGATCCCCTCCGTGAAGAACAATATCCCCTCAGGCTGCAAATGATAATCAAATAGTTTTACTGTAAATGGAGAATACGGGAATTCTGAAGGAGTGGTTCGATCGAGTTGATTCGGAGAAGTCTGGAAGCATCATAGCTCCTCAGCTTCAGGTTGATCTTCTTCTTTTTCTTATTCAAAGATTTTATCCTCTTCGTCTCAAAGTCCCGATCGTTGACAAAATTTCTGGATTCCTCCATGATCAGAATGCTCTGGCGGTTGGAAACCTCAACTTTCCTCTCTCAATTGTGCAGCAAATGATCAGGTTTCCGAAATCTCTTATTCTTATCATCTCTGTAAAGAACTTTCTGCTGATTTATTATTATTATTTTTTGGTTAGGATGTATGATTTTGATAGAAATGGAACTATGAGCTTCGAAGGCAAGTATGATAATATTTTATAGTGCGGCTTTTGTTTTCGTTTGAGAATCGGTATTTGATTTTGATGATCTCTCTGGTGTTGTGATGCATTTTTCACAGAGTTTGTAGCTCTCAACAAGTTCCTCATTAAGGTTTGTATTTTCGATGATTTTTCTATCTTATGATATTCATGAAATTATGTTCAGCTTAATCTTTTGTGAATATGAAAAACCAATTGAATCGAAGTATCTGCTCTTCCTTCGATCTTCTGATTACTTTTTAATTTCTGTTTCAGCTTCAGCAAGCCTTCTCTGACTTGGAAAGGTGAGTCGGAATTTTCTTTCGATAGTTTTGATGACTACTTGAGCCCTATCTTGCTTGACATAAGACATTTTATTAGAAAATTTTGTTGTAAAGTGCTTGGAGATTTACAAATAATTTGAAACCATTATTCGTATGCCAGAGGCAGCTTCTGCTCTATATATGGCCAGATTGCCTTCTGTCTCCGTATCTGCTGTTGGCCAAATAAATTATATACCATAAATAGAAGTAGCCAGAACTCCTAGTTGGAGCTGAAACGAACTTCAAACGTTTAGCTAATTTCTTGATGGATCTAAACTTGTCATCTCTTTGTGTGTTGTTACAGAGGTCGTGGTTATCTGGTCCCAGAGGATGTATATGAGGTGTGTACTTGGTTTTAAGTATTAACTTCTATATATCTATTAGGATCAATTTTGAAAGAATAATATTCACATTGCGTTTGCATTTAAAATTGTTTTCCTACTGAAATATCCTTTCAGGCATTGGTTAAGATTGGCTTCACGCTGGACTCTCCGGCATTTTATACTGTCTGCGAGGTAAACCATATTTCACCATTGAAATAAAGAACTATCAGTAGTTTTAGTTGGTAAATTTTGTGGTGACAAAGTTAGCATAACTTACCTTCGACCAAGAGATTTGAGGTTCGAATCCCCTTAGTTAGTATATATCGTGGTAAATTTGTGTAGGTTAAAAGCTTTAGAGATTAGTTTAGTGAAGTGATCAAGCTTAATGAAACTTGATGGTTGGAACTTATCTTTAAAACTTGATTAGCAGTCCTTGACTGCTTACTTTAGAATCAATAATGCAAATTAGTGAAATTTCCGTGCATGGGGTGTTGAATCATAAGATAATTGACGCATGAAGATACATACATTCATAAGTGGAGTGTTAACAAGCAATCCTAACGCAGGAAGACGAAGGAAGTAATATTCAGCATAAACCATTCTTTTGTAGTCTTCCATTAGAGAGCCTTCTTTTTTCATCTCTCCATTTTGTCTGTTTGGTTGGTTCCTCTCATCCTTCTAATTATCTTTTTGTAAAAGGAACTCTGCCTTGCCATTTTCTTTTCCATCTCCACAATGCTTTGTAAGTGTGATTTATTTGGTTTGCTGCTTTGTAAATGGAACCTGCCTTTTCAAAATATTTAGTTATGCAAGACATATCGAACTTGTATTTTATTTCTATATATATTTGCAGAGCTTTGATCAGAAGAAGAATGGGAGATTTCGGCTTGACGACTTCATATCTCTCTGTATATTTGTTCAATCAGCTAGGTAGGTTCACTGTTAAATTGGTCAATATCAATCTTTTTTTCGCTTATCTTCTGACGAAAAACTCCTCTTTTTTTTTTTTTGTGGGGGCTCCCATATGCTGTGTATGTATAATTTTCTTTCATTTAACCAAATCAAAAGTTTACGAACCTATTTGATATTTTCGAAGTTTAAAGACGGGTTAAATGTTCTTTAAAGTTCATGACCTATTAGATACAAATATAAAAGTAGGGACTAGATTTGTAATTTAACCTTATTCTTACTTTTTATTATGCAGCTGATTTTCCTTAGAGACGTGTTTTGAATTTTTCTAGTAGTTCTCTAGTTGGTAGAAATCTAACATTGTCTTTTGATTACTTTGAAGTTTCACTAAAAAAAAAAAATTCGGATTGGTTGCAGGAATTTGTTTAATTCCTTTGATACAGCAAAACAAGGCAGGGTGACTCTAGATCTCAACCAATTTGTCTATTGCAGTGAGTATCTGAATTCTAACTCTCGTCTTTTGCCAGCATGTTGTGAATTCATTTTCCTCGTAGTTCGGCGTTTTTATGTTATTCCCTGCCCTCACCTAACAAATTAACCACGGATTAGAGATTGGTGTTGTTATTACTAGATTTTCCCAAGTGTTTAGTGCTCTGTTTGTTTGAGTATTAAATTATAGATGTAAGAGGACATGAGGCAGAATACAATAAATTGCCATCGTTTTTTGTCATGATCTGATATATTAACCCAAGGGGTGGCCGCGCCGGCAAGGACTCGAGGCCTTTTGGTCATACCGGCCTATAAAGTCCAAAGTTTGAATCTTCAGAGGAGCTTAACACCAAAAAAACTGACCCACACAGCCATATTATTGTCAGCCTACCTAGAGATCAAACACTCCCCCTGGCATATTGGCTAGGGCGATCGCTTAGTCACCGACGTTGCTGTTGTTCGTTCCTGATGTTTGCAGATTGATATTAATTTAGTAATCGTGAGCCTACGCCTAAAGCACATCTAACTCGGAACTCAAAATATTCACTGTTCAATTTCTTGCTGTCTAATTTGAAGCACCTGTGTTCTAACTACTGATTGATTTGTTCCTTCACGTTTCCTTTCAGCTGCTAATTGCAGAATATGAAAGTGTAAATATTTTCGATGAAGAGGGGACAGCATAGCATACTGCAGAAACTGTTCGTGCAACCTGTGGATTTAGAATGGTAGGATATGAACTGTAAACTTACTTTTCTGTAGCATAATCTATCTTGCTTGTTTATCTGTTGGTTTGGATCCTTGTCTTCGATGCTGGAAAAGGCTTTATGTGATTGGAAAACTAGTAATTGAGTTCTATTCATCTACCATATAGCCCGTACGTATATTTTCTTGTAGCCATTCAGTTATATGATTAGTCAATATATTGGTTTATTTTGTTAGTTTCATATTATTATTCGTAAATACCGTTATGTAGAAATGAACTTGACGATCTAAAATGGACTCCTGTACACTTATTACCAATATTATCATTTTCATCTTGTACTATTTCTAAAATGAACTCCTCTACACTTATTACCAATATTACCAATGAAACATGCAGTTATTATAACATATCTTAGAAATATGATTAGTGGTTATCAGACCTCATGGCTAAATTTCTATAATAAAACAGCTAGAAAAGATTTAAAAAAAAAAAAAACTATTATTTTCTTTATCCTTATTTTGGTTGGAGAATATTAGCAGTTCTTTGGGGGTCTTTTTTTCATTAGGCGTTAAATAAGCAATAATCCAAAAATTCTTACCGATGAAAACTCGTGAATTGTTTTATTGGATATTGTGGCTATGGTGATTATATTGATGACTACATTGGTTGTGTTTGATGGAAAGCATGAAGTAAATTGAAAAAAGGACCTATTTTACATGGCTAAGCGATCAAATATATTATATTTATTTAGAATAAAGTAGAAATAGACCATTCAAAAAAAAAAAAAAAATGACATTGACTTATGATAAACCGATCATTCAAAAAACAAGAAAATGACATTGGCTTATGATAAACCGACCATTTATTCAGAATAAAGCATAAACCGACCATTCAAAAAAAAAATGACGTTGACTTATGATAAACCGACCATTCAAAAAACAAGAAAATGACATTGGCTTACGATAAACCGACCATTCAAAAACAAAAAAAATGACTGACTTACGATCAGTCGTAGGATTTTGTCAAATAACAAAGAGTTACTTTTTCAAACACCATAGAAATTAATAATTTTTTTTTTTATATTGAAAAAAATACTCTGACATTCGTAAAACAAGCAATAACATTGATCCATAAAATACGTTTAACAATGACTCAATTTAACCTTTAAAAATCTTTTGAAAATCACCCATATTTATAAATCTCAGCCATAAAATAAATAGAAACTAGGCCACAATTCATACTAAAGATTCATTTTTCTCAATCTATTTCTTAAAATCCAATCTAAGAAGTGATTGTATTCAATTCAACCAACCCCTATTCACAACTTCTCAAAATAATTTCAGTTTCCAGGACATTTATAACAAAAATTGGAGGGAGGGAAAAACTTTATTAAAACTAATTTTACCCTAAAACTTATCCTTTAGAAACACAATTTAATCATGCAAAACTGCTCAAATAACCTCCATTATTTAACAAAGAATTAAAACCAAAATGATAGTTAATGAATAAATAAACAAAACCTGGCAGGTAGCAGCAAAATGAGTGGGGGTCACTCCACGTAGGCAATGACAGCATCGACAAGCCGTTGGGTAGTGCAGTTTCCACCAAGATCCTTGGTCCTGCAATTGCCCTCCAAGATCACACGTTTCACAGCATTTTCAAGTCTATCAGCGAAAGAAGGAAACTGAAGGTGCCTCAGCATCATGGCCGATGACAGTAGCAAAGCCACTGGGTTCGCCTTCTTCTCTTCCACAATTTTCTCATTCCCCACGTTCCCTGCTGACGCTCCTTGTTCAAATATCGCATGCTCAAACCCCACGTTCCCTGTAGGCAATGTAACAATCAATCAGTTAAACCAAATATCAACGATCACACATTTCAAAACAAACTGCATGCTTCTTCGTATCAATATTGGTTAGCCTCATTCCTCATTCAGGTACATACATTATCGGGACATTAAGCGGTGTGCCAGCGAAGATGTTGGTACCCAAAGGGTAGATTGTGAGATCTCACGTTATTGGTGTGAAAAACTCTCCCTAGTAAACGCGTTTTAAAACCTTAAGGAAAAATCCGGAAAGAAAAGCACAAAGAGACAATATCGGCTACATAGCAAGATATTACCTTTGAGGCGTTTCTATTTACCTAATAAATTATTTGTTTTTTTTTTTTTTCTTTCAATTGGTTTTAGTAGTGGGTATTTAAAATAGAAAGAAATAAATAAGTTGTTAAGTAGATAAAAATAGTTCAGGAACGGATGGAATGAATCGAAAACTTTGAAGCGAACCAAATTGAAATTGAGCTCGAAGCCCAGCAAATGCATGAACTTGAAATGACCGTGGTGCATAGTAATCATACCTCCTGGCATAAGACCAGTGCCTCCGGCAATACCAGCTGCAGTGTTTGCTACTAGATTGCCGTAAAGGTTGGGAGTCACCTGATTCAAAGAATTAAAAGGCATTGTTAACAAAAAGTGAACATAAAAAGGCCTTGAGTCCTAAAAGAATGAGCAAAATATAAGCATCAAGAAAATAAACAAACAATAGAGAGGAGAAAGAAACTAACTCAATCTGTGGGGGGGGGGGGGGGGGAAA
>NW_019268526.1:2310118-2320555 GCF_002738365.1 Cucurbita moschata | reverse complement strand
GGGGGGGGGGGGGGGGGGGGTAACCCCACAGAAGCTTTAAGCAAAACAAAGATGAATTGGTATTCATTTTTTTTACATCTATACGATTCATAGGATATTAAATCTAGATTAAATGGTCCTACTCGTTTCCTGCAAGTTTTGTATTATTTACATTAATCTTTACTTACCACTAGGCCAATTCATGATAGTTACTCATACACCCATACATGACTTTATTATATTGATGAACACTGCTTCTAGAAATGACACACTCCCCCAATCTATAATCCTTCTCTCCTTTGCTTCACTACTCACTTCTTTCACTTTCCTTACACATGACAACAAGCCTAACATTTATGGGTAAGAAATCTAATCATAATTAAAGGAATTCTTGAATTACTTGGAAACAAGAAATATTTGTTAAGGCTATGATCTCTCTTAATCTTTTTGAAATATTTCCAATCTCTAGGTTACATTCAGAAGAACTAGTATATACCTTGAATATATTTACACATTAAAAACGCTTCTAGAAGAGCTGTAGAATACAGCTTGTCTGAAACTCTGGCGTTCATAACAACTAAAGGCAAAAGAAAAAAAGCACCCCGAATGGAACGAATATCAGCTCAGAAAGCTACATACCATTACATCAAATTGCTCAGGTTTTGAAACAAGCTGCATGCAACAGTTGTCGACAATAACCTCCTTGTATTCGATACTAGGATATTCGGTTGCCACTTCCCTGCAAGACTCCAAAAACAAACCATCTGAAAGTTTCATAATGTTGGCTTTGTGCACTGCCGTCACTTTCTTCCTGTTGTTCAGATAAGCATACTCAAACGCATATTTGGCAATGCGTTCCGAGGAGAACTTTGTGATCACCTACAGTAATTCAGGCCATATTTCAGGTTACTGCATTGTAATGAGGAACAGAGAAGAGTATGAAGCAATGGGCAGAAGAGATTGTATATCTGCATGTAAGCTGCTTGCATTATTGCAGTACAGAGGAATTTAGATTTCATATAGATTGAGATATTGCATCAGCGACTCTAATATGACAACCATTCAGAAGTTCTGACTAAAATGTTATTGATATGTCCAATTGATCTCATCCTACAAATAGCCTAAGATTGATTGAAACTAATCAAACAAAAAATTAATGCTAATGCAATGCAGCTCTTCCTACAAATAACCGAAGAAACATAAATGTTCGTTTCATAGCTTTGTTCATTTAGTTCATCCCAAGAGCGATGTGTAGAAGTCCATAATGTTTAAAATGAAACAGAGATAACTCTAATCAATCAGAGAATCAGAAACAGAGCCATAAAACACAAAATTAGGAACTATGTCACAAATCAGCTATACCACTCCAAACAGGATATTGATAAGAAAAAAAAAATCAGACGATCACCAGAAATTTACAATTACCTTGAGGCTCTCAACAACGCCAGGAAGGACCTCATGCTCGAGGCCAGAGTACTCACCCTCCGTATTCTCCCTAATGACGACGATATCAACATTCTCATGTCGCGTGGGCAATCCAGGGAAATTGAAACAATTAACAAGCGAGGCATACAAGTCGAGCTCCTTCCTGAGTTGCACATTGAGTGAACTAACACCGCCGCCCATCGGAGTCATCAGTCCGCCTTTCAAACACACTTTATTCTTCAAAATAGACTCCATTACCTCTCGAGGAACCTCCTTCATATCGCCATGGACTTCGTAACGCTCGAAGTATACAGGAGCGTGCATCGCCTCCATCACTTGCTCGACCGCATTAGTCACCAGAGGACCGATTCCGTCTCCAGGAATGAGCGTGACCGGCCGCAGGTCTCCCTCACCCGGCCTGGGCATGTAGGTGACGGATCGGGAGTCAAAAAAGAGATTGAAAGGGGAGAGACGAGAACGACTCCGGGAGAGAGAGATGAGGCCACGAATGATCGGAAAGGCGCGACGGCCGGCCATAGGGAGATGAAAATGGAGAAGAGGAGAGGGAGATTTGTTGAAGATAGAGAGAGAAAGAGAGGGTTAGGCGTTGAGGAAGAAGGTGGAGAGAAATGGAGTTTGCAGAAGAGCAGCAATGGAAGAAGAAGAAGAAGAAGAAGAAGAAGAAGAGGAGGAGTGATGAATATATATATAGGTAACGATTTTCGGGGATTCTATTTTTAGGAGAATAGACTCAAAAATTTAAAATATTGAAATTTAATCCTTTATAAATTTTCAATTTAATTATCATTTAAATAATTATAAAACATATTTACAGAATAAAATTAATAAAATTTAGAAAAAATTCCATTGGAGCTTATATTAAACTTTATTTTATTTGAAATTAATGAATTTATAAATTTTTTAATACTATTTTATGCCAAAATTAGTGGAATTGGTATATTTAATGAAATTAAAAGTTTAGTAATTGATTTTTTCTTTTTAATATTAAAGTTCATTTTCTACCAAATATTTCTAAAAAGTAAGTTTTAATTAAGTCCTCTATTTATTATATTAGTTTAGAAATGATTTAAAATAATATAATCATATAATAATATCCATTACTAATATAGATAATATTACGAAATTAATAAATAAAATTTGCATCGTCAAATTGAAGATAAAAGAAAAATTACAATTTAATCTTTATAATCTTTACTCTCAAATATTCTCAATTTTTTTTAATAAAAAATTCCATCAATCAATAAAAAATTAAAATTTTCTTTTTCGAGCACCTGCTACTTTTATGTATTTAAACCTCATTTAATCAAGATTATATATTTTATGTCAATTCAATTATGTCATGATCTTTTTTAAAAATCTTTTTTTAACCGAAATAAAGATCATAATAGAAGGGTTATGAGCTCTCCTCCTCCAACAATTATGTCAATCTATATTTATTCTAAACAGGAAAGAACTTTAATTTTTACCCCTAAACTTGTAAATTTGTATCAAATTTCTCTAAAAAAAATTTACCCCTAAAGAAATGAAGCCACTCAAAAATTGAACTTCGAAACACAAGAACATGAAGGAAAGCTGGGCTGGTTATAATCTTTGTAGATATAATCATTTAACGATGAACTTTAGGCGTCAAGCTTCGACAGAAGAATGTTTGGCAAGTGAATTCCCAAATGCATAAAGATTCCAAAGAATACAAAAAGTTCTTGAAGTGGATAAACTAACAACAACATCTACAAAAAGGCATTCGTCCCGGATTATCGGAGGTCGAGGCCAATCAAAAGTCTGATTTCAAGAACACGAATCAGCCTCGAAAACGACCAAGGGAGGCAGATTCTATAATCCGAAATGTTCTTATCCAGAATTGCTTCAGATATGCACCAATTTCTTTAATGAACTAGCTAATCTAAGGCACTGCAATGAACAAATAAATTCAACAGAAGGGAGTCGAGTTAACGACCTGGAGGAGGAGGAGCAGTAGCAGTAACGTTGCCAAGTCCCATCTTCTGCCCCAACAACGAAAGCTGCTCGACGAACTCGACTCCAGTGAGGATTTCAGTGCTACCATATATTATATGCTTGACGGGCTGCTGATTCGTTGCCAGCTCTTGCAAGCTCCCGTACTCGACGTAGTTACCCCCTCCAATCATGAACACAATAGCTTCCTTGAATGGTCCTTTCAAATGGCTGGTACTCGTTCCAGAACTTGACTTCGGCGCACGTGGATCGAACGTAAGAAAAGTATCGATTTCGGGATTCGGTTTTCCTTCCATCAACCCCTCTACCGTCCGAGTCAGTGCAAGCTGCCTATCACTAGACAAAAGATTTTTAACACCAGCAGTCATTGCACTAATCGACTGTCCATAGAGTTTCTCAGCCCAATCCACAATGTTGCTTCTGCTAGCTGAATTTGCTGATGTGAATGCAACATTCAATGACTTGATCTTCTTGACATACTGAAATGCACTAATATCAACTTCCGATTCCCTCAGGGCAGCTTCCACAGCTTCCACTTCAGATTGGTTTATACTTTCAGAAGAGATGAGATATATAACAGCAAATCGAAGCTTATCCGTCTTAGTACCCTTCCCTTTGAGCGCACTCACGAGCTCGTTCCGATCGATACCTCCTCGGGACATCATATCATTCTCCTTCTTAGCATATGAATCAAGAGACCTCTCCTTGATCTCACCCAACAATACGGTAGCAATGTTTGTATGCTTATCAATAATTTGCTTCCTTTCAGTCAATTCTGGCAATGAGTTTACAGCATTCATCAAATGCTTTGTGTTCCCAATCAAATCTGTTCCATTAAACTCAGCTCCATCAGTCCCACCAGTTCTTCTATTCACCTCATCAACACCTTTCTTATACTTATTCAACTGAGTTTCGATCTCCACTGCAACTTCTGGAAATTCTAAAGACCCATTGGCTACCCAAAATGGGTCTGAACTATCTAATTCATATGATTTCATCCCACCCTTTTCACCCTGCACACTCAGTCTATTCAGCTTCAATCCTAGAACATCATGAACTAAAGGTCTGTACCTAAAATCATGCTGTATTCCTACAGATAACTCAAAATTTCGATCAAACAGACACAGAATCGGACGCTGGAAGGAGCTAGCGAAGCCCCCACCTTCTGTAAACAAGTTGTTCTTCGACAACAAATGATCTCTCAACCTCTGATCCAATGCTGAGGCAACCATTTCCGCCGGCCCTCCTCGTTGGCATCGAATAACAGGCACAACAGCAAGCGTAGCCAAAACACTGAATAATCCACTCACGATTCTCTCTATAATCTCCTCAATTTCACGATCGCCAGCAGAGGGATCGTTCAATTGGACATATATATTCTTCTGTGCTAACGAAAACAAATTATCTTCCAATGTAATGAACTCCAAATACAGGTCGTGCACCTTCGAGATTCGTTGTACCGAATCCGAATTCAGCGTACCAGATGCGAGATCCTCAAGAAGAGGACGAGGAATAGAAGAAGAGAAGTTCAAGTAAAAATTATCATAGAGGAAACGAGAAGCATCAGCAACAATTCTATCTATGTTGTTCTTACTCGGTTGGACGAAATAGACTGCGGGAACATCGTGAACAGGTTTTCGATCCTTGTCGATGAGAAAATAAAGCGTGATCCCATGTTTTCGAAGGTCTTTAACATGAATCAAAGGGGATAGTACATTCTGGCAAAATCTATCGAAGATCAACATCTTGTAAACCTCTTCTTCGTTCCCGGTCGATGTTGAGTTCACCGGCTGGTTTAAATTCAACATTCGAATTATACATTCTGCAATCGCAAGAAGTTTAAATCAAATCCACAAACAAATCTCACTATTAGAACATCAATGTAGCACCAAATTTCGTTTTAATCACTCCTCAAAACTGGGATCTAGAGAGAGAGAGAGAGAAATACCTGTTTGCTTCTGGCGAAGGTTTAAAGCCATGGCGATTCTTAGCCCAGTAAACTTCAGTCCCCTTATTATCCAGAAGGAATCGAACACGACACTCTTCGAATTTGCGGGATTCGTCCCTTCAATTCGTCGAAATGAAAATTATCTGAATGCGACGGTGGGTTGAAGAAGGAGATGTATGCTTCTCTACGGGCGGCTCTTCTTTACTGTATCGAATAACACCCAATCAACTCCTGCCACGTCATTACCGTTGACTTAGTCTGACCGAAGTAAATTTCCACCTAATCAAACACAATCGAACGAATAATAAAAAAGAGGGAAATTCACATTCATTTTAGAAACGATGGAACCAAAGAAAGTCGCGATAATCGGCGCCGGAATAAGCGGATTAGCGGCCTGCAAATTCACTCCCATTGTCTTCGAGGCCAGAGGCGGCATTGGCGGCGTTTGGACCGAGGAGACGACGGCGCTGCAGACGTCCAAAGAGTTGTTCCAGTTCTCCGATTTCCCCTGGCCGAAATCGGTGACCGAAGAATTTCCGAGATAAAATCGAGTTCTCGATTACCTCAGATCTTACGCCGACCATTTCAAATGGTTGAAGCACATCAGATTCAACGACAGAGTCCTTAGTATTGACTACGAAGGCTGCTCCGACGAGGAGATTGAAGGTTGGACTCTTTGGGGCGGCGCCGGCGACGCCTTCGCTGAACGGCGTAAATGGAGGCTCAACGTTGTTGATGCGCGGACTAATGTTCCGCTCGAGGTGAGGTTACGTTGTCTCGTACGATTTAGAAGAAAATTAATTTATAAGAGAAAACAATAATTAAAAAAAAATTTGAATTAATAAAAATACTCATAAAACTAAAAAAGGATAAAAAAATACTTTTAGCTTGTATTTATATTTAAAATATGACTTTTAATATTATTTTAAAAATAACTTTTAAAAAATAATGATTTGCTTTCTTAGATATTGTCCACTTTGAGCACAAACTCTCGTGGCTTTCCTATGGGCTTCCCCAAAATACCTCATCTCATCCAAATGGAGAGTGTATTATTTGATTATAAATCCATGACCATTCCCTAAATTAATCGATGTGAGACACTTTTCATCCAACACCTCCCCTCAAACAAAGTATGTCTCCCCTTAGTCGAGACTCGACTCCTTTGGAGTCTTCTCTAGTCACTTTTTGACTATGCCTTCAATGCTCACAATACTTTGTTCGACATTTGAGGATTTGTCGATTTATTGGCATGCTTAAGTTTAGGGCATGGCTCTGATACCATATTAGATGAACACGACTCTCCACAATGATATGATATTGTCCACTTTGAACATAAAGTCTCATGACTTTGCTTTGTGATTCCCAAAAGACCTCATCCCAATTGAGAGTGTATTATATGATTATAAATACATGACCATTCCCTAAATTTGGACACTTTCATCCCCAGCTTAAATTAAATAATCACCCAAAATTGTAAAAAAATAATAATAAATAAATAAACAAATATGAGGAGTAAGATAGTACACGTGGAACATATCATAATCCAATTCGGAGATCTACGTGGCAAGCTTCAGATCCTTTAGTCTTTTTTTTTTCCATCCTTTCTTCTCTATTGGCAAACACTGCACTGAAGCCCAAAATATTCAACAATGGCGCTGAGGCTGCCCACACAGCTGGCGAAACCTGGCGAGTTCCACTGGCGCCACCGTGACGCCTTCTCTTCCCGCCGCGCAATTGCTGCCACCGACGCTCTCTTCTCTACGTTTCCTTCCTCCGCTTCTCCCTGCGCTTCATCTTCGTCCGGTTAGTGCTCAGCTTCTTCTTCTCCATTGCTCAACAACTATTTGGTAGCTTCTTAGACTGGAGAGGATTTGTGATTCCGATTGTTATTATGTGTGTTTTGTGTTAGGGAGATCTTGTTTGCTACCGGTAGTTAGATGTACGGCTCAGCAGACTGGACCTGTGAATCTGGCGCCGGGGACACCGGTTAGGCCGACTAGCATACTGGTGGTTGGTGCCACTGGAACCCTTGGTAGGCAGATTGTGAGACGCGCGTTGGACGAAGGCTACGAAGTTCGGTGTCTTGTTAGGCCTCGACCGGCTCCTGCTGATTTTCTTCGCGATTGGGGCGCCATAGTCGTCAATGTGTGTCTCATTGTAGATATTCATGTTTATATTCTTCGCTTCTGTTTAATTCCTTGCATTGATTATGGTTCGTTAGATAATTTTTTAATTGTGTGTCAATACATTTGTGTTTAATCTGATTACTACTGAGGCTGGAACAATTTTGAACTTATGGCAGGCAGATTTAAGTAAACCAGAAACAATTCCTGCAACACTGGTCGGGATTCATACTATCATAGATTGTGCTACAGGACGGCCGGAAGAGCCGATTAAGACGGTGATTTTTATATTGAGCTGAATATTTTGATTATTACTTTTTGTTGTAACTTGCCATTTTCTAAATGTGCGAATAGCCCCAACGCAGTTGCCTTTTTCAATTTTTGATAGCTACATTCTGTTACAATGTATTGTATAGACTAGACTTTGCAAGCCATTGAAACAAAATTGAGCGGTCAATTGTTTCGCTGTTTAAAATTTGGAAGTTTATAATTCTATTTGTTGGATGATGAAAGTCCCACGTCGGCTAATTTAGGGAATGTTCATGGGTTTATTATAATCAAAGGATACTCTCTCTATTGGTGTGAGGCCTTTTGGGGAAGCCTAAAACAAAGCCATGAGAGCTTATGCTCAAAGTGGACAATATTATACCATTGTGAAGAGCCATGGCAATAGATTGGTAAATCCTCAAATGTGACTCCTCGAAGGCATAGTAAAAAATGACTAAGACTCCAAAGGAGTCGAGCCTCGATTAAGGGGAGGCATACTAAGACTCCAAAGGAATCGAGCCTCAATTAAGGGGAGACATACTAAGACTCCAAAGGAGTCGAGCCTCGATTAAGGGGAGACGTACTTTGTAATTCTATTATGTCATTATATTTGACTTCCGTGTTTTTTCCTATGTTGGAATCATTTTGGTCCAGTAGTTCACAGCCCTTAATTACGCTACAATGATTATTACAGTACTTGTTATACGAAATTTCTAGACATCAGTGCCTTGAAGAATTGAGATCCTTTAGAACAGCCTCCTACTAGGACCATCTCTAACAATTCCCCATCGTGGCTGCCTTGAAATCATAGAATAGCTTATTATCATTTAACATTCAGCTTGAGAATCTAATGTTTTTTAAGGCAATGATTAAAGTTAAATTTTATGATGATTGCATGCATCATCTCATATGCCATATGATTCAATCACTAAATGTGGCATTCTGAGATTTGAAGTTCAACAAGAGTTCTTTTCAGAGCTTTTTGGTGATCTATGTCTTACCTGAGTTATCTTCTATTTAGGTAGATTGGGAAGGAAAAGTTGCTCTGATACAATGTGCTAAGGCTATGGGAATCCAGAAATATATTTTCTTCTCCATCCATAACTGTGACAAGCATCCTGAAGTTCCACTTATGGAGATCAAATATTGCACTGAGAAGTTTCTCAAGGACGCAGGCCTAAATCACATCGTCATTCGGTTATGTGGTTTCATGCAAGTAATTATCACCTTAATTGAAGCTCCAAGTTTTCTCCTTTTGGTTGCAGTTAGTCTTTTGAACTGTTTTGTCAGATTTATCCCACCCTCTCGGAGGACCTTTTTATATCAGAATCATTCGTATAGTCTGTTCATGAAACTTACAAAACAAATAAAAGAAGCCAACAAATAAATTGAGATTAATCATTCTGGAAGTATAGTACTTATTATGGTATCTGTTCTTCAAGACGGTTCACTTTTGATGTGCAAGAACAGATGAATACTTTGTTGCCTCAAATAAAGGTATACTGAATATCAATTGGTTTTTTATCTTCCTTGGATGTCTATCCATTTAATTGGCGTTCTAATTTGAGTTCTGGGCTTTATTTATTTATTTTCACATAGCTTTCATTTGGTCCTTGAGTGTGATTACTGAGAAGTAATTCTTGTTTGTTCAGGGTCTCATTGGGCAGTACGCAGTACCTATTTTAGAAGAGAAATCTGTTTGGGGGACAGATGCTCCGACTAGAATTGCCTACATGGACACCCAGGTTTGTTTAACCATATTGCTTTTGATTGTTTCCCATGTAGCCATTATAAATGAAAAGTTCTAATATCTAATGTGCACTTTATTAATTAGGATATAGCCAGGTTGACATTTATTGCATTGCGTAATGAGAATATAAATGGGAAACTTCTTACGTTTGCTGGCCCTCGAGCGTGGACAACTCAAGAGGTAAGCAGTCAAACCTTGGTTTCTTTAAGATAGACCATTTCTTTAAGCTACTCATTAAACCTACCCAAAATAGGGATTTTAGTTTCATCTATCAGATTGCTTGAATTTGGAAGGAAAAAGTACTTGTGAGTTGAGCTATGTCATCTGGACCTATATGACTCCTTTTTTTGCCCACCAACGGTGAAATCAAGCAAAAACTTAAGTCTGGATCTTGTAAGAATGGCCGAAAATAGATATTAGATATTTTAGTTAGAACCTGTTGCTATGAAGATAATTTCTTTCCTATATCTTGTGGTTTTTTAGGCAAATATGATCTAGTATTTCCAATCTCAATATACTGATATGTTATTTTCACTAAATATTTGTTGCCCTATTAGCGTTACATTCATCAGCGAGACTATTGTGTAATGTTGCCCCCAGAAGATAATTTCTTTCCTATATCTTAAGTTTCATTTTGTTTCCAGGTGATAACATTATGTGAAAGGCTTGCTGGACAAGATGCAAATGCTACTACTGTCCCAGTTTCAGTGTTGAGATTCACTCGTCAACTGACGAGGTTTTTTGAGTGGACAAATGATGTTGCTGATAGATTAGCATTTTCAGAGGTAAGCCTTTGTATTTATTCTAAAGTGCATCTCTTGAAGGCTGATTTTTCCCCTTCTCCAAAACACAAGGCAGTCTAGTCATTGATATTTGATAAGCTACAATGTTTTCCTCTTTTTTTTTTTTTTTTTTTTTTTTTTTTTTTTTTTTTTTTTTTTTTTTTTTTTTTT
>NW_019268526.1:2264584-2309640 GCF_002738365.1 Cucurbita moschata | reverse complement strand
TTTTTTTTTTTTTTTTTTTTTTTTTTTTTTTTTTTTTTTTTTTGGAATAGCTACAGACGAGTTAAAAGGATCCCCTTTCATTGATATAATCTTATTACAAAAATTGGGTTAAGTTACAAATTTTGGCCATAAAATTTCAAGTTTTTGTATGATAGGTCTTTGAACTTTAAAAAGTCTTGAATAGATTTTTGAATTTTTTATTTTGTCTAACATGTCCACTAGTGTCTAATGTATCCCAAAACTTATAATTTAGTGTTTCATAGATCTTTGAACTTTGGAGATCTATTTGACATTTAGGAACCAATGAGACATAAAATGATACGTTTTAAAGATAAGGTACCTAGATTCAAATCTGAAAGTTGAGGGGCTGAATCTGTAACTTAATAAAAAACTTAGCCCTTTCTTGCACGCAATTTCTTTTTGGGATGTGAACAGAATTCCCGTATGTTATGGGACATCTTTCACTTGTTGGACTCTTTTAAAAGCCACAAACTGGGGTGCTTCAGGTCCCTTGGCTTGTAGGAGAATTTCTCGTCTTTCTGCTATGTAGAGATTTTTATGTTGGTGAAATATTTTTTTAGATGGAAGAAAAGAAAAATCCGAATCTGCTGGTGCCTAAATAGTTTAACTTATTGGGATGGAACAGAAATTTATGAAATTCCATAAGATGATTAGTCTAACTTCAAAAGCCTATGAAGTTGCTTGGTATACATGGATCTTTTTCCATGAAGCTGCATAACAGTATACTTGTAAGGGAATACTATTAATAAAAAGGGAAAAGGAAGAAATGTTTTATCATTGAAGAAGATCGAATGATGAGAGCGTGCCCGCGTTTCAAGAAGTGGTGTTCAGATACTTTTATTATTTACGATTTACTCTTTTATCTAATCTCTTATTGGTGATACCTTCATTTAAAGATGCCAACATCTCTTATTGGCGCATTTGTAGGTTCTTACGAGCGACACTGTTTTCTCTGTTCCAATGGCAGAGACATACAATCTCCTTGGTGTAGATGCAAAAGATATAATAACCTTAGAGAAATACCTGCAGGATTACTTCACAAACATTTTGAAGAAATTGAAGGATCTCAAAGCACAATCAAAGCAATCTGACTTTTTTATATGAAGTCAGTATGATTTGCAATGTAAATGAAGCTTTGTATGTATTTTAACACTTGACACATCGTAACTTCTTGTGCAAGGTATGCCATTCATTTTTTCCATATCTCTTCCCCTAACCCCATGTCCACCTATGTTCTGTCTAGATTATCATGTTCGATTGTAGCCCGTGTAAATTTAATTGGTCGATTGCTGATTCATCATGCTTTAGTATATATTTTTGTAGAAGTTGAAGTAAACCTCCCGCACCATAAATGTGAGAAAATTCATGTTGTACAACTTGAACTTTTGTTCATAAATTTATGAACATCATTAACTTGTACATCTTAACGACAGTTAGAATGCTAGATTTTCCTGGAAAATCTATTGAGAGATCATTGAACAGATATTGTCCGAGACAGGTTTAGGATGGGAGGAGGAGACCAGGTTCCTTTAATAATTATACCGAACCGAAGAAGAGAAGGCAAATAAGTTTGTTTCCGTTTCAAAATTAAAAGAAAGAAGTGATGAGATGAAAAGGGAAGAACAGTTTGTCGAAGGACAGTCTTTCTCATTATTACTTATCTGTTTCCGGTGGAACAGATTGTCTGATTCCTTCAAAGTACTTCAAAGAAATTTCCTTGGCAATGCGGATGACAGAAAGAGGTACTTTACGCAATCCATTAGGCCTGTAGTCGTCGAGTCTACCCATTATTTCACAATGGTAATATTTAGCTAATACAGGTTGCCTGGAATCTCCTGCACACAACTTGTCAGCAATACTAAAGAGGCTGCAACTTAAATGCGGCAATAAAGTAAGGTATGTCCTCCAAGTTATCTCTATCATACTTGTAATCTGTAGATAATTTATTTTCACGTGGTACATTTTTTTCGAAGGAATGAATTTGTTTATTTGGGTTTTCCTTTTTTGTTTCCCTTCAATATTTTTAAAATGCGTTTGTTTGTTAGAGGGTCTTTCTTTTGGGTTTCCCCTCAAGATTTTTAAAATGCGTTTGTTAGGGAGAGATTTTCATACTCTTATAAAGAATGTTTCGTCCTCCTCCCCAACCGATGTGGGATTTCACAATCTGCCCCCCTTTGGGGTCCAGCGTCCTTGCTGGCAATCGTTCCGTTCTCCAATCGATATGGGACCTCCCAATCCACCCCCTTCAAGGCCCAGCGTCCTTGCTGGTGCACCGACTTGTGTCCATCCCCCTTCGAGGTTTAGCCTTCTCGCTGACACATCGCCCGGTGTCTGGCTCTGATACCATTTGTAACGCCCAAGCCCACCGCTAGCAAATATTATCCTCTTTGAACTTTCCTTTTCGGACTTTCCCTCAAGGTTTTTAAAACGCGACTGCTAGGGAAAGGTTTTCACACTCTTATAAAGTCGTTCTCCTCACCAACCGATGTGGGATCTCACAAGTTGGGAATTTTCTTCTTTTTTTCAAGTTTGTATAAATAAAAGTGGCTAACCGTTTAAATTGTTAATTCAAATTCATGATGATTTGAGTACTTTTGATAAAAGCTGAAGAGTAGCTTTTTATCATTGGAGTTTTTTGTTTCCTTGCACAAGTAAATCTCGAGTCATACTGAAAGTGATGGAAAGTTGAACTTGTTAAGGAACTTAGATATTGAAAAGCTATCTTACTCGAAGAGAAAAAGGATGAGAAAGAGGAGGAGATTGACTAATTGGTCTGTGAGTGTGATAAAGGGGACCACTTTTAGATAGGTTTTAAGCTTTAGCATAGAAGACAATAGAACTTTGTGAGGAGATGAGGAGGCTGACCGTGTGATGTCCAAGCAACCTACAGATAAGCTATTAGAGAGGAATTTGTCTCGGCAGTATAGCAAAACCAGCAGCCATTATTTCGTTAAGAAGCCTGATCAATATCAACATAGCCATGAGGTGATATATCAGTACAGTAAGTAGCACTATGGCTACGAAACACTTAAATTATGCAAAATAGGCTGAGAGCTTTCTAATGGCACTCTGGAGGATCGTGCACAATTTAACTGTCTTTGTTGATATCAAAGCCCTAACCGTGTGAAATTATTATAGTTGCAAGGCCTCCACAATCTAAATATGATAAGAGTTTGGCATCAAAAAAGGAGTCGAGGTTATGAGCAATAAAGGTCGCTGGACATAGGAGTAGAAATTGAGCGTGCATTTTCTATGTTATTTTCCTCAAGAAGTCAAAAAGTGTAATACTTTTGAGGTGGAAGTTGATCATCTTGAGGGCACTAATGCCGAAAAAGTATTTTAGAGTCAAGTGGCCGTGAATTTAATGAACATAGATTGGTCTGTCCTTGAACTTCGGAACCAAGATGCAGTAAACATGTCTTGATCTTGTCAAACCAGGAACATAAAGCCTTCTTTAAGCCCATCGGGTGCCTTGTTTAACTGATCAGTTTTTTACCCATCTTCATGGACATAAAATCCTTGAGATTTCTCCATGAGAACTCTCTCGTAGATCACCATCTCAGGGTTCAGACTTCCCCAATTCACCCATAAGGTCAGAGCTTCCATTACCCAAAATTTAGGTTGAAATGGAATATTACCCAGATCTTGAAAGTAAGGTTGTATAACCTTTTGCTATCATTAGCAACATATGATAGTACAATAGAGACCCTTACAACTCTCAATCTCGCTCTCGTGCTTCTTCAATTTTGTTCCACATTATTGCTTAAAATCGCGAATTTGCTCTCAATCTTGCTTAGTCTCTTTGTTTAAGTGGAGAGAAGCAGAGAGGGCGCAGAGAAAAGGGGAGGGAGGGAGAAAGAGGAGGGAGACGAGAAAGAAGAGAGAGGGAGAGAATTTGTTTGGTTTTAACGTGTCATGGTCGTATTTCTTCAATCGTGCGACGTCGTAATCTTGACACGCTCAAAACAAGGTTTAAAAGGGAACTCAAGCCACATCCACATTTTTTGCCTGGCTTTGCAGCTTTGTCAGACTTTAGGCGAGATTTGTCTTCGTCCACCAAGCATCACTTATGTAGTTTCAAACTTGTTCTGCCACACATGCTACATACACGTGCATGTTCACTTGTTTGTTACAATGCAGTCTCAAGCAAAATGCAATACGACCATAATTTTAGAAACCGGGTAATATTTCATTTGAACCCAAAATTTAGGTCGGGTAAGGGGAAATAGGCAATGACAAAAAAGTGTATTATTCTTGGAAGACTCTTGGATAGGTGAAGCTTCTTTTCCTGAAATCTATGCCTTGGCCAATAGCAAAAATCGACCCATCGGTCAGATTTGGAAGTCTAGCTCGATGGCCACCCATTTCTGAACCCTCAACCCTAAACCTTGATGAACTCGCCCATAGTGTCCTTCCTAGCATTATCATTATCCTTCTCCAGGCTTGAGGCCAGGCTCCTATACATGAACTCTATTAACCTTCTCCTTGGATTTTTTGGTTGGAAGGAGGTGTATTTTTCAGCAGCCTATTGTTTTTTTGTTTCTTTTCTTTTCTTTTCTTTTTTTGACTGTCAAGGTGAACCTTGTCCACATCTTTTTGTCACTATGTCTTTTCTGACCACCATGTGCTAATGGGAAGGCTTTTTTTTTTCTTCTTCTTCTTTCAAATGATTATTTAATTTTAGTTAAATGGTCAGTTTAATTCAATAACTTTTAGGTTTAATTCTCAATAACTTTTAGGTTTGTGTGAGTAAGATACTAAACTTTTAAAAGTGTTTAATAAGTTCTCGAATTTTTAATTTTGCATTTAATAGACTCTTGATCTATTAAATATTTTTTAAATTCACAAATTTAGTAGACATAAATTGAAAGTTTAATATATTACTTGGTATCCAATTTAATTTTATGTCTAGACTTATTATTTTAAAAAATATGATAAAATTGAACATTTAAAGCATATTAAATACTTTTTTAGAGTTCATAGACCAATTTAGCACAAACATAAAAGTTTGTGCTATACTTGTTGTAATTTAACCTTCAATTTGTTAATAAAATAGTTCTCATTGAAAGAGCAAGAAACAAAATGATTAGGAAATTTGATACCTTTATTAATATTTCAATATAAATTAATATAAATAGACAATCAAATAAGATAATATATATATAATTTATTTTATTTTTTAAAAATTCTTCCATTATGGATGTTCACAAACTGCTCCACACACGCAAACAACTCTCAGGAACAGTGCGTTAGGAATAACAGGTAAAAAAGGTCTTTTAAATAAAATCAGTTGTACTATTTAAAGTGTATTTAATTTAGTTTATTGAATGATTTTTTTATTTTTTGACAGATTATTATTATTATTACTATTATTATTTTTTAGTTTTCACACTGTTAATGTTCACGAGCTTGATTTTAAAGACAAAAAAAAGATGGAAGTAATTATTAAACATGGCCTAATTTTTTTCAATAGGGACTTGCACAGGTGGTGTGGAGCTGAAGTTAATGAACTGGAAAACTAGAACCCAATGGGATGCTGATCCAATCTTGTGAGGACCAATTCACCAAGTGGGATGATCACCGGCAAAACAGAGTCCATCTCTTGAGGTATTTGATTTCTTTCATTCATATTCTCTCCCTTAAACTCTCCATATTATGAATTGAAGTAAACATAAAGCAAAGGCCAAAATCACAGCTGTGGAGCTGCTGGGTCCGTATTCTTTTATCTGTCTCATCTGTATGGCTTTTGAAATTAGGGAATGATGATTGAAGAATTGGTGTTTTTTTTTTTAAATTTCCTCATACTTTGAAGGAATGGCTTGTTGCTTTTTATTAGTAGTGCATGTCCCATCTCTCTCAATCAAGGTTTCCTTAGTGCGCATCTCTTTCATTCATTCATTCATTTCACTGTACTGATCAGTGTGGTTTGTAGGGTGGAAATGACATCATCCTCTCTCTCTCTCTCTCTCTCTCTGCTTTATGAATTCTGCATATAACATTATGATTGGATGGCCTTTGCCCATATCTCACTACCCATTGCATAGCATATAGAGTTTGGGATAATAACATTACAATCACTACAGACACAAAGTCTATTGCATCGGCTTTTTACTATGCTATGCCATTTTTTCACCCCTTTGGTTTTTTTTTTGTTTGATAGTCTAAACCCACTATTTGCAGATATTATCTGTTTTGATCTGTTATGTATCGACGTTAACTAGACACATTTTAAAATTGTGAAATTGACGGCGATATGTAACGAGTCAAAGTGAACAATATCTGCTAATGGTGGGCTTAGGCTACTACAAATGGTATCAGAGTCAGACACTACGTGGTGTGTCCTATGGTGTATCAACAAGGACGCTGACTCCCAATGGAGTGGGTTGTGAGATCTCATATCAGTTGGAGAGGGAAACGAAACATTCTTTATAAAGGTGTGGAAACTCTCTCCCTAGCAACGTAGGCCAAAACGACAATATCTGCTTTGGTTGGCTTGAGCTGTTATAAATAGTATCAGAGTCAGTCACCAGATGGTGCGAAACATTGATCGGAGTAGGCTAGATCCTCTCCATAATAAATACATTTTAATACTGTGAGAATGACAACGCTACGTAACAGACCAAAACAAACAATATCTATTAGCGATAAACTTGAAATATTATATATTCTTTGACATGTGAACCACTTATTGTTTTAGGCAACAAAGTTCTAAAAAGCTTACAGGTTGTGATGATCCACTAGTTCTTTGGCACATAGATGTTCTCTTCTAGTAGTTATTTTTTGAGGTAGGTGAGACCTACTTAGAAAGGGAGAGGTGAACAAATTTTCACTTTTTATGAAATAAAAAAATAAAAAAAAACCTTGGACTCATTTTAGATCCTTTGTAACTCTCTCCAATAACCCCACATTTCAAACATTAATAGGGATTTTCATTCTCTTATGTATAAATAGTAACCCTTTTGTTTATGAATTGTTTTCTTTCGTAAATTTTTTTTTGTTTTCATTGCCTATAAAATATACTAAAAGTAAATATAACTTTAAAGAATCTAAAAAGTAACGGAATTATTTGTAAACGTTATCTTTGTGATTGAGGTCTATTCTTGCATTGATGACATGTTACACAATCTTACTTTATATTCAACGTCTAAAATCTCGCGCATTTTTATACTTTCTTGATTTTTCCTTGGAAGAATAGTTTTTCTTTCCCTAAATTATTCTTCATTAGAAAATATGTTCTTAAAAGCTTAAACAAAGGGGTAGAAGGGAGAGTACACCTTTCTTTCTTTTCTCTCTTTGTTGTTGAGGTTTATTATTCTATGTTCATTTTATACTGTCACAAATATTGATACCCATCATTGTTTTCATTGGGCTATGCCATCGCTTTCCTTCTGAACTTTATTTAAGATTTGAATCCGGGCCTATTCGGCTTAATTTTAGAGTATTAAGGACAAAAAGTGTTGGTTTTAAGAAAAAAAAGAACCTTAAAAACTGCAAAAACACCCATGAAATATATCTCATTTTGCTAGTATAACCGTTCAAACCCACCACCAGTAGATATTGTCATTTTTTTAGCCTACTTTGTTAGTGTAACCGTTCAAACTTATTGTCCTTTTTTAGCATACTAACCGTTCAAACCTATTGCTAGCAGATATTCTTTCGTATCTCTCCTCAATGTTTTTAAAACACATCAGAATGCCCTCGAGAGTAAGAACCTGTGAGATTGAGAGAGACAAGGAAGAAAGTGAAAGTAAAAGTGAATGCCAATTCTCCATCCAAACCCATTGCATTTACTCAAAAGAAGATATCTTTATTAACAAACTGCTTTGCCTTTGCCTTTGCCTTTGCCTTTGTACGACCTACTTGTATGGATATTCTCCACCGTTTAGGTTTAACGAGATCAATCGTGCTGATAAACTGTTCAAATTCGACTTCTTTTCACAATTGATTATTCAACGAAATCGACACAATGTATCTGTCTTTTAATAACCGTTAAATGTAAACTCGAAAATTAGGATACATCCAACAATACAAAACAATTGGACAAATTGTCACAGTCTTCTCGAATAATTTCTTCTTTCTCGAAAGTAAAAAATATATATTAAAATTATTTAATAAATATATTTGATCAAGTTTAGTACTTAAATTTTTAAATTGAAAATGTAAGAATTTATTAAACGTTCATAATCTATTAGACACAAAATTAAAAGATTAAAAGCTTTTCAAAGCAGTTCTAAGATTAGGAGCTCGTCACCTTTATTTTTTCGACTAGGCCATGATTTGTGCACTGGATCTCAATTGATGATTTAGATTTTTTTTTTTGTTTTTTTTACCATGTACAGTGAGTTGTTAGCATGGTCACAATAATTTATTAAGGGAGTGAAATAATAGAACCATTATATTTTTGTTGTGAAGGGAATCTAAAGTACTTTGGTTGTATTATATTTTTTGACATTATAGATGAAAGATGAGATTCTCCGCTATGTTCTTCGATATGGACCTAAATGATCGTACAAAATCTTTGCACATTTTGCATGTGATAGATAAATACAACGATCATTTGTTATTATTGTAAGATTCCACATCGGTTGGAGAGAGAAACGAAACATTCCTTGTAAGGGTGGAAACATCTTCCTATTAGACACGTTTTAAAACTATGAGGCTGACTGCGATATATAAGGACAAAAGTGGACAATATCTGCTAGCGGTGAGCTTGACCTATTACAAATGATATCAGAGCCAGGCATCGAGCAGTATGCTAGCGAGGATGCTGGTCCCTTAAGAGAGTAGATTGTGAGAACCCACATCGATTGGAGAGGGAAACATGCCACTCCTTACAAGTGTGTGAAAAAACTCTCCCTAGCATACATGGTCTCAAATCGTGAGGCTGACGGCGAAACATAATGAGCTAAAGTGGACAATATCTACTAGCAGTGGGCTTGAGAAGTTACAACTATCTTATCCGTTGGTCGTATAAAATTTAATCTTTTTGCTTTCCTGAAAATGTACTTTCTCTTTCAAGAATATTTTATTCTTTCAAAAATTACAATATTACCCTTCATCTTTTATAAACGTTTCAAAATTACCCTTAAAGTAGAAATCCTTTCGAATTTCAACTGACATAAATTGAAACTTGAAATAGTATTAGATCTTTACCAACTGGTACCAAGTTCTAAATTATACCTCGCATTCAAACAGATTTCTACAAGAAATACAATTTTGAAACGTTCATGAAAAGTCAAGGGTAATACAGTAATTTCTCAAAAGAACAAGGGTGTTTTTGAAATAAATTATATCTCGATATTTGAATAAAAGTAGAGGATATTTAGTTCATGAATATCCATCTTTTGGTAGGGCTACAAACATCTATAGTCTTCCATGAAATGAAAAACTATGAGAAATTACACATTTTCATCCCAACTTGTTCAAAGTCACGTTGACTTTGTGGGATATTTCGATGATACAGTTGACTAAACTTCATGCCATTATCAAGGGCTTCCAAGCCAATAGGTTTAGTATATAATAATGTTATGTCTCTGTCGTTACATATAATTGTCAGTCACACAATTTTAAAACATGTCTGTTAGAGAGAGATTTTCACATTCTTGTAAAGAATGGTTCGTTTTTCACTGTATAAGTCATAAAATCTTATTTTAATTTTTAAAATAAAGGAAAAAAAAACCTTTATTATTTTTTTTTTATGGCTAAAAAAATGAAAAAGGAAAAGATATTGAAAGCGAAGCAAAGTATGAAATGTTGTTTAAAGGAACTTCACATTGATTGATAAAACATGCTGGGTTTCAGTACCTCTACCCTTTTTTTTTTCTTTTTCTTTTTTAATTTTTTTCTTTTTTTAATTAAATAGTTAATTTGATTTATTGCTCTATTATTTCCACTTTTTCCCTTTCTTTTTTATAATTTATTTATTTATCATTTAATTTTACGCGGATAATAATTTGGTCCCTTACTTGGACGACTTAGTCACGTACTTTTAAATTTTTAACAATTTAAATAAAATTTAATGGAATTTTTTACTGTAAACTAATTAAAAATCAATTTTTTTTTACAAATTATATATGTTAATAAAGTTGACAGTTAATTTATGACTATATTATTAAAAGTAGTTTTTTTTCTTTTAATCTTAGTAAAAAAACTCGCTTTGAAATTTGCATTATTTTTAAAACATTAATTTTAAAAAAAAATTTGAGAGATGAGTACTCCAAATGCTAGTAAATAATAATGTAAATATATATTTATAATTAATAAAATCACTTTAAATATAGTGTAATAATAAAACTTTGTAATTTAAAATAAATTAAAAAAAATTAGGGTAAAATAGTTCTATTAAAAATAGTTCTTTTTTAAAAAAAAATAAAAGCGTTAGATTTGTCACGATAAAACTAATTAAATTATTACAAATTTAAAAGTTCGTTCTAAAATTAAATTGTTATAATTTTATAAATATAGAGACTAAATTTTATATTTATAGACGTTTTTTCCTGTTTTTAATCCAATTCAATTATGGCGAGGGGAATGGAATATTTTGAGAATATTCTTCTAGGCAATATAAATATAAGTGAGGGTAAAAGAAAGGGCTGAGGGTAAAAAGTAAAATAGAGTAGACGGAAGGAATTTACTATAAAAATACGAGTAATAAAATATGGTAATTTTTCCCTTTATGGAATTTTGTTAAAGAGATATATTTGATTAAAGCTGACATGTCATGTTTTCACAAGCAGTGTAATAACTTTGCCAATAATAATAATAATAATAATAAAATGAGTATAAACTTCTTCGAAAATGGATAAACCAATAAATTTAGGCTAAATTAATATAAAAAAATTATAAATTTGTATTTTGTCTTAAAAAAAATACAAGTTTAAATTTTTTTATAAAAAAATTATCAAAAAATAATTATCGTTAGTTTTAAATGAGTTTTTATTTTAAAAATACTTTTAAATTTTAAAATCTTCATTTAATACCGTTCAACTTTTGTAAAAAGTTAGAAAATACTTCGGTTGATAGTATTATGTATAATAAATACTCATAAAAATTTAAAAATAACATTAACACATGTACTTTTATTAAAAAAATATTTTTAAAAAATTATTATCGTCAATATATGAATGAAAACCGTCTATTGACACTTTATAGATTATATTCAAACATTTTAAGGTTATTTTTGAAAGTACACGATATTCTTTTTAAACATAGTACTAGCAACAAGGGTGTTTTTGAATTTTTTTTTAAGAAAAATTGAAAAGTATTTTTGAAGTTTTTAAAAACGTTTAAAGTAATTTTTGGAAATTCAACGATATTTTTAATTACCTTTCAAGAAATCTAGGAATTTTGAACCAATATTAACGGTATCTACTAAAACTAACCCTAAGAATATTTTTAATTTTTTTAAGTTGGAAGTGTATTTTTATTAATTTAACTATAAATTTAATATTCTTAATTACTTTTTACTAAATATTTATGTGAAAAAAAGGATTTATTTCCCTATTTGAATATATATGACAACAGAACGAGCCTTCACTCGAGAACCAAAAATTGAATTAAATGTCGGCACAAGTTTCGAGTAAGTTCACGGCTTCATCCTCAAATCTTATCGTGATTGTGCACACCAATGAAATAGCATTATCCTTCACTCACCCGATATTGTTGGAGAGCCCGCCAATATTTCATTAAACAGACATGAAAATCCTCAATCGAAAACCTAATTCCAACATAATTTATTGCTGGGTTCGCCACGATCACTCAAATTTTTCTGAATGGTCAAAACTCGAGACAACAATATCAAACTAAACCATGAATTTCTTAAACTTTTATTTCTTTCCTTTTCTCTTTAATGAGAAAGAAAAGGGCATTAAATGCTTTATTGGTACAATTCTTAGCAATAATGTGATATAAAAGGACTTTTAAAAAAAAATAATAATACATATATTAAAAATATTGTAAATACTGGATAACAATTTTATAAATCATTATTAGTTCTTAAAAAAATGTATATAATTTATATAAATTAAAATGTCAAATTTATATCACAATTTTCTTAAATAGACTTTATTGATTTAGCAAAATTCAAATTCCAAAATAAAAACCGTCAAAATCTAGGGTGGTTTGATAATTGAATGCTATATTATTAAGAAGAAGGACAAAATTTTAATTAAATTATATAAATAATTATACAAATTGGATTAAAAAAATATATTTGTATAATAGAATAGTTATTACCGTAAGCTATAAAAATAAAATAAAAATAAAATTTGTATTTATTTGATTGGTTAAGTCACTTTTGATTTTTTTTTAATTTGAGATTTATTAGATATAAAATTTAAATTTATATCTAATAAATTAATTAATTTTTAAAATTTAAAATTTATTATAAAATTCAGATGTTTATATATCTAATCTTAAAGTCAAGGTCAAGAGGTTGAAGACGAATAACAACTTACTGATTTAGTCTTATTTTTATATGCAGTCTTTTTTTATTGGTTTATTATATTAATTTACTAATATTTTATCCATTTAAGACCAATTGAATTAGAAATTTATTAAATATTTAAATTTCAAATTTAGTTATAATTTTATATTCAAGAATTTCCAAAACTTTAAATTTATGTATAATCAATTTATATAAATAAATTAATTAATGTATGAAAAAAAATTAGAATGTTAGGAGAATTTAAAACTGAGTAGACTCGTATTAAAATCGTGAGATTGACAGCGATACATAACGGGCAAAAGCAGCTAATATCTCTTAGCTGTGGGCTTGAATTGTTAGAAATGGTATCAGGGCCAGACATGAAGGGGTGTGGAGCTAAGACGCTGGGCTCCAAGGGGGGTGGATTGTGAGATTCCACGTCAACTGAAGAAAGAAAACTGAATATTCTTCATAAGGGTGTGGAAACTTATGAAAACTCTAGTAGACGCGTTTTAAAATGTGAGACTGACAACGATACGTAATGGGCAAAAGCAGACAATATCTATTAGCGGTGGGTTTGAGTTGTTATAAATGATATCAGAGCTTGACATTAAGGGGTGTGTGAGCTAAAATGCTGGGCTCCAAGAGGACGTATTGTGAGATCTCACGTCAACTAGAGAGAGAAAATTGAACCTTCTTCATGTTGGATGATGAAAATCCCACATCGACTAATTTACGGAATAATCATGGGTTTATAAGTGATGAATATTAATTCCGTTGGTGTGAGGTCTTTTGGGGAAGCCCAAAATTTCCCCAAAGCAAAGGCATGAGAGCTTATGCTCACCGCAATGTTTAAATTAGAATTCCTATTTTCATTTCCTGTCAAAAATAAAAAAATAAAATCCATACAACTGGAAATTACGGAATTGACATCGATAATTTTTTAATTATTATTTTTGGCATCACTACCAATACTGGAGAAGATGTCTGTTGCAGGAGCAGAGGAAGAAGTAGCGGCGGATGATCGGTCAACTTCCAGTCAATCTCAATCCCCAAATTTCCAGATTTTCTTTCCAAACCCAAACTCTGTTCTTAATCCCTCTGTTTAATCTCACATAATTTCACCTCAATTTCCTCTTCCAGATAAGAACCCCCACGCGCGCCCACTCCACATTCGCCTCTTCTTCTTCGATTATCCATTCCCCTGCCCGGATCTCTCGACAACCTCTGCTCCTCATGTTTCTTCGCTAAGACAAACCCGAAAAACCCATTTGGGGTTGTCGGATTTTCTGTTTTTCTCTGATTCTTCGCTGTTTATACCGATTTTCGTTAATGGGTTGCGCCACTTCCAAGCTCGACGACCTCCCTGCCGTTGCACTCTGTCGCGACCGTTGCGCTTTTCTTGACGAAGCGATTCGGTTTCGCCACGCGTTCGCTCAGGCTCATACGGCGTATATTCTCTCTCTCCAAGCGGTTGGGAAATCTCTGCACAATTTTATTGAACCGGGTTATGTTTATTCTGAGCCCTCTTCTTCGCCTAATCTCAAGCTTCCTAATCAGAGAAAGGGCGACTCTGATCTTCAACCTTCTAATTCGCCTCTCCATCGTTTATCTCACTCCAATTCCAGTTCCCATCTCCATTTACCCTCCGATTCCGACGATGATTCCAGTTCCCTTCACCATTCCGATCACTCTTCGCCGTTGCACCAGACCCACGGCGATTTTCTTGACTACCCAGATGAGAATCGCGGTGGTTTTGTATCCGGCGGTGGCGGTTTTGTGCAGATGAACTATATGAAGAACAATGCAATGCAGTCGGTGGTGCATCAACAGATGCCAATTAGTACAGAGAGGGTTTATCAAATGGGTGAATCTGCCTCTTCCTCTGGTTATTATCCTTATCCGAATAATGGGTATTCTAATTATGGCGGAGGTTATGGTGGGTATTACGGTTCTTCGTCATCGAAGCCGCCACCGCCGCCGCCTTCTCCGCCGAGAATCTCCGCTTGGGATTTCCTTAACTTCTTTGAAACTCCGGCTGTGGGGAACTACTATGGCAGCTACACGCCGGGGAGAGATCCAAGAGAAGTGAGAGAGGAAGAGGGAATTCCGGAATTGGAAGATGTACGATATTACCAACCGGAGGTTGTGAAGAAGGTACATGGCGACCATAACTTCGCCGAGGATAGCGGCGGGAAGTACTCTAAAGCGGCCATGGACGACCCATTAAAGGTAGTTAACAAGAACGTCGCCGCCGCGGCTTATCAGACGAAGCCCAGCGCTGCAGTGGAAGATGCCGTGCAATATGAGATGGGAGTTGTTAATAAGAAGCTTGAGGGCCATGGCAATGGAGCTCCTTCTAGCTCTACAGCACTCAAAAGGGGAGGTGGTTCAAGGGATGTTTATGAAGTGGTGAAAGAAATTGAAGCTCTGTTCAAAAAAGCCTCAGAGTTTGGAGATGAAATCGCCAAGATGTTGGAAATGGGTCAGCTCCCTCATCAACATAAACATGGTAAATTCAACATTGAAACACAACTTAATTTGTTCATGAACGTTTGTTTTCTAAGATACTGATGGGTTTTGTATTGATCAGCAATCTTGACTCGACCGCCCGCTTCACGGCGGAGGGCCAAGCCCTCTGCTATGACTGGTGCTGCTGCTGCTGAAGTCGTCTTTGTTGAGGATATTGGTATGAGATCTGGAAATCTTTCAGCTACCTTGAAGAAATTGTATATGTGGGAGAAGAAACTTTATAATGAAGTGAAGGTATGTATGTTCTTGGTTGATTTAAGCTACTTTTGCAGGGGATTGTTGGGAAATCCGAGTCTTTTTGCTCTGGTTAATGCTAGTTCATGTTATTGATTGTATTGATATATTTCTGTAGGGAGAGGAAAAGATGCGGATGAGCCACGAGAGGAAGCGACATCAGCTCAAACGTTTGCACGAGAGAGGTGCGGAGGCTCAGAAAGTTGAGGCCATTCAAACATCCATAAATACGTTGTCGACAAACTTGAAAATTGCGATTCAGGTGGTCGATAAGATTTCCGAGACGATAAATAAGATTCGGGATGAAGAACTTTGGCCACAAGTTAATGAACTGATTCAAGGGTATGTGAGAATATTACTTGAACATGGGGTGTTAGTTATTGTGAGATCTGGAACAAAGCATTCTTTATAAGGGTGTGGAAACCTTTCCTTAGCATACCGTGTTTTAAAACCTTGAAGGGAAGCTTGTAAGGGAAAACCCGAACAAGAAAATATCTGTTAACAGTGGGTTTGGGCGGTGTGTGCTAGCGAGGACGCTGGCCCCTAGGGGGTGGAGTGTGAGATCCCACGTTGGTTGGAGAGGAGAACAAAGCATTCCTTATAAGGGTGTGGAAACCTTTCCTTAGCATACCGTGTTTTAAAACCTTGAAGGGAAGCTTGTAAGGTTATAAGGGTGTGGAAACCTTTCCTTAGCATACCGTGTTTTAAAACCTTGAAGGGAAGCTTGTAAGGGAAAACCCGAACAAGAAAATATCTGTTAACAGTGGTGTTTTAAAACCTTGAAGGGAAGCTTGTAAGGGAAAACCCGAACAAGAAAATATCTGTTAACAGTGGGTTTGGGCGGTGTGTGCTAGCGAGGACGCTGGCCCCTAGGGGGTGGAGTGTGAGATCCCATGTTGGTTGGAGAGGAGAACAAAGCATTCCTTACAAGGGTGTGGAAACCTCTCTCTAATAGGCGCGTTTTAAAACCTTGAGGGGAAGCCCGTAAGGGACGGGAAAGCTCAAAGAAGACAGGACAGGACAATATCTGCTAGCGGTGGTTTAGGTTGTTACAGTTATATAACAATGTTGTTGTGTTGCTCTGATCTTGCTTGTTTCATTTTCTCAACATTGTTTCCTCGGTCGTTAAGCGTGTAATGCATGTTGATTGCAGGTTAACCAGGATGTGGAAAGGTATGCTCGAATGCCATCATGCTCAGTTCCAAGCGATTAAAGAATCGCGTGGTTTAGGTCATATTAGATCAGGTGGAAAGCCTAGTGATCTCGATCTTCGAGTGACGTTGCAACTCGATCATGAGCTTATTAGCTGGACAACTAGTTTCTCAGGTTGGATTAGCGCCCAGAAAAACTTCACAAGATCCTTGAACAATTGGCTGCTGAAATGTCTTCTGTATGAGCCTGAAGAAACACCTGATGGGTTCGTTCCTTTCTCACCGGGCAGGATTGGTGCACCACCCATCTTTGTAATCTGCAACCAGTGGTCACAAGTTCTGGACAGATTCTCTGAGAAGAAGGTAGTTGATTCTATGCACGTGTTTGCTAAGAGCGTTCTTCAAATATGGGAGCACGATAAGCAAGAAGTGCGTAAGACGATGATAACGAACAAGGATCTTGAAAGGAAAGCGAAAAGAATCGATCGAGACGACCAAAAGTTGCAGAAAAAGATTCAGGCATTGGACAAGAAACTCATTATGGTCACTGGACATGTGCAAGGAGATGGCAGTAGCAGCCTGCAGGCAGGTCTGCAGTCCATTTTCGAGGCGCTCGAGAGGTTTGCAACCGACTCCATGAAAGCATACGAGGAGCTTTTGCAACGGAGCGCCGAAGAGAGTGCCAAGGCAAGAGTATGAAGAAGGTCGCTTGTTTCTTGTGATTTGAATCATCATTATACTGCCAATGACAACACCATAAAAAAGTTCGACTGGAACTCGACTGTAACAGCCCAAGTCTATTGCTAACCGATATTGTCCTTTTTGTGCTCTTCCTTTCGAACTTTCCTTCAAGGTTTTAAAATGTGTTTGGTAGGTAGAGGTTTTCACACCCTTATAAAGAATGTTTTGTCCCACTGTCTAACCGATATGGGATCTCACAATCCAATATTGAGTCAGACACTGGTGCCTATGCTGAGCTTTGAAGGGACGGGGACTGTGAGATCCCACATTAGTTGGAGAGGGGAACAAAGCATTCTTTACAAGGACATGGAAACCTCTTCTCTTAGCAAACGTGTTTTAAAACCTTGAGAGGAAGCTCAGAAGGAAAAACCTAAAGAGGACAATATCTGCTAGCAGCAGTGGCTTAGACTGTTACATCGACCATACTACTCCACGGGCCGAAAGTAACCAACTTGGTTGCAGATCATCCAGTCCCTATATCACATTTGAGATGGCAGTTGCTGTTACATTCTGCAGACAGATCCTCCAATTCACATAGAGACTCAACACAACACAAGGTGTCTGCCATTGACCGAACTTAACAGTGTTCGGTTTTTCGGTCGGGAGGGTTACGAAAGCCGTGGCTATCAGTCGAGGCCGGGCTGATGTATCTGCACACAAGGAAGAAGAGAAAGAAGAAGAAGAAGAAGAAGAGGCAGTGCAGTGGAGTGCAGCTGAAAAGGACAGACATTATGAGTCACGAGAGCTTAGGCAAAGAAATGAATGTGAAAAGGAAAGCTGTAATAACATTGAATCTCTCTGTCTCCCTCAATTATTTGATGGTTTTGTGCAGTTTTTGTGGATACAAACAAACAAAACCAGACATGGTTTGGCTTTGGACTAATTTTTTAACCTTCATTTTTTGTTTCTACAACCTCCATAACATTTTTTTTAGGTAAATTACTGAGACGAGGATCGGTCTTTTAGCGAGGTAAGGAATATCTTGTCAAATATGTCATGCTATGGAGAGGAATATCTCTAGTCTCGTGTAAGACAACATAGTACAATAAGACTACTCTGGAGAAATGACCATAAATCTTAATGTTCTGACTTGGAATCAAATTATTTGACCTTCGTAAATAACAGATCCTAACCCGTGCTTGCATTTTTCATTGCACACGACTTTGTTGCGTAGAAATATAGAATTTTTAGGTACTTTGAGATATTAAGTCGAGATTACCTTCTAAGATTTACTTTATTTAAATTTTCACATATAAGACAAATGTCTCAATAGCCATACTTTTTTGCAACAATTTTGTTTCTTCAAATTATTAAGGGTGTTTATATGACTCGATAATCAGACCAACTTAGACTACTGGGCATCCTCAAGAGGTCTCATACCAATGGAATTAGTATTCCTTACTTCTCAACCCATGATCATTCCCTAAATTAGCCAAATGGAATTAGTATTCCTTACTTCTCAACCCATGATCATTCCCTAAATTAGCCAATGTGGAACTTCCTTAGCCGATGTGGGACGTTTGTCACTGATGTTGGTGATGAGTTTTTTTTGGATGGGAGAATGATATATATATATATATATATATTTATTTATATATATATATATATATATATTTATTTATAATTTGAATAAACCCACCATGATATTTCCAATTTGTTAATAGAAAAGTAATTGATTGTAGGCAAGCGGGCACACCATTAGGAATACAAAATTCATATCCCTTTTTACCCCATTGCTTTTAAATATAATCAATTAAAATGGAAATAAATTATTTAAAAATTAAACATTTTTATTTTTAAATATAATCAATTAAATTATTTTAAATTTTATTTTTAATTATTGGGTGATTGTGTGAATCTAATTCTCCAAGTTTGAATAAATTTTATGCTTATTTTTAATTCTTAATTTTATTTTTATTTCTAATATACAGCTTTATCTAATTAATTATTAAATATAATTATAATGCTTGACACAAGTGTGAACTTTTCATAAGCTTTCCTTTGACTTTTCGACTCCTACCTAACCAAGTTTCTTTTATTTATTTATTTATTTTATTTTATTTTATTTTAATTATGGTATCAAACTTATATAGATTTTAAAAATTAAATATTTTTTTTAAAAAATAAATATCCAAATTAGAGAAAGAAGAATAAATTGAAATTCTCCCCATGCCCATTTGAATATATCTATATATATATATATTATTAGAATATATTCTTTTTAAATATTAAATTTGAGAAATAATTAAAAATTATATGCCTATAAAATTAAATACGTCTGTCAAAGAGAGTTTTTAAGGAATATTTTGTTCTCCTCTGAATGAATACGTTTAAAACTTTAGGAATTAAATAATTATAATTCATTTTGACCCTATTTTATTGTAAAATCAAAGCTAACCCATATAATTCATTTTATATTTATTTAAATTTAGTATTTATATTTTAAGTCTTAAATTATTTCATTACAATTAATAGAGGTTAGATAAAACTTAAAACAAAAAATTATAATTTAATGAAACAAAAATTAATTTAAAAAAAATTTATCACGACGCTCTACAATAGCATGATATTGTCTACTTTGAGTGTAAGTGGTGTATTCCTTCCTTATAGACCCATGATCTTCCACTAAATTAACCAATGTGGGACTCACTTCTAATAATCCTCAACAATCCTTCCCTCGAACAAAGTTATGGAGCTCTCAAATAGCCTCCCCTTAATCGAGGCTCGACTCCTTTATCTGGAGCACTCAAACAAAGTACACCCTTTTGTTTGACACTTTAGTCACTTTTAACTACACCTTCGAGGCTCACAATCTTTATTCGATATTTGAGAATTCTATTGTCATGGCTAAGTTTAAGACTTTGATAATCAGACTCTCAAAATGGTATGATATTGTCCATTTTGAGCATAAGCTCTCATGGCTTAGAAATAGTATTCCTTACTTATAAACTCATGATCTTCTACTAAACTAACAAACGTTTAACAATATATAAAAATAATTGTTTTGTAATCATTCCAAAATTGTGTGTTAGTACGAATGATTAGCATTTAAAAATGGTAGAAAACAAAACTTTACGTACTTAATTATATATTAAGGATCGGAGGTTTCAGACATCACTGTATGTAACTTGGATTTGTTGGGATTAGGAAGGAAGTTGACCCAGATTAATTAAACCCCTCACTTAATCAAATCTAATTCTGCTGAATTTTTACGAGCCGTTTCTTTAATTGAATGAACTGTAAGAACTGCTCCTCTTTTTAATTACCCCATTAATCGTGATAGAATAAAAAGGGAGAGAGAAAAGACGAGGCCCTCTCCTAGCTCCTCCTCGCTCTGTGTTTCTTTTCTTGTAGAGCTTAAAAAGTTGCTTCCCCACCTCATATTCTTCTCTTTCTTTCTCCAATCCCCTCTCTGCTTCACTTTCCCCTCTTCTCCAGTTGATTTTTCAAAAGGGTTGTGAGAAATATTTGTTATGGGGTGCTGTGAATCCATCTTTTTGACAGAAACCCACCCTGAAAAGGTTCAAACCCAGCAACCTCCGCCGCCGTATGTGGAGCCGCAGCCTTCTATTGGACCCAACACGACCCCCGGAGATATGGTTTCCAGTTTCTCCGAGTTTTCCTTATCGGACCTTAAGGCTGCCACCGACAATTTCAGCTCCAACTTCATAGTCTCCGAGAGCGGCGAGAAGGCTCCGAACATTGTGTATAAGGGCCGACTTCAAAACCGGAAGTGGATCGCTGTTAAGAAGTTCACGAAGGTGGCTTGGCCGGACGCCAAGCAATTTGTGGTACTTATTGCTCTTGTTTTGAAGAATTTGATTGTGTTTTTGTGTTTATGTTGAGTTTTTGATGATTTTATGAAATGGGTGTGTGGAATTTTGGGGCAATTTTTAGGAAGAGGCTTCGGGCGTTGGGAAGCTACGGCATCCAAGGTTTGCGAATTTGATAGGGTATTGCTGCGATGGTGATGAGCGGCTGCTGGTTGCGGAGTTCATGCCTAATGATACTCTTGCGAAGCATTTGTTCCACTGTATGCTTTCATTTTCTTTTACTTCAATCATCACCAACATTACTTGTGTTTACTAGAAGTGTATAAGCATACATTTAGCATAACATTTATATTGGAACTTGATTGTGTTAAGCTATGGGGATTACGGGAAGGGAATGTGTTTATCAACTCCGAAACAACAAAACTATTAGAAGTGGGGATGATCTTATAGGTACGAGGTAAAACCAAAAGCAAAATCACTGAAGTTTAAGCTTGAAGTAGACTATATCATATTATCGTAGAGTCTTGGGAGGTTCATTGCCCTTAGAAGAACTACATCGACCCCGTTTGGCTATCATGACATCATTATTTAAGTTGTAGGTGTTGCTTAGAATAACTACATCGACCCCGTTTGGCTATCACAGCATCATTATTTAAGTTGTAGGTGTTGCTTAGAAGAACTACATCGACCCCGTTTGGCTATCACGACATCATTATGGTTAGATTTTGCGTGTAGCTATGTAAGATCAAGTGAGCTTGCTACGTTTTTGCAGGGGAAAATCAAACCATTGAGTGGGCCATGCGGTTGAGAGTTGCGTACTATATTGCTGAAGCTTTGGAATATTGTACCACTAAAGGCCGTGCATTGTACCATGACTTGAATGCTTACAGAGTTCTTTTTGATGAGGTATCATTTTCACTTATTGGTATCTATTTTTAGTTTTTTGGTGTAACGTTTATCTTCATTTCGTTGCTCTCGTTTATAGGGTGGCGATCCACGTCTGTCGTGTTTTGGATTGATGAAAAACAGTAGGGACGGTAAGAGTTACAGCACAAATCTGGCCTACACACCACCTGAGTATTTGAAAAATGGTACTTTGATGTTTATCTTTTGTTTGTTATTAGAAACCGAGTATTTTTCGTGTCGAAAGGTTGATAGCAACAATAACGCTCCGTTTTCCGTTGTTTTGAGCTACGTTTATAAATTTACTAGCATTTCGAGTGTTGTTCGTCACTTTGATTTGTCTATTGTAGGAAGGGTAACCCCTGAAAGTGTTATTTATAGCTTTGGTACTGTTCTCTTGGATCTTCTAAGTGGCAAGCACATCCCTCCAAGTCATGTAAGTAGCTAATTTTGTGAAGTTGTTTACATGTAACAATGTATGCTTCTATTTTTGTTCTTTATATGAACAGTTCTTTCCTTGATTATTATGATTTCCATTTGATTCTCTGTTGTGTGGATGCGTGGTACGGGTTATTATTTGACACATCTCTCGTCTCCTAGATTATGGATTCATTTGCTACACGATTTGATTTAAAAGTGTGCGTGATTTTAAGGATGCCACTGTTTTTTTTTGGAGTAATTGTAACAGCCCATTCGCGGATATTGTCCTCTTTTTGCTTTTTGTAGGGTCAATCAAACGAGAGGACCACACAAAAAATGGGTGTATGCGGCTTGGAGCGGCAAGCACACGGTATAGTTGTGTGCTCACCACACCAAGCGGTGTACGCCCATTTTTAAAGGGGTCCTCTCGTTTGAGTGGCCTTACAAAAAAAAAAAAAAGACAATACCTACTAGCTGTGAGCTTGGGCTGTTACAAATGGTATCAGAGTCAGACACCGAGCGGTGTGCCAGCGAGGATACTGGTCCCCAAGAGGGGTGGATTGTGAGATCCCACATCGGTTGGAGAGGGGAATGAAACATTCCTTATAAAGGTGTGGAAACCTCCCTAGTGGGCGCGTTTTAAAACCTTGAGGGGAAACCCGGAAGGGAAAGCCCAAATTGGGCAATGTCGGCTAGTAGTGGGCTTAGGCTGTTACAGTAATACAATTCGGGGTTACTGTAACACCGTTGAATTATGGTCAAGGTTAATGACACAATAATTCAGCAAATACGATTGGATTGTCGTTAACATGTTCTTCCAAAGTCATAGAAATTTCCGTATCAGTTTCCGAGGATGTAATTAAGATCTACAACATGTTCATACGTCTCATTTTTGTATGGTCTTGTTATAAGAAGGATTTGAATTATTCACGTTACATAAGTTCGATAAAATACGTTTGCAAACGCAGGCTCTTGATCTGATTCGAGGAAAGAACATCATTCTCTTAATGGATTCGCATTTGGAAGGAAAATTTTCTACAGAGGACGCAACCGTGGTGGTTAATCTCGCTTCTCAGTGTCTACAATATGAACCCAGGGACCGGCCTAACACAGAGGATCTCGTTTCGACCCTCACTCCCCTGCAAACAAAACCCGAAGTAAAGAACTTTGCTTACTCCCTTAGGCCATTCATATCTATATCTTCCAGCACAGCCTATCAAATATGTTTTAATACGATATCTGTAATATATGTACTGTGATGCTGTGGGTGTTTGTAGGTTCCCTCTTATGTCATGCTTGGAATAGAGAAGCAGGAGGATGCTGCAATAGCCCCTATAGCCCCGATAACCCCGATAACCCCACAACGTCCTTTATCGTCGATGGGTGAGGCCTGCTCGAGGATAGATCTCACTGCAATTCATCAAATCTTGATAATGACGCACTACCGAGACGATGAAGGAACTAATGAGGTTGCCTCGATTTATTCAACTCGGTTTATAAGATTAAGTGACTCTGTTTTATGAGCAGGAAGGTTTTAACTAAGAGTTCTTGAGTTGTTTCAGCTATCGTTTCAAGAGTGGACACAACAGATGAGAGATATGTTGGAGGCAAGAAAGCGAGGGGATTCTGCCTTCCGAGACAAAAACTTTAAAGCTGCTATTGATTGTTATTCACAGGTATTTATCTACGTAATACTGACAACGTTTTCTGTGAGGTCTCACGTCGATGGGAGAGAAGAATGAGTCCGAGCGAGGACGTTGGGTATAAGGGTGTGGAAACCTCTCCCTAGCATACGCATTTGAAAAACCTTGAGGGGAACTGCGAAAGGGAAAGCCCAAAAAGACAATATATGCTAGCGGCGGGCTTGGGTTGTTATAGTTGGTATTAGAGCCAGACACTGGATGGTGTGCTAGCGAGGACGCTGAGCCCTGAAGGGGGGGGGGATTGTGAGATCCCACATCGATTGGAGAGAGCATTGAGTGCCAACGAGAACGCTAGGTATAAGGGTGTGGAAACTTCTCCCTAGCAGACACGTTTTAAAAACCTTGAGGGGTCTGAAAGGGAATGCCCAAAAAAGACAATAGATGCCAGCAGTGGGATTGGGTTGTTATAGTTGGTATTAGAGCCAGACACTAGGCAGTGTGCTAGCGAGGACACTGAGCCCTCGTGAGATCCCACATCTATTAGAGAGAGAACTGAATGTCAGCGAGAATGTTGGGTATAAGGGTGTGGAAACCTCTCCCTAGTAGACCGGTTTTCAAAACCTAGAGGGGTAGCCCGGAAGAGAAAGCCTAAAGAGGACAATATCTGCTCTACTTTTAAGTTGTTTTGAGCCTTCTTTACGCTATGTTTGGTCATTTATTTTCACAATTAGGCCAAAACAATTCATGTGACATGACTTTTGTGGCGTTAAAATTCTCTTCTTTGCAGTTCATAGATGTAGGAACAATGGTATCCCCGACCGTGTTTGCTCGACGAAGCCTGTGCTATTTGTTGTGCGATCAACCCGATGCTGCACTTCGTGATGCAATGCAAGCACAATGCGTATATCCGGACTGGCCTACAGCCTTCTATATGCAATCAGTTGCTCTTGCAAAGCTGGATATGCAGAAAGATGCGATCGACATGTTGAACGAAGCAGCTGCATTGGAAGAGAAGAGGCAACGAGGTGGACGATGATCACGATAATGAACTAAACATTGCTGTAATTACGAGCATTCGGGTGTCGTTTGTTGCTGAGGCTACCGCAATTTGTATAAAGCACGAGCTGGTAATTTTCTTACTTGGATAAAGAAAATGTGAACTACTTACATTTAACTTGTTTGTTCATGTCAATTGTAGAGGAGCTTGTAAATTCAATCAATTTAAACCATCTCTATGAATATGACCTTCTAGTTAGTTTGGTAGAGCCCCTTGTCAAGACTTTATGAATTGAATCAAACAAAACAATAATATTCAAACTTCCCAAATCTCGTGCCATTACGTTATTTGATGCTTGATCTAGAATGTCAATGTTAGAGCCCACGTCGGTTGGAGAGGGGAACGAAACATTCCTTATAAAGGTGTGAAAATCTTTCTCCAGAAGACACGTTTTGAAACCGTGAGGCTAACGGTGATACGCAAGGGTCCAAAATGGACAATATCTGCTAACAGTGGAATTAGGCTGTTACAAATGGTATCAGAACTAGACAGCGAGCGATGTGCCACTGAGAACGCAAGGCCTCGAAGAGGGGGTGGATTGTGAGATCACACATCGGTTAGAGAGAACAATGAGTGACAGCAAGGATGTTGAGCCCTAAAGAGGGATGGATTGTGAGATTTCACATTGATTGGAGAGGGCAACGAGTGCTAGAGAGGACACTGGACCCCAAAGGAGGTGGATTATGAAATCTCACATCGAGAGGGAAACGAAACATTTTTTTATAAAGGTGTGGAAATCTCTCCCTAGTAGACGCGTATTAAAACCGTGACACTGACGACAATACGTAATAGGTCAAAACAGACGTTTTAAAACCGTGGGACTGCTGGCAATACGTAATGGGCAAAAACAGACAATTTCTCTGCTAGCGGTAAACTTAGACTATTACAGTCAAGGATTGAGAATCTCTACCATACCTCATATTCATTCACTCGCTCAAAGATCATATAAGCTAAAGGTCGAGCGAGGGTCTCGGTCTGCTCACACAAAGCTTCTCGATTTCTCTCTACCCAATATCCAAAACCGAAAAACGAAGTTCGATAAGTCGAGAATTTAGAGAACAGCCTCGTTCCGCCTTCCCAACACATTAATCACAATGGAGTCCAACTTGAACTTAGACAAAACATCCTTTCATTTGATTTTGGTTACATGTCTGTTCTTTTTCCACATTCAATTCTCATTCTCATCTTTCAAATGTTGGGGCCAGCCACTAGTAAAGGACACAGGACAGGAAAAAATGGGTTCACTTTCCAGTAATACACCTGATTTATAGGACTCTGCTAACAAAAGGGCTCCTTGTCCTCCCCTTTCTCAACAACAAGACATGACAGCCAGATTCCAGGACATAACCATTATTACCCTTCCATTTCCTTTCCCTCCTTTTTCTCGTTCATCGACACCGTATCGGTGTTCGGTTCATAAAGTTAGATTTTTGTGTCCGACCATTTAAGAAGTCGACGTATGCGCTTGCTTAACTCGGGTTATACGAAATCAAAACGATGAATTGGTTGGGAGACACAGTGTCTCGGTTATACTTGTCCAACACGTGTTGTCTGTAGCTGCATGCCTATTTTAAACTCTCTTTTTTATTTGTTTCTTTTGAACATTTTACCAAAACTTTCTTTGTCCCTGTTTTCTAAAGCCATTTTTCAAGAACGGAGTCAAAGATTTGAGCAAACGTTGTCTAAGTAAATGACTACTAAGTTTTAGTTGGTTGACTTACTCGAGGACAAGAGTAAGTGTCACACAATTGCACTGCAAATCTCGAAAGAGTGAGATTGTGACATGTGACACAAATTTATGTCAACTATAAATTATCGTGTCGTTATTTTTAAATTATCAACGTATCTTAAATTAATTTGAAGACAAATGAAGTATTAAACAAAGTCACGATCTTGCCATTTTATTAGATAAGTTTAGTATTTTAGTATAATCATATTTATTATACGGTATTAGAATTTGAACTTAATTATATGTCAGATACCGTTCAATTATGCTTATGCTGACTTGTATAATTTAACCTTAAAATCTTGTATCGAACATATGATTAGGTATCGAACATATATAGCTTTGAATATAAAACCATATGGATGGTTCATGAATATCTTTGTATGTTCCATATGAACTAAATATTGCAATAATCTTTAGAGAGATTCTTGCTTATGTACGTAATAATAACATTAAATAGAGCATTGAGGGGACAAGTTTTGTCCTTGACTTGAAAGACAACATTATCTGGCAAGACATCCATAATCCTACCTAGCTGGAAAAGATTGGTTGTTTGATGTGGATTAGGTATCTACGAAAGTGTCCGATCGGTTTGTATTTTGTTGTTTCGGTTTGTTCTTTGTACTTTCAAACGTTTGAATAACGATTTGCAACTCTTATTTCCGTGTCTAACTCTAATATGATCGAATTTCTAGACTCGGCTTACACGGTAGGCTGACTATATTATTTATGGATTACGTGAAGAGTCGATTTGGAAGAATATAAAGATTTTTATCGCATAAGCATTAGAAACGACGTTAACATATTAAATGCAGATTTAAAAAGTTCAATAATTTATTAAAAGCTCGATTAAATCATATAAAATACTTTTAATAATTTGGGTAGGTTTCAATCACAATCACGTGTTTATAGGCTTTAAAAGTGAGAGTAATTCTAAAGATAAAATGACTCAAAAATATTTTTGACAGGGAACACTTTCATTTTCATTTGCTAAATCATAGAACCCTAAAGTTATGTCTCTTTTGCTTGGAGCAATTTTATGTGGTTGACCTCCTTAGAATTTTCTTAGGAAGCAGGTGAGTGAAAACAAAACATGTCAGAAGGATTGATATTGGTATGAGGAGTAAGTAACGTGATTATGTTGCAGAGGATGCAAGAGAATGTCGGGCCACACAAACCCTGAATCAAGATTCTAAATAATTATCTGAATTCTTAGCATCAACGTTAACATTTCTAAAAGTTAAATGCCTCAAACATAGTGGCTCTTTGATATCATTAAATCATTACACCACCCTTTAGACTATACCGAATAAATTATTACACATTAAAATAATATTAAAAATGTTCGTAGATTAGATTGGATTGGGTTGGATCACGTCTGATTTGAATATTTTTTACTCTCAATCCAATAGCACAATCGTACATATTTTCAACCAAATCAACCATTTTAAAATAATAAAATTTTGGGTGAACTAAAATAAATCTAAAATCCAACCCAAATGTTACATGTTAGATTGGATTGATCGAATATTTCAAGTCAAGAGGGTTTGTAATACTCCTGAGTAATATAAACTACGTCGTTTCAAAGATATTGTGTGTGGACCTCAGCTTTATTTACTTTGGACCCGACCATTTGGATTTGAACTTATTTAGCTTTAGGTCTAATTCTTTGGGTTTGGGCTTTGTTGGCTTTAAGCTTAACACTTATAGATTTGGGCTTTGGGCTAAATTGTCACTTAATGGGCTAAAGCTAGTTATAATAATATGATTGTGGTGACAAAAAAACCATATAATAATATCGAATATATATATTTATAAATAATTAAAATATATGACAAAATTTGTAATAAGTAAAATAAATATGTCAAAAAAAATTAATGTATAAAAAAATACTATATACGGTGGATTATATTAATTCAATAATATTAATTGGGTTATCTCGAGTATATGTAATATAAACATGGTATAAAAATATATTACTTGGGTTACCTAGCTTTGGCCTAACTTATTAAGCATTGGTTCGAGATCGGTCGAGCAACCTCGAGAGTAGAATTAGTTAAAGAAAGATGAAGACTGCAGGTATGAATCTTGTTAGAAAGGGAGAAAAATAATATATATATATATATATATATATATAGTTTATATTAAAATAAAGATATGCAAATTGATTTTTGGTGAATAAGATAATAATGATAGGTGGTGTTTGGGTGGACACACATATCATAACCATCAAATTTCTCTCTATATTTTTATTCCAAACTCTATATTAAATTAAACCAAAGTTCAATTATTAAGTCTACTTGCCTTTTAATTAATCAACTTTTGATATCTCATTGGTTAAATGCCTCAAGTTAAGTTAGTTGGAGAGATTTAAACCTACCAAGAATGGTTCGAGAATATTATGATGTGACCCCAAAATGAGCTACGGAGACTCTATACATAAAAGTAAGGTTATATCAAGAGATAGGGCGAGGCAGACTGAAGATGTGAGTTGGACGAGATGGGGTCGGGGACGGAGAATGTAATCTCTATCTCCCGACCACATTTAGCTAATAAGGAGAAATCTCTCATCACTCATTTCTTCATGGTAGAAATTTTTTGTCCGGTCTCGATCTCTACGGATTAAATGGACATTTCTAGTTACATCATACAAATAGATTTTAATTATATATCTAGACTTTAACGGTGTAATTCATTTTATTCCGAAAATACCCTTTTTGGAGAAATTTCTAATTAAAATAAGATAGAAAATTAAGTTATAAAAATGGAAAGAGACAACAACAATAATAATATTAATTTTGTAATTGAATATTCGGGGAAGTAGTATGAAAGGGGTTTCCTCACACGTGTGCATGTGGAAAGCTACGTTCTTGTCTCTATACTAACAGCTCAGCTTCAGCTCCTCAGCTCCTCAGCTCCTCAGCTCCAACTGTACAAAATCTCAGAGTTGGATTTTAATCTTATTTTCTACAAAAATAATAGGAAAAAAATTAATTAATTAATTAATATATTGGCAAATATCTATAATTAACGCAGCCATTTTATTTTAATTTTTTATGAAGTTGTAATTAAATAATTAATTGAAAAATTAATGAAGGCTGAGAAGAAGACAAAAATAGGGTCCTGATAATAAAAAATAAATAAATAAAAATAAAATAAAATAATGTCGGGGTATGAGTTGGAGACGTGGGTGGGCAAGGGACAGTCCATAAACATTGCTTAATTTTTGTGTTTTTGGATCCAAATCTCAATCCCAATCACGTTTACACCTCACTAATTCTTCTTCTCCTCCTCCTTCAAATGGATCAGATTCTGCTTGTCCCCTTTCAACCCCGAATCGATTTACGTAGAAAAATATACCAAATTTGAAAGAAAATTTTAAAAAAATTCGAGTATTGATGCATTGCTTAACTTCTTCGTGCCGAAACTTCGACACACGAGACATACGTGCGAGCGTGGGCCCACGCACTCGCATCGAATACCATAGAACTTGCATATTGTTGGATGATGAAAGTCCCACATCCCACCTCGGCTAATTTAGAGAATGATTATGGGTTTATAATAAAAAAAAATACTATTTCCATTGGTATGAGGCCTTTTGGAGGAGCCCAAAGCAAAGGCATAAGAGCTTATGCTCAGAGTGGACAATATCATACCATTGTGAAGAGTCGTGTTCATCTAACATGGTATCAGAGCCATGTCCTAAACTTAGTCGTGCCAATAGATTGGTAAATTCTCAAATGTCGAACAAAAGACTCCAAAAGAAAATGAATCGAGCCTCCTCGAAGGCAGTAAAAAATGACCAAGACTCCAAAGGAGTCGAGCGATGATGAAATCAAAAATGACCAAGACTCCAAAGGAGTCGAGCGATGATGAAAGTAGGCAGTAAAAAATGACCAAGACTCCAAAGGAGTCGAGGGATGATGAAAGTCCCACATCCCACATCGGCTAATTTTGGGAACGATTATGAGTTTATAATCAAAGAATACTCTCTCAATTGGTATGAAGCCTTTTGGGGAAGCCCTATTCAGAGTGGACAATATCATAAGGATGATAGCCACATTGAATAATTTTTCCTTAGTACGACGTAAAGGTAAAAAGATGATCGTTTCAACTGCTAAACTATATTCATATTGGTTCATGTGCACGGTTGTCTTCGATGAAAAAAATGTGTTGAAATAATAATAATTGTAAAAAAAAAAATGAAAAATAAAAAACAAGAGGAATATTAAATGATTCAAATGGATCAGATTCTGGTTGTCTCCTTTCAACAAATTTGGCATATAACTTAATAAAATCCCACACACAAACCCATATAAAGAGATCAAACATAAAAAAGAGAGAGAAAAAAGAAAAAAAAAGTTGAGAATAAGTCTCGAACCCTTTCCCTTCTCGTTCTTCAAATGGGAGGCTCCTCCAATTACCACGCCCGTTCCAACAGCCTACCGACGAGGCCTCACCCATTGGTCACGGAGTGCGACGAGCACCTCTGCCGGCTGAAGGCACTGGACTCGGCTCCATGGACGGCGCCCGGGATGGCCAAGAAGCTGGCGGGGCTGCAGGACTTGCAGGAGTGCGTCAACAAGCTGCTGCTACTACGGCGGACGAGGGAGGCGTTTGCGACGCAGCGGCGGGAGAAATGGGTGGATGAGGTTTTTGATGGGTCGTTAAGGTTGCTGGACTTGTGTAGCGCTGCTAAAGATGGTGTTATTCATACTAAGGAGTGTGTGAGGGAGTTGCAATCCTTGGTTAGGAGGAGATCCTCTTCTTGGGCTTGTGGAAATGGTGTTGTTAATCAGGTTTGTGTTTCAACTTTGCTCGTTCGTTCGTTCATGAGTTGTCGTAAATTTAAAGTTTTATTAGACAAGAGATTCGTTTTTATTATTGAAATTGGAAAGTGTATCGGGTTTTGAATTGAGATTTTTTATTTAATTGAATTGGATTTTGACATTATAAACGAGTGTTGTAATCACTGATGTTTTGAAAAATTATTCTAACGGGTTCATAGTATTTACCATTAAGAATTTATGGTACTCTATAGAAAGATGATTTTCAAGAAAGTTTTTGTTAAAATTGATGAGCTTCGAGAGATTTTGTGAGATTCCATATCGGTTGGAGAGGGAAACGAAACATTTCTTATTTGGGTGTGGAAACCTCTCCGGAGTAGACCTGTTTTAGAACTGTGAGACGTATTACGATATGTAACAAGTCAAAGCGGGCAATATCTGCTAGCGGTGGGCTTAAACGGTTGCAGTTTGTTCCATATTAGTTGATCTGGGTGCAATGGTATAACCTAATTTGATTAAAATAATGTTTTATTTTCGTTGAGATCGATGATTTTCAAGAGATTATGGATGTTTTAGTGACGGGAAAAGCGACCAAATTATGAGTGAACTTTGATTATTATTTTTTTTTTTTTACCATTTTATACGTATTCTATTGTGATATTATATTAAAGTCGATAACTTTAGCTTTGATCCGCAGGTAGAAAAGTATTTAGCCTCAAGAAAAGTAGTGAAAAGAGCAATCCAAAAGGCTTTAACGAGCCTAAAGACATACGGGACAAAACCAAGTTCAATCTCCATTAAAGACATCGAAACCATGGCCTTAATAGGCCTATTATTCGACGTAGAAGCAGCAAGTGTGAACGTTTTCGAAGCCCTAATGAGCTACGTTTTGGGGAAGAAAGGGAAGACCAGAGGCAGCGGGTGGGCGCTAGTTTCAAAGCTCATGCGTTCCAAAAGAGCGATTTTAACCGAAGAAGCTACAGAAGGAGAAGCAAATGAGTTCGCCACCATAGACGCAGCGGTCGACACGATGGCAAGCAAATTAAACTCCGATAACTCAATGACGGGCAACGTCGGGATAGAGAGCATGGGAGATCAGCTAGGGAAGTTGGAGGTATGTGTTCAAGATTTAGAAGGAGGATTGGATGGTTTGTTTAGGAGATTGATAAGAAATAGGGTTTCACTTTTGAATATCATCAATAACTAAGGGTATATTAGGAAGAATCTTAATTCAAGTTGATGGATTCCATTGGTGTATGTATTTTTTTAGGCCATGGTTTGTAGATGAATATTTGTCTGAGCGTAAAATTTTGGTTAAATTACAAATTTGACCCTAGAAAAAATTATAATTTACTCTCTATATTTTTAAATATTAAAATTTCATACGTATATTAAATCATATAAATTAAATTTAAATGAAAATTTATAAATAAAAATTAAGCATCCACATTTATATTTATATTTAAAATATAAAATATACGTGGCAATGATATTACAAAGCCATGTGCTTGTTGAAAGACCTACTAAGTCAACTGATAGAGGGACAAGCTACAGCTAATTAATAAGCAAAGTCAAGCTCTAAAATAAATAAATAAATAAATAAAAGCAGTCAAGCCACAAACATTAATTTCCACAAAATTTCCAATTAAAAGTAGGAATTCAATTTCATGAAGTCTAATAAATTTCTACAAAATATCTATTTTTATTTAATTTCCAAATTTTCATTTTGATTTATACTAAAAAGAAAATTGTTTGATTGTGATTTAAAATTTGTTGTGTCTATTTGTCATTATTCGACACTGTAAAATATTCTATTATATAATTTTTAAAAAAATATCATTGAATTAAAATTTGATATCGTAGATAGCGTGTTTCATAAGACATTATATATATATATATATATAATAAAGATTTTTTATAAGAAAATTTAAAACAAAAATATAATATAAGTATTTGGTTATATATTTGTGAGATATTATCTTAAATGCCACTTGGTCGTATTGTGTATTAACGTTTTAAAATTTGAAATCGGTTAAATTTTCGTGTCTTATATTTGTTGTAGTAAAAAATTCTTTGACATGCATACAATGACGGTTCTGAACCGTAACATCTATAACCACTATTTTTTCACATGTTATAATGTACAAAGACTATTGATAAATGATATCAGTTCAAAACCGTTAGTCATCATAATTACAATGATGGTTATTGTGAGATCTTAAATCGGTTGAGGAGGAGAACGAAACATTTTTTTTATAAGAGTGTGGAAACTTATCTCTAATTGACCGCGTTTTAAAAACATTAAGGGAAAGCCCGAAAGGAAAAGCCCAAACAGGACAATATCTGCTAGGGATGAGCTTGAACCGTTACACTGAAAAAGGCTAAGGGGGACACACCATACAAACTATAGCAAAAACTAGTATCAACATAGCCTAAGTTAGGGGACCGCGCTCCAAACACGGCCATCAAGGCCCAAACACTCATCCTTTGAGTCAAACAAAATGGCAAGCTACGACATATTATTGTCATGGTCACATCCGTTTACAAAAGATAGGTCTAGAAATTTGTAACATAGCTCCCTATCGGCACTACACTCCAGTCAACTTCTCAACTAAGTCACCTTCTCCGTCTTTATTCACAATAATATTTAACAATTTTCCGATATAGTATTATTATTAAAGTGGAATATATATATATATATATATATATATATATATATATATATATATATATATATATATATATGAAAGGGATAAAATTGAAAATAAAAAAATATATTAAATTATAAAAATGACAACTTTTAAAAGCAAATCCTTCCCCTCTCTTAAAGATTCCCTCATGGGCCCTTTTGATTTCTCCACCAAATGAAAGGGAAGAACAAAAGAGAGAATTTTGGTCGTAATTAAGAACATAAATTCACATTAATTAGCTTAATTAAAACATATTTACAACTAAAATTTGTTCATAAAAAAGCATAATTAGCTCTAGAAATTCAATATATTGCTAGGAGTTGTGAAATTAAGAAGCCATGGACTGGTGAATTGGTTCCAAAACTGGTCTTGAGTCCAATCCATGTTCATCTTTGGAACTTGCAGATCAGTCAGCATTTCAAACCCTTTTGGAATCTGTAAACCCGTCTTAGATGTCGAGGACGACGACGACGACGACAACCCTCCGACCGCCCTGGTCCCGGTCCTGGTCTCGGTCTCGGTTCCTTTCGAGTCGACTTCTTCTTCCTCTTCCGCTCGATATTCCCCACAACTCGTCTCTTTTTTCATCACCATTTCGCTCGAATTCAGCTTCGGAATTTGACTGTTAAATGAGTCTTGATCTTCTTCAGCCATTAAAGGAGTAGCATTATTCAGCTGCAAGCTCTTTGTCTCTTCCTCCACTGCCCTTTGCTCCAATACCTTCAATGACGTGGCTTTTCGGTATATCTTACAAAGCACGACATCCTGTAAATCAATTCGTACGATTTGAGTTGGGTTATAAAATTATTTAGATTAACACGACGACAACGTAAAAGATTCTTACTTTCGGGAGAGACGAATTATCGGGAAGACGATACTCGTTCATGACCCAATCGGTCTTGCTTCCTCTCGGAGCTCTTCCTTTGTAAAAAACAAGGGTTTTCCTTAAACCAATCAATCTCTTAGGATCAGACAAGCTCAAGATTCTCTTGTCGGACCCGGTGGCTTTCCAGTAGCCAATACCGGTGGTCCGGTTGGGTCTTCCGCCGCCACAACCACCGTGTTTTCTGTCTCTAGGTACAAAAAAGTACCATTCTCTCTCACCACTCTTAGCCAAATCTATTAAAAACAAAATTAAATCAAAATTAACCTTAAAATCCTCAAAACCCTTGAAGGGTTTTTAATAAAAACATTAAAAAAATTCATTACCAGGTAAGTCCCATGGGTCGTGTTGGTAAATGTTGAGAAACCCGATAACATCGAAGCTATGTCGGGCTTTGCCGAAAACAATATGTTTGAGATAGAATTCGAGAAGCTCTTCTTCTGTCGGGTGGAAGCGAAAGCCCGGGAGCTGGCCGAGCTGATGGGGTGTGTCCGCCATGGAAACTTATTTGAAGCTTAATTGGTTTGGTGGGTTTTCATGTAGAAATTTCATGGAAAGGAAGACATTTATATATGTGAATTGTACGAGTGAAAGGGACGACAAGGGATGGCCCAAAAGACTTGGTCTTCGAAAGAGAAAGGACACAAAATAATCTGATGTTCAATGTGTGGATCATAACCCTACTCATCCATCGATCTTCTAGTCAATCTTCAATTTCGATAGAATTATTGAACAACTCGACTGTTATTAGCCTAGCTAGCTACACCGTCTAACTTGTTCAAAGGTTTGCGGGAATCTCTTCTATTCAAATTCTTTTTTATCTCCTCTTTACCATTGTTTATTGCGTGAGCCACGGTGTTATCTAGGTCTTCTGGCTTATACACTCGTGATTTTTTTTTTTTTTTTTTTAAAGATACGTATCTATTACCGTTGAGTTATGCTCATATTTGACAATATGACTCGAGTTTTGAATTTAATAGAGCATTGTATGGGTTTTAGTGAACAGATGATGTAACAGCCCAAACCCACCGCTAGTAGATATTGTCCGCTTTGGCTCATTACGTATCGTCATGAACCTCATGATTTTAAAACGCGTCTAATATGGAGAGGGTCTAGCCCTAGTCCAACTAGTGTCTTACACCATGAGGCTGATGACGATATGTAACGGGCCAAAATGAACAATATTTATCAGCAGTGGGCTTTGGCTATTACAAATGGTATTAAAATCATCCACTAGACGGTACGAGGCTCTAGTCGAAGTAGGGCTAGACCCTCTGCATAAAGTAGACATTTTTTAAAATCATGAGGCTAACGATGATACATAGCAAGTCAAAGCAGACAATATCGGCTAGCGGTATACTTAGATTGTTACACATAATCCAAATAACTGGACTAACCAATCCAAACTATTAATTTATCAGTCAACCTAATCTACTCGAAAATAGGTCACGACCCAATAATCAATTCAATCGGCTTGAGGTTGTGCCTTTTTCTCCATCAATGAACACACTCACACTCACAAAAGTGGACTTTAATGAACTCTACCGAACACATTAAAAGTTATTATTAGAAGTTGTACGTGGCAGTAGGAATCCAAAACTATAATTTTTTATATTTTGACAAATTTTTGCTATTTTACTCGGTCAATTTTTTATTTTTTAAAATAAACAAAATTAAATGGTGTCACTTTCTAATTCCCAATATTTTTCAAAAAAAAAAAAATCATATGTTTAATTTAACTTTAAATAAATTCTCGAAATCGTATATTTAATTATTTATTTATTTTAAGATTAAGGTAAGGGAGATTAGAACTTAAGCCAATAATTAAATAGTAATAATAATTTAACAGAAAAAAAAAAGTACACTCGGCTTAATTTACGCTAGAATGTTGAAAGAGATGTCTATAATTTTTTTTAATATTAATTGATATTCCTTTATAATATATGATATTTGCATTTAAATAATTATTTTTTATGTCAATAAAATAACTAAATTTAAATAAATAATAAAATAAAAATATATTTAAAAATTTAAAATTTTAAAATATTAGATAATACAATTAAGCTTAATTTTAATAAGAAAGGGAATGGCAATTGGCCTTGTTGAAGCAAAAAGAAAAAAATAATAATTAAGTAGAGTTAGTTACTTTAAAAACAAAAATTAATTTTCTAAAATATATATATATATATATATAATATCTCGTATAGAAATGTCCATTTAATTTAACAAATAGGTATACATCCTGTGAAAGCATATATAACAAAAATTATATTTTCGATCTCGTCTTTCATTTAATTTTTTTTTTAAATAAATATATATATATATTTTTTTACCATATCCCTAAAAATTACTCACGGTAAATTTCAACTATATATATATATTTTTGTAAAAATAGAGATTAAAATTAGGGGATAGTGACTCGTCCAGCCGTGCCACATGTCATTGGTTAAGTGGCGGGTATGCATTGGTAATTAAAAGAGTAGGATATTCCAAAGTGGATGGAGCCCACACGGTATAGAGATTTATAAGGGAAAATCATCATATTGTTGACTTATTTTATTTATTTGGACTTTTACTTGGAATTCCAATTTGTGGAAATCCCACCAAAATTTCCACCACATCATTCCATTCTTTTTCCTTTTACTTTTTCAGCTTAATAAAAAAAATTTAAAAAAAATTAATCAACTCTTAAATTCATAATTGCATTACAAATCATATAACATATTTATTAAATAAATGGTATGAATTTAAATATTATTTTATACGTATCAAATGTTTATCCGTTTAACATAATATGACAGACAATTAAATAAGATAATAATATATTTCTTGAAAATATAATATATATTTATGTATGCTACCTTATATTGTATTTTATAACGTTATATTTTTTAATTTTGGAGCGACTTTAAATATTATTATTTTAAAATATTTTGATTTAAAGTGGGAAAAAAAACACAAAGATAAGACGATAATTTTTTTTCAAATTTTTTCTTTGTAAAAAAAAATGTAATTCATAACTTATTAATTTTCACATTATTAAAGAAAAAAAAAAGTCCGAAGGAACCGCGTATTGTACAATTGCAAGGTCACAAAAGTCTATAAAGAAAATGATGGAAGAAAAAAAAATCATTAATAATAATATTGATAATAATTATTATTATTATATTATTATTATTTGTCTCCGCGTTGCAACAGCTATTTTGAAATAAAACCAAAAAAAATATAAAAAATATTTTTGAAAGTTGGGTAAAGGAACACTTGATTGCTGCTTGACTAGAGTCTGCTCCCCTAATCTATTTGTATTTTTATTTTTTAATTTAAATTTTTACAGTAAAATATTAAATTATTATAAATTTTAAAATATAAAAGCTAAATTGATAGGATGAAAAGTGAATTTTAACCTAAATTTATAAACAACATTTTGTCAAATTTTTTATTTATTTATTTATGGAATTAAAATTTATAAGCTTACTTTTGGAATAAAATTTTGGATGATTAATTAAAATAAATGGTATTATGCATGTGAAAAATGAAAATAAATGTTTATTAGCATACAAACTTTTTAAAAAAATAGTTTTGTGATTTTTTTTATTATTTTTAAAAATAATTTTCCCACGTAAAAACAATTAAAGATGAATATATTTTAATTATAATTGATATATACTTATTTTCATTTTTTTTAATAAATAATCAAATTTATTTTTTTATGAAATGGTTTTTTTAAATGTCATCCATGTATTAAATGGGCCTAAATTTGATTAGTGGGCTTAATAAATTTTTGAGATCATTAACATGATGCTAGGAGAATTTGGTCATAGGTCCATATTGACCCTTGAATTAAGTCGATTCGAGTCGATGCATTAGATTTGGATATGCAAGAAGGACACTCAAATAAAAGTGGTATTGTACCTAACAGACTACAATGCTAAAATCGATATTTAGATTAAAGTAAAAAGAGTTTCATAAACATAGTTGAGACCATACTCGGTAGGCTTTTGTTGCTCTTAGGTTTCTGGGTCTTAGTTCAGTAAGCTCTTATATAGCATCCCTCGAAGCAATATCGACGTAATTGCAGAGTGTTCAGTTAGCAGTATCGACGTGGATTATAAACTTAAGACCCTTGACGCTTTTAGGTGTATGAGTCTTAGTTCAATAAGCTCTTCTAAAGTATCCCTCAAAGCGATATCGAAGTGGTAACTAAAGTTATATATAGTAAATAAAGTTCAAAAATACAAGGGTTAATATTTCATAAGCTTAAAAACAAAAAGAGAAGGCCCCAATACTTTGATCAAACTTATCTCTTCGAACATTTTTTTTCCCATTCAATTATAGAATGGTTGATGACACGATGATGACACGATGATGACGACCCAAAATCATCTCCTTAAAAAAAAACGCCTCTTTTCAATTTGATTCACTGAATCTTTTTCCCTTTCTTTTCATGCTCCCCTTTACATGGTGATCCGAGCGTGGAAAGTTTTGGGTTCGAACCCCACTTGTTTTTGCTGCTCAATTCACCATCTCGCGTTGCCCATCACTTCGTCATGTATAGGCACGTACTCCTAAACAAATGAAAATTTGATCGTCAACAGTTAAAAGGCAATCTCTGTTTCAAATTGCAACAAATTTGGAAGTTGCCCATTAACTGTTCGACGAAATGTCTGACTGAATGACTGACTGACTGACCTCTAGTTTCTGAACCAGGTCCTTGGCATTGGGTGCTGAGACTATGATGTTTCGTTGTGATGGTTTTATGAATCCATCGTCCACTGCTTGGTCGATGAAAGTGAGGAGGTAGTTGTAGTAGCCGTCCACGTTCAGCAAGCCAACCTGAGGAGGGAAGATCAAAACCAAGCTACATGAATAGGATTTCTTGCAGAGTTTAATGAGGTAATGTTTTTTTTGAGTTTACTGGTTTGTCGTGGATGCCTAGTTGAGCCCAAGTGATGACTTCTAGCAGTTCTTCCATAGTTCCATACCCACCTGAAAATCAGTGCAGTCAGGGGAAAATGAAACCCACTATGATTGTGTTTCTGAATGGGAAAGGGAAAAGGGATGGATGGGACCTGGTAGGGCTATAAAGCAATCTGAATGGCGTGCCATTTCTGCCTTCCTTTGGTGCATGTTGTCTACTGGTCTTACCTCCCCCACTGTTTCCCCTGTTATCTGCAATTTCTCCCCCAAGAAATGATCACATTTTAGAACGTGAGAGAAGAAGAACCAAGTTAAATTTTAAGCTACAACTTTGAATCAGTCAAAGGAAAGTTCAACAACAAATTATGGTATTGACATATTTCTGACCTCTTTGTTCATTAATGTCCTGGGAATGATCCTGCAAATTAACCAGACCCAAACAAATTAAACAAAGCAGTCTAAAATTAAAGCTTTGAAACCTCAAAACATGTTCAGAAGAGAAGTTCAAGCTCTTTCGATCAGTTACCCCATGACTCTGCCACCACCACGATGAACAGCTTGTGAAACCAGTCCCATTAGCCCAATGCTTCCACCTCCATAAACAAGCCCCAACCTTCTTGAAACCTGCATGGAGAAAGGGAGAGAGGGGGGAAGTGTAAAAGACCAAAAATGGGTAATATTAAGATAGAGAGAGATTTTCAAAGCAATACCAGCTCCTGAGCTAAATCAATGGTTGCATCTCTATAGCAGTCTCTCTTTCCTGTGCTGCTCCCACAAAACACACAAACTCTTTTGAACCTGGACTTTACTACCTTCCCTTCCATTTCACTGCTCTGGTTTCTATCAGAAGGAGCTACATGATCAGTTATATACATGTGGATATGAAAACATATACATACAAAAGAGTTAAAGGAGTTAAAGGAGAAAAGGAGAAGGAGGGAAAAAAGGAAAAAAGTCTTACCATTTTTTGTAGTGCAGGTCTGTGATCTACCAAACACATGCTGTAACAATGGTCCTTAACAGTTACTTTTTCAATTACATTATACTTAAACAAGTAGAAAAACGAAGTATAAAAGCAAAAGACAAGAATCTTTCCCTTACTCGTATGAGTCTCCAGTCCACTTATACTTCTCACCAACAACTCAACACACCATAAATTACTCAAAAGTTTTTTTACCTATTAGCTTACCATATTTATATGGATCGAGAATTTATTTCTCTTATAAGTTATAAACCAAATTTTTGATATGCCAAGAGGCATAAGTTCCTTATGGGTCAACCCACGTGAAAAAACAACAATAAATGTGTAGCAAGAAGATTTAGTAAAAGAAATCCTTAATGGAGGAATGAGTAGATGAGGTAAGTTTTCTATGATAGTACATACTTATTGATAGTGGGTGGAATAAGTAGGTGGTGGGTACGTATCAAACTAAGATAAAATGGGTGAGGAGTGAGAAAATTTATAGTACTGCGACAGTACACAATTCTTACATCAATATTTGATACTTAATATATTATTTTACTGCTGAAAGTTTTCTCGTGAGAAGGGTTTTCATGGTTACGTATTCAAGAGGGTCACATGAGCAAATGAACTCTTGGCCACAGAAAAGAACAGCCCCCACTCTTCTTTGTCTTCCTTTTTTTGGTGTCGATTTCTGTTTCCCCAAAAGTCTAGTGGGACTCTCAAATCTACTATCCCTACAAAGTCTGAGAACATCAGTACTCTGTCTTAGACTCTTTCTGTCTGTCTTGTTTCTGATGCAAGGCAATCATAACTTGGTGGCTAAAATGCACAAAACACGTGCAGACCCATCTCCATCCTCCAACCTTTTCTATCACTATTTAATTTAGCTTTCATTTTCTTTTTATAGACGTAGATTCTTAGAGCAATAGAACATTGCATAAAACTGCTGATTTTCCCCCCATTTTCATTTCCAAATCCCAATGATTATATATCTTTACCACTGTTTTACAAGCTTACTTTTTCTGCAGTTGAATAAGATATCTTTTTTCTAAATTAAAAAAATTCATTTTATTCAATTTTTTTTCCTTTACTAAAAACACCTTTACATTTCTTGTCTGAACGTCAAGATATAATGAACTGAAAAGTTTGAGTTTCTTAGCTTACGTAGTTTAATTTTGAATTGTGTCTGCAAGAAATTTCGAAGTTGTAAATTACACAGGCCATATTTAATTTGCGAGTTTGTAATGTGTAAAAATTGATGTCTGATGTGTAAAATTTGATGTATATAGTCTAAAAACGTGAGTATTAACTCATAAAGTTGATATATATGTAGTTTAGGGTAAACAAACTTACTTACTGAACATGGATTCAACTTTGAACTAAAAGTTCTACGAGTTTTAAATCATCCCCTCTCGTTGGGCCATACTGTGAGATCCCACATCTATTGGAGAGGGCAACAAAACATTTTTATAAGGGTGTGGAAACCTCTTCCTAGCATACATGTTTTAAAATCTTGAGAGGAAGCCCGTAAGGAAAAACTTAAAGAGGACAATATCTGCTAATAGTGGGCTTGGACTACACAGATATATTTTTTTTCCTCTGCATTTGAATTTGTCAAACAAGATGGTTTGCTGATGTCAAACGAGAAAAGAATTGAATCTTATCTCATTAGAATTTTTCAACGTTATACAGCTACATTACTCACATAAAAATTAGATAGGCCCCTACTCTAGCTGTTTTTTTGATTAATTTCTTCGTACTTTGTTGTTTTTCTCTCAATACATGTTTACATTTCTTTCTTCTACTCGTGCGTTCTTTTATTTTTTTTAAATAAATTACAACAAAAAAAAAATGAATAGGAGGGTACATTCAAGTGGCAGTCATTAGAAAACACAGAAACTTTAGTGCTACATCCTCTTGTGTTTGTAGTTTTATCCCCTGAGAGAATTCCAACACTCAGAAAAGAATAACTTTGAAAGTGAAGAATTGAGGAAGGGAGAGAGGGGGGCTGCATGCTCCACAGTGCTCTGCCCTGCTGGATTTTTCCTCCCACACATATCCCTTTTACCTTTCAACCTCTTCACATCTCCACAGTATTTGGATAGCTTTTCCAAACACAATGGGACCCAAGAATTGAATGGACTGTGTGTTTTAAGACTCCATTCGAAAACACTCGTATCAATAGAGATGTTGTCCTTATTTTAATCCATTTTAATTCCGAACATTCCAGGTGAAATCCCAAAAAGTAACTGAAAGCTATAAGGAAAAAGATCAAAGGTTTTATAAGTAAAGGAGGATAGCAAAATAAAATTTAAAAAGAAATGAAAAGAAATTTTGAGGAAACGTCAAATGTCAACAAAAAGAGGGAGAGACGTGTGGGGAAGGGAGTTTTAAGTAAGGTTAAAGAGATGGTGTGTACCTAATTTTGGCTTTTTGGTACAAATCATTTGATATTACCACTCCTATTCCTTCTTCAATAGATACCAATAATAAAAGTTGAATTGGGAGTTCCAGGTACCAACACTATAATTCTCTTTTGGCTTTTCTTTAGTGTTGAAATAATGTTTCTTTTATGTCTTTTAGATGATTACTACCCATGTAAATGTACTTTATACTGCAAATTATTGTCTTGGAGATACTCTGTTCTTCGTATGCATGAAAGTTTGGATCCAGTTTAGGTTTTCAGGTTTCAGGTTGTAAATTTGTATAGTTCAAATGGTTCTGGTTAGGCTATGATCTGATTGGCTAATTGTTTAGTAGAGAGTATATCATATCCAAGAATTCTGTGAGCCTGAGATTGTGGCCTCTCATTATCCATTTCAATATCAAAACCCTCTATATAAACTACTACACCACGTTCTTGAGCTTTCACTGATACTAAGAGAGAACACCAAACCAAAAAGATTACAAAAGAAAACTCTCCTGCTGGGGTTGATCAGTGTAGTAGTTATGAGAATTCTTATGTAAGGTGTTTTTATTTCAAGAGTGAGCTGAACCAGATTACACCAGAGCCTATGTTCTGTTTTTTTTTGAGTTGTGAGCCCCAAGCTTCTTTTGGAAGAACATGTCTGTGACAGTGCCTGGTGAAAGGAAAAGGGGAGGAAGGTTGCATTTCTTGAACTTCAAATTTTCGGGTTTCCATATGGCTTTTGGCCCATTTTTTGCCCGTTTCAGCGACAGAAATGGGCTTAGTGGCTTCATGTCGGCCCTGAAACTGTCCTTCAAATAAGCTTTTTTAGGGGGGAGGGGGTGGGAATTGGAGGGTTTTCACCCTCATTGTTAGATACAAGGCAACTATTCGACTTTTTAAAACTTTAGAGAGAACAAGACTCGAGCCTGATAATGAGCTCAAATCGGTTTAGGTTTCTAGAAAATTGGATCGTTACATACTGATGTACCCTAATGCCGCAATCAAAATGCTTTGATACCAATTTTTATAGCGGAAGCATAAACAAAATCATTCGTACTCACATACCCACAAATATAAATTAAACAAAGAGACAGATTTACGTGGTTCGTAGAGAATAAATTCCCTTACATCCACCACTGGTAACCAATTACTATAATCAAAGTGTTTACAAGTGTATCTTTCACTTTCACACTACAAAATCTCGCTAACAAAGTTTCTCCCAATTACCTTTGTGCAAATACAAAATCACAATGACTCTACATCTCAAAACAATGTTAAACAAATTTTTATATAGACATAGCATTACACTATGTTCATACATGAATCAAGATGATTCATGTATAAATACGAGAGATGAACCAAATTAATAGATTCATGAATCGAAGTGAGGGTGTAAGGGTATTCATGAACTAAATCTTCGTGACAATTCTCAACACATATAACTTCTGATTATAGGTAAGTATTGGAATTTGGAGTTCCAAGAACAGGCTTTAAGAAGAATATGAAGCAAAGGGTTGAGTTATTGAGATTTACAATAATGAATGAAATTATAATGCTGCATATAATGTTGCATGGATGCCATTAATATTTTAGCCCACATTACATTACTATCACATTTCATCATCATTGGATCCAATAATTCTATTTCATTTCCTTTTCTCCATCAAAAACTTTTTAACTTCAAATTGAATTATTGGTTCTTAGTCCCTATAAAATTTAAGTTTTTGGTGGTTACTACCTATAAATTCTATACCAAATTCTCTACTTACCCCCCCACCCC
>NW_019268526.1:2247528-2264043 GCF_002738365.1 Cucurbita moschata | reverse complement strand
CCCCCCCCCCCCCCGATTTTATTTATTAATTTCCTTCTAACTTCGTGAAAAACCTCACTCGAGATCTCCTTCATCACGAACAAATAAGTACGGTTGTGTCTTAGCTGCACACTCATTTCGTTTTACGAACCTTTGTTGGTTCCATACTTTGATTTCGAAATAACTAAACCTTTCATGGGTCAGCTTTTTATTTCTTACCCCGAGCAAACTTTTGGTATCCCCATAGTCCACAAGAAGGAAAATGTTTATTCAAGTGGGAATCATGGTGTTTCGCTGATTAAATAGTCACAAAAAATATAACTAATATTATTCTCTAATCTATTTTTTAAAATATTAAATGGTAGTTTCTGTTTAAAAAGGAAATTGTAATCCTAACAAATTTTGTACAAATGTATTAATGGTTTAAAAATATATATATATATATTTTTTACCAACATAATTCTTCGATGGAAACTTGATTGATTGATTAAATTTTATGGAATGGTAACACTTTGGATATTTATTGTGTTTGAATTGACAGATAATAGACAGTAAATTATTTATGTGTCATTTAAATTATTTCTTTTGCTTATTCACTAATACAACTACTTTAATGCATGTCATACATGTGCTTCCTTTTTCTTGGGCACGTGCTTTCTTCTTTTACTTTGCTTAATTAAGATTCTAATTATTTTGAAGATTATCCGTGTAGACCAATACGAGTCTTTCCAACATGTTTTGTCTTGAAATTCCTATGATTGATCCACCAAAACAGAAGGTGCACCGTATTAGTGTAGATAGTAACTTTTAAATTGTTTATATGACATCGATTCATTTATATAATCCTCCCTTAATCGAGTATTGCATATTTGAATTTTTATTCCTCACGTGCTGTTGAATTAACAAAATTTAAATTGTGTGTTTAATCGATTAAAATAATTTAAGAAATATATATATATATATATATATGAAGGGGAGTTGATAATCTTATATTATTTTTATGCATGGGAATTATTGCATATTATTGCAGTGAATGCAACGTTGAAGCTTGTAAAGAGAGAATTGCGTGTGAAAATATCATAAACATTTAATTACTCGAAATAATTAAATAAATAATTATTCAACAATTGGTAAGACATGAGATGGAGAGCACGAGCAATGAATGAAAATGGGGCCCACCACGTTGGAGGAACCAGATATCGACGGCTCTGATCTAATCTCATGAATCAAACTATTCTCGGCAGAGATGTTCATTTTACTTGGAATCTTACCGAAACTCACTCTACATTGGTAAGGGAATTTTTCGAGTCGTGTCCAAATACTCGCTTCGTTTAATATAAATGCAATAGATATTGTATTATATTATATATATTAAGAACATTAAATTAGTTGATTTTGAACCTCTAATCGTAATATTTAAATTTAAAAATAAAAATTAATTGTTAAAAATTATGTTATAACATTAAAATTTGAATTTTAAAAAATTATGTTCGGTAGAACGTTTGCTTATCAAATATATTAAGATTTTTTTACAATAATTTTAATAAATATTATATTGAAAAATGAAATCGTTAAAATAATTATTTTTAAAATAATAATAAATTGAGAAAAATACTCATGGAATACTCAATCCCGACAAAAATAAATGAAGAATTTTGGAAGGACGGAGAATGAAATAGGTGGCGAGAATAGGGAAACCAACTTCCACGTCCTTGCCCCACCTCGTGGACGTCGCTGGTTATGGTCATGTTTGTCTAGGGTAAAAAGTACATCGAAATCGTATGCAAAGTTCGATTTTCGTACAGTGACTTATTCGTCATATTAGAACAAGTGTCTCACCATTATTATCTTGTTGCTAAAACGGTGAACTGTGATACCATGCCGCCCTAAAATTTCCTATTTCGAGTTATTACGATTAATTTTTTACCAATTGTGTTCATGATCTAAAATTTTTATGACTCTAATGATAACCACAGAGCTCGTTGACTACACCTAAAAATGGAGCCGATGTTATCGATAATAATTCATCCTTTCGCACATAAACTAGTTGATTAGTAATGCACGGAAAGGTCAATTTGAGGGAGATGACGTTACTAATCGAGCCTCTAGCAAGTAGCAATATTGAATAATGGGTATAGTCCTTAGCGAGGTGGTCACATAGTGGCAAGGATATTACCCTACGAGTATTATGTATGGTGTAGGAAGCTTTTTACGTGTGGTGTGATACAAACATTACTTCTATTTATTATTTGGCTATGGGTGCCATTTAAGGATAAAATGTAGGCTTCAACTTCAATAAATAATAATCGAACACGAGCATAATTTAATAATAGCAATAATTGACACGTACTTATTTTCTTGAAATTTGAAAAGTTCAAATCACTTACTCTACGTTTGTTACATTAAAAAATATATAATAAATAAAATTTGATAACGGTATACAGCAATATATAGACAAAAAATATTTATCGACATCTCGTAAATTATCTACAAACGTTTTGATGTTACTAGAAAAAAGTTTGCGCGTATTTTTTAGATGTGATATTAATAGTAAATGTATTTTTTAATTAAAAAATTTGAAGTTTTTAAACCCGATATTAATGAAAATTTGGAAAACCCAAAAATATATTTTTAACACTTTTTAAAAGTAAGAATATTTTTTAACTTTCATTTAAAACTAATATAGGGGTATTTTTGTATTTTACTATTTTTTTAAATTTAAAAGATATTATATAACTTCAAAAAAGTTTATGGATATTTTTTAAACTAGCGTGAAATTAAATGATATTTTTATTAATTTAGAAGATAATTTTATTAATATACTCTCGACCAATCATATACTTGTGATCGCTATGGTTCGGGACCACAGCGGCATATTTTTCATGGATTCAGTGCGGCATCGTCTACGTTATATACAATGTACATGAATGGAAACTACTCATTTTCAGCCGTCCGATTTGGGTGATGACGCTGGCTTTCGACACGTGGCTGATTGGCATTTTTAATCAATCTTGGAGCCTACATTACATGCTGGAACTCGTGCGCACATTGAAGTATTCCCGTTGAGGAGCGTTTTCTCCGGCAACGGCGATGCGGCTGAGGTTGAACGGGGATCGGCGAAATATCAACGGTCATAATTGCTTTGATTGCCGATTAATTGGCTTAGTGATCTGGAATGGAAAGTGCCGTTTACAATAAATCGCGTATTGAATTCACAACAAGCGGGAAATTTATTACGGCCTTTTTAGTTAATTTTTAAAATTTTAAAATTTTCATAAATTTATTAAATATAAAATTAAAAATTTATGGGACAAAAATCATAAAATTTAACATTTATAATTTAAAATTTAACGTCAGTTGACATAGATGTCGAAATTGTTGCGAGTTGAGGAGAAGAGACCTGCGGTTGCAAGACAACTCACTTAGATGTAGCGTTGTGCCCCAACACTCTTTGCTACTTTAGTAAAAACTTTTATCTGTATTGTCGACCCGAACATAGGTGGAGTCTTGTCCATGTGCTTAAGACAAGTTTTACCGTTCTATGCATGACACTGTAGAGAAGATGTTAACAACAGAAAACACGACTCATCGGAGAGAGCCAAGTGGGCGACCACTTTTCTTAGCACTAATATCTACCCGACATATTATCGAATTAAAATACATATATACACAAATCTCGATTTACATATAAATTTTTTTATTAATACACTTCAATTTTTTTTATTAATACTCTTGTTGTTAGTATTATATTTAAAAATACTCATTAAATTTCAAAAGTAACATTAACACCCTTTTATTTTTATAAAAAAAATTTAAAAAAAATTATTATCATGAATATACAGACCAAAACCATCTACTAACATCTCATAGATTATCTCTAAAATTTTTAATATTAATTTTAAAATTTTATGAGTATTTTTTAAACGTGTTATTAAAATTATATTTTTAAACAATTTTAAAAGTTCAAAGATATTAGTATTATCGGTTTACATCCAAAACGGTAAGAGAATTTATGAAATTTTAAGGTATTATTGAATATATATATATATATATTTTAATTGAGCCTTTATTACAGCATAAATAAAAACTATATATGTATATATATATTATCAAACAATATGTATACCATTAGAACCAAAAAAATCATAAATAATTCACACATCAAAGTTCAATCAACGCTTCGATATACGAGCTCACATCTCTTACTATGAGAACGAACGCTTCCTATTCCTCCCACCCATACAAATCCCCAAACCCGAAATCAACGGTCCAGCTTCTCCAGGCCCACTTTCACCACACAAATTATTCTTCCTCGCCACAATTTTCAATTAAATTATAAAAAAGAAAATATAATAATTTTGTCTTTCATTTCGTAGAATTATTTTCGACATTATAGACGTTAAAAAAAAAAAACAATTTTCTTTGTTGTAATTTAGCCGAGTCAGCAAGATCGTGTCCACGTCATCGTCGATAATCCATGCTGGCATAAAAAAACAAAACGGGCTGGGCCGAAATTGGAAGAATGGGCCCAGTAGAAAAGTGGGCGTGTCGTGTCGGGTGTGAAGACATGTTACGGAAAGACAAAGCTGCTTCAAACGGCGTCGCTTTTGCTTTTACTTCGCTCCATCGTCGTCATCATCACAGGCAGTACTTTTTTAGAGAGATAGAGAGAGAGAGAGAGTTGAGTCTTCAGTGGGAGTGAACCAGAGACGGGAGCTTTATTATCTTTTTTGTTTTTTGTTTTATTTTTTTATTTTTTTATTTTCTCTTTCTATATAGCAATCAATTATCCCTTCTTCTTCTTCTGCGGGTTCTTTTTTTTTTTTTGTTTGTTTGTTTTGTATCAATTTCAGATCACCCACGCCATCCATTCCTTCGTTATCTCTCTGTTATGCATCAACGAATGTGTGCTTGAGTGTTCTTGTTTCCGATTTTGGGAGATGGGTAGTGTGTCCTCCGATGATGTTTCCGACCAACTCTGTGGGAGCTACAGTTTGAGTGCAGATGTCAGTGAATCGGAGAGTTGTAGTAGCTTCTCTTGTCGGAGGTTTGATGGCGAAGGGGCTTCCAGTTCAATGGCCTCCTCCCCACATCCCATTTCTGGGAATTTCTGCTTTCCGCTGCCGGTTTCCTTGCCTGTTCTTGGTGGGAAGAATGTTTTTGTCTGGGATGAGAAGTCTAAGAGACAGAACACTGATTTATCTGGTAATTTTGTGTCTCTTGTCGTTTGTTCTTTGTCTGGTTTGATAATGTTGGTACTGTTCATCAGAATCACTCTGTTTCATCATTTCTGAGGAAATTGAGTGAACGATTAAGGGGGTCTTTTCCCCTTTCTTTCATCCTTTTCTTTGATTCATGTAGCTGCATCAATAGATCAGGGAATGTACGGTTGAGATCGAAACTCAATTGGGGTTTCCTGACATTGAAGCAAGTACAACATGTTCATATTATCATATCTCTTGTTTTGTTTTATGCAGAAGTTGAGATGATGAAGGAGAGATTTGCCAAACTCCTTCTTGGTGAAGACATGTCAGGGGGAGGGAAAGGGGTTTGTACTGCCCTTGCTATCTCAAATGCCATCACTAATCTCTCTGGTAGATCTTTCATTTGAACCCATTTTTAAGTCATTGTAGCTATGTGTTTATTCTGATAGCGTGAAGCTTATGAACATTTCTGATACCATTATGAAATTTCAGCTAGTATATTTGGTGAGTTATGGAGATTGGAGCCATTGGCACCACAAAAACAGGCAATGTGGCATAGAGAAATGGAATGGCTTCTATGTGTTTGTGATTCCATTGTTGAGCTTGTTCCTACTGTTCAACCTTTCCCTGGTGGAGGTACTTATGAAGTAATGATGTCGAAACCGCGCTCGGATTTGCATATGAACCTCCCTGCGTTAAAGAAGCTCGACGCGTTGCTTCTTGGTATTCTTGGTGGGTTTTGTCATACAGAATTTTGGTATGTTGATCGAGGGATAGTTTTGGGTGACTTGAACGAATGTAACGAGTTCCTGCCCGGTGGGAGGCCTTCGATCAGACAAGAGGATAAGTGGTGGCTTCCATGCCCAAAAGTTCCAGCAGATGGTTTGTCTGATGATGCCAGAAAGAGGCTGCAGCAATGCAGGGATTGTACTCATCAAATACTCAAAGCAGCCATGGCTATCAATAGTAATGTTCTTGCAGAAATGGAAGTTCCTACAGCTTATATGGAAACCTTGCCCAAGGTATAGCTTCTTCTTTGATTCATCTGCTCCTGAAAGTTCTTTGATTTTGATCACAATTTGATGCCTATTGTGATTACGTTTGATCTTGATATGTTTGGAATTCAGTGTTCATCAGTTCAGTGTTCATCAGATTAAAGAACAGATGAATGATGATTAGTTTTGTTTTCTTTTTCTATACATGTGTTGGAGCAGAGTGGAAAAGCTTGCTTGGGAGATATCATTTATCGCTCGATAACCGCTGACGACTTCTCGCCCAAATGCCTCCTTGATTGCTTAGACCTTTCATCAGAGCATCACACCCTGGAAATAGCAAACAGGATCGAGGCTTCGGTTCATAGTTGGAGGCAAAAAGACCATAAAAGAAGCAGTCACCGGAGCAAGGGAAGACGACCGACTTGGAGTGGCAAGGTCAAGGGCATGGTTGCAGACACTGGGAAGAGCAACAATTTGGCCAGGAGAGCAGAGATCCTTCTCGAAAGCCTAAGACTAAGATTTCCAGGATTACCACAGACAGCATTAGACATGGCCAAGATCCAATATAACAAAGTAACAATTCTTTCCATCCTTTGTGTAATTGTGAGAAATACGTTCGATCGACCGAATCGATTCTAATGCTAAAAACCTTCCTGCAGGACGTGGGGCAGTCAATTCTCGAGAGCTATTCAAGGGTAATGGAGAGTTTAGCATTCAACATCATGGCACGGATTGACGATGTCCTATACGTAGACGATGCAATCAAGCAATGTATCGAACCAGAGTCGAACTCGGTCTTCAACAGAGGATTAGGTGGTCTTCCAATCCAGAAACGAATGTCTCCGAGCCCGTTCTCGATCCATCACAGTCCATTTGCTTCCCCATTTGCAACACCAACATTCTGTTCCTCCACACCAATTGGTGGAAGTCCAGGAAGGCTATCCCCATCCCCAACTGTAAAAAGAAGCAACATGAAAGAAGCAGGAGTAGTAAAACTAAGACCAGAGAGGGAGAGGGAAGGTGATAAGGAGAAGATTTGGTCATATGCTGGGAATCTTAGTGGTAGAAGAATCTCTGGGGTGACTCCAGAGAGAGATTGATATTGTTGACAACATTCCTACTGTATTATATTACTTACTTAGCAAGTAGAAATGTAGAAGAAGGGATGATTTTGGGATGCATTTCGTATAATAATATTGTTTTGTAATTATATGCAATGACGACTGCTTAGCCTATGCCTTTTGACTTAGCCTTTGCCTTAGGAACAGCACAGGGCGATTGGCAGTGTAATCAGGGAATATTTTTGGGATGAGAAAGTCCTGTTTCTTCACTCTATAAAGTAATAGGATTGCTGCCTTTTGAAGCAAAGATGATATCAATAATTGTTCTCTTGTGAAGCCTTTTGGAGTTCCCCATAAAAATCATGGCTGCTTCTTCCCCACTTTCCTATTTTTTATAGTCCGTTGTGTTGGACTTTTGATTTGGAAGCCTTTTTTTTCATTAGGAGTATCAATATTTTATAGCCAACCATGGAATCCATTCATACCTCTCTCGTTTTCCTAGTCATTCGATTTTCTAGAATTTTAAGTAACCTACTCCAAATAGTCTTGACATCGTTTTCCTAGTCATTCGATTTTCTAGAATTTTAAGTAACCTACTCCAAATAGTCTTGACAAAGGATGATTGAGATGAGATTCGGTATTTTTAAACCACGAATCATTTAGTTTCCAACCCACTATTACAGATGTAACAAAAAGAAATAATAGAAAAAGAGCTCTCGTATAAAAATCCTCATTAGTATGTAAACCAATCGCATACGACCATTGATAAACACCAAAATACGTGAGCGTGAAGAGATTAAACATAAAAACTTATAGGTAAAAGTAGTGTTGGTAAGTTCAAATGTTTACTTAAAAAAGATGAAAACAATAGAAGATTATCATTTAGTCATGTCTTTACAAATTTACTATACAATTAACAAAATATGTTATCAACAAGCTATACAATTTAAAATTATTTGGCGAGATGTGTGTAATCCATTTGACATGCATGATTAATTATGTACCTCAAACTATTAGCGAGACTGTATCAATGAATATAGTTCAATAACAATGGTTAATCCGAGCATAATTAAGACAGTGATCGAATATCTGAACTCATACATGCAATTCAATAATGATTGAATTTTCATTTAGTAATCTTTGCATAGAAAGATGCAGACTGCTGTAAATGAAAACCATCTCCACCAAAGTTTTTATTAGATAGAGAAAGGCTCAATCAATTCCAAGTACCCCATGAGGCCATAAGCCTTAGTCAAAAAGAAAAAGAAGAAACGATAAGCTAAAGCAACTGATATCAATTAAAGCTTCATGTCCAGTACAATAAAGGGGAATTTACAAGCCCATCATCAAGATCCTCTACCCACATCACATCCATGGAAGGTTAGCAAGAGCAACAGCTAGACACTTCAAAGCAACTATATTCAAATTAATGAAGTAAATACTTTATTTATTAACAGATTACCTTCAGCTGAAAGATGGAATTGAATAGCCCCAGCAGGGTGAGTGGAGCTCAGCTTAACAAATGGTAGAGGAAAATGTGTTCTCCTACTTCACACGGCTGCCAAGTGACCATCATGCACCTAAGGAATTCCACCATACTACCATTTCAGATCAAATTTATGTAGGAACTGGGGCAATAGGCAAAGTATAAGATATGATCATTGCAGCATAAAACCATCCCTTCATGGGACTCTTGTAGGCTACTATTGCTAGCTTTCACAACACATTACAAATAGGACGAAGACGAAGCGTTACTTTGTTATTTCAAAAAATCAATTCCAGTAATTATCTTTAAGAAAAGTTCATGAAAGGAAACTTTTTTCTCTGAGAAAAGGTTCTAGACAGCCACCTGATCGTTTGAAGAAATAAACTAGAGATTTTACTTCAGAAAGAACTCTATCGTCATTTAAATGTGGGTGGCATTGAAGACGTAGTGTTAGAAGATGGAAAGCTCTTTGAGTAATACCTAGGATTCATGAGGAAAGCTCTTGATGTCTCCGAGTTTGGACCTTGAGGCGAGCACGAACTAAAAGAAAGGCTATCTTTCCTTCTGTTGACTAAAAGGAACGGGAGTTCTGATGAAACTTTTGAGCGCAAGGTAGGAAAAAGGGATAGGTTTAGATTTCAGAAGGAACATACGGCCGGAAGAGTGTACCCTTAAATGGCTGCGAGTCTAGAAATTTGTAGATACGAAAGAAAGCTAAGTTAACCAGGATGAGGGGATCTTTATTGCAGCTGTTGTGGAGGAACTCTCGTTGTGTAGCCTTGAGGAGTGTTTGATCGGAAAGAAACAGAAGATTGAAATCAAACAACGGTGTGCTTGTTTTCTTTTTCCTTTTTTGATGGAATACCTACAGTTCATTAGAAAATGAAATACACAAACATCTCCAAATGAGCTACAAGAAAAAACGCTCCGATTTTGAGAAATCGAAGAGGGGGAATAAGTACAGAACTCCATTTCTTTCAGACCAAATGTTCCCAAAGAAACTCCAACAACATTAGGACAAAGCATATTAGGTTTCTTTTGAGAAGGACACCTACAAAGAGAGAGCATATCTTGAATCTAGTGTTTAGGGTCACCAAAGATGTTGAGGAGATTTCACCAATATTTCTTCACAAGCTGTCCATCAATGAACAAGTGCCAACAAATTTAGAAGAACTCGTGCATAGACCACAACAATTAAGTAGGAGAGAGCAGATAGGATTCTTTTGTTTAATCTTGTCATTCGTACTAACTCCAACAATGAAAAGTGTCCAGCAAACGACTTTGACTATCTTACAGAGATTAGCATAAGGAATACCCCGTCTTGATCCAAGACACAGAGAAAGCTGAACTTAGTGGAAAGAGAATGGGAGCATCTCCCAACCAAACCCTTTCTCTACCAAATGAAGGGCCTATAGATGGTGTAATTCAAATATAGAATTTTGAAATATGTCTTCTTTTGATATCCATTTCAATTGAGGGGCATTTTTATCATCTCCTTTTCATGGTAGAGGGAGATTTTTTATCTTTCGCCTCCTCTCCTTTCTAGTTTTTTTCATCGACCAATTTGTATTATATAATTGCCCAAGCCCGTCGCTAACAAATATTATCCTCTTTGGACTTTTCCTTCAGGGGCTTCCTCTCAAGGTTTTAAAACTCATCTACTAGGGAGAGGTTTCCACACCCTTATAAGGAAAGCTTCGTTCCCCTCTCCAACCGATGTGGGATCTCACATTGTCACTCATACAAAAGTTCACCGAACATCAACATATTTAAAAATTTTAAATGGAAATCAATTGAACGATCATCAGGTTCAATATATTGAGACAACCTTCAAAGCAAAGCTACCAGCTTAATCACTCACCATAAACCATTACGCATGATGCAATGTTTCAGCAGGAAAGTGGAAAAAAAGTTCACTAAAATAAACTAAATATAAATACTACTTACTCCTGATGATATGATCCAATGTGGGGGTGGCCAGAACAAGTTTGAATACTCAGAACAATCACATAAAGGTAATATGCTTCCATCCTCCAAGAAAAATATAGCAATGTCGCTGCCCTTAAACACATCATCTTCGTCCCCACTGCAGCAGAGGAAACCGTCGGTAAAGAATATGCAATTTCCTTTAACACCATATAAACCTGAAGCCAATGCAGAAAAAGAGCAATTTTCGCCCAAGAACAGCATTGTGTTGCCCAAGTCACGGACAACAGTCCACTTCTTAATTCCATCCTTGCGCAGTTTGAACACCTTAAACCCAACTGTTTTTTCTTGTAGAATACCTTCAGGAAGTTCACCATCCAAACCAAAGTTCTCTTCAGAGTCTACGGTTAAATACATATCCACCAACAACAGTTCACCATTGGATTCCAACAAAATCTTCTTGTCGCCACCAAATACAGCTTCAGCAACCAAAGTGACCTTATCTTGAGATTCCACAAGGAAGGTGGCCCCAGAATTATCAACCGCATAAAAATCCCCCTTAAACAATGTCACATCATCATAAGGCAACGCAGTGTGCGGAACCGTACTCCACCGCCCATCCCCCGACTTAAACATAGCCAATCTTCCAGAAACATGAATAGTAACCAAAATAAATTCACTTCCATCGTAATTCAAACACTTGTAAGCGACTTTCTCCCTATACAAGTCGCCGGCATCGCCGGGGCGATTACTCACAGGCCAAAAATTAAGGTAGTGCAGCACATATTCCTGACAAAGCTCATTAACCGAAAAATTCAACAAGTTCAGTACCTTGGGGAAATCTTTCGGCAATGGCTTGAAGTAAGATTTTGACATCGGATTTGATATCTTAATCATTCCGCGCGTATCTTCTTCGACCTTGATCAACCAGCCGTCTGTGTCCCCTATTGAGGGTTCCATGGGAGACTCAACACGAAAAACGGAGCGCTTGGTGAGATAGAAACCCCATGTGGTGTCGGATATGCCGTGATTTGGAAGAAATGGGAATCGACCCGGTGATCTATGGCGTTTGGGATTGACGACGGATCTCCACGAGGAACACACCGATCGAAAACGCATCGTGTCGAAAGGAGTTTCGAAACGTTGTGCAATGAGGCAGAGGAGATCCCTGGGGAGATGAGCCCATTCAGCCATGGATGATTCGATTAATCTGGAACTTAAAGAAATGAGAACTACCGATTGAAGAAAAAGAAGAACTCCTGAGTGATGGTGATGAATCCCCCTTTTATAGATTTTTGGCCACCGCAGTTCCGGATTCTTGGCGCTTCACCGGTTATTTATTTATTTATGGAAAAAATTAATAAATTTATTCATTAATTTTCACCTCAATCTTTTATTTTTCATTTAAGTATAAAAAATAGATAAGTATATTATTTTTATCTATTCAATCTTTTCACTAATTTACTCAATATTTAAAAAATTAATTTATCCACCAATTCCAATAAAATTAATTTTTTTTTCCTCAAATTAAATTAAATATATCCTTAACTTATGTATAAAAAAATTAACAATTGAATACTTTTATTAAAAAAAAAATTACAATTAAAAAAAATGAAAATCGTAGAATTTAATTTAAATCAGTAAAACTTATTATTAGTTTGAAATAAGTTTGAATTAGTTAAATATTCGTTAATATTTGGAGGTTATGAAATATATTAATTAGTTAATATTTTTAGATATTTTTAATCCGCTAATATTTTTAAAGATTTTATTAGTAATATATTTTATTTTATTCTCGATATTTCTTTTAACTGATATCCTATTTAAACCCAGTGAATATCAATCAAGATTGAACTTTAAATTCTAATTTTATTTCTCATTCTTCACCGTGTATTGTTTACTTGAGTAATAATATTTTCAGATACATTCACACTTTTGAGTGATAGATATTGTGCTGGTTGCTTTACTTACTGAATGTCAAAGCATGAGAATACTCTCTTCGTAGCTTCTGCCTTTTTACAAACCGATCAACAATTTTTCTTCTTTTTTGAGGTCCTATGGGATAGGTAGGTTCGAGCCTTTCCCCTCTTGTTGCACCAGCTCCCTCGAACACAAGGGAGCGGGCAATGATTGTTCTCTAAACTTTGATAAACATTATACCAAGTTAAAATATTCTAATGTGTTTGAAAATGAATTAGAATTATATCGTGCTACTATAATATTAGAATATTTCATCTCCGTTCATATTCAATAATTGTTTATAACTCTAACTCGGTTACCTAAAATACAAGCTTCCTCGTGTCTTTTTCGAGATTGAACAAGTAGTAAACGTTCCTATCTTCGTAGCAAAGATAGCTTATGCCTAGAAAATATAGTAGCCTATTTATTCCTCAGCTATTTTTCTTTATGGTGAAATTAGGTTCGAAAATTTTCATATTGATCCTCGAAGTTTGAACTATTTATAAAACAATCTCGTAACTTTTTGTTAAATTTTGAAATGTTTCATTTAAGTCCTTCAAATTTGAACTATTTTCAAACCAACCTTAAATTTTTTTTAAAAAAAATCAAACACAAATTTTTTTTAGGTAATTTTGGGGTAAAAGTTAGCAATAATAAAATTCTTTAAGGGTTGTTTTAAGAAAATCTTCAATCCTAAAGGACTAAAATGAAATATTTAAAAAGTTATCTATATAATTAAAACTAACACCGCATTTGTTGATAATTTAAAATAATTTATCGTATTTTTTTCGAGGGTAAATATTTTCATAATATAAGAAAATCGGGTTTGCTCTTTCAGTCATAATTTCTGAATTTGCAGACCTATTCTTCCCCATGGAGAAGAAGGCACAGAGCAGTAGAAGAAGCCAACCCAAAAGCTCGGCCCGCGGGAAGGTATTTGGGACCAACGCTCTTCAGCTAAGTGAGCACGATGCCTCGCGATTAGTCGGTGGAATAGTTGAAAAAGGTATCTCAGACGCTGAGCAAAGCAAGCCATTTGCCTCGGTTGCCCCTCCCAGACCTTCCGTTTTGCCGTTTCCGGTCGCTCGGCATCGGTCTCATGGTCCGGTGAGATTTCACTTTGGCTGTTTCATCTATTTGTAGTGCAGGCCATTTCTATGCTTAACTAGATTTTTCTTTTTTCAATTAGTTTAACTTGATTTTAAGGTAGTCGGAAGGAGAGTCTACTGATGTAGGTTTTTTTAAAAAATTCTAAACTTCAATGTTGTGCAATATGATCTGAAGAAAGGAAATGAGAGTGGCTCAGTAGACATCAAAATTAACAGAATGTTTGAATTTTGTTTTTGTTTTTTTTTTAGTAGCGTTTCTCCAGGAGCAAATAGATTAATTTAAAGAACATAAGTCACTGGCCCGCACTATATTTTCCTCATATTAACGGATTTTGGAGTCCGAATGTTATTAATAATCCAATCTGTTTTTTCAGCATTGGGAATCAGTTACTAGTAAAATGGGTGGGAATAACATCAGAGATGACCGGCGGGGGGACGAGGAAGAAGATGAAAGATTGATGGAGATTGAATCTATAGCGAATTTTGCTAATCCAATACAAAGGAAAAAGAAAAGTAGCTTAGACTTTGGCAGGTGGAGAGAGGCTGTTCCAGGTCACAACCATATTGCAGCAAGCGGAGAGGAAAATAAAGTTGCAAGCTTAGCAAAAACTGAACACCTAATTCGTGCCGGGGAAGCAAATAGCACTATGGATAATATGTCATGTGAGCCCTTATCAGCTGGTGTGCTTGCACCTTCTCTTATGAATATTGAACATAGTTCGTCCGACTTTGTAAATAAGCCCACTGGAAACAAGACAAACGCAGCTGGTTTAGAGTTTGCGAGGTCAATGAATAACGTGGAATTGAAAGGGTTGGATAAGCAACACATTCCAGAGAATCTTCAAGATGATTATGATCAATGGGGACATATTTCAGAGAGTGAAGTTAAGGAGGGAGTTCCACTTGATGGTACTTCATTTCAGGACATGGCTACGAGGCTCCATCATTTGAATTCAGAAATGGTTCCTTGTTTTGAGTCCAATATTAAGGGAGAAGATGCATTCTCGACACTGGAGAGTCAGATTGATGCTGAGAATTGTGCACGAATACAAAGAATGTCACAAGAAGAGATTGCTGAAGCACAGGCTGAGATAATGGAGAAGATGAGACCAGCACTATGGAAAACCCTGAAAATGAGGGGTGAGGGAAAATTGAAGAAGGGGTCATCAAAGCCAGATGCGAGCAACGATTATGAGTTGGGTAATCTACAAAAAGAGAGCACACATGATAGAAATGGTTCTCCCAACATAGAGAATGGTGTAACCTCTGGAACGACAGCACTAAAATATAGAAACAGTGGGCTTCAAAATGTTGCAGTGCAGAAATTTGACTCAGGTAGTAGTGCATGGAATGCATGGAATGAAAGGGTTGAAGCGGTAAGGTCGTTGAGGTTTTCCTTGGAAGGGAATATAGTTGAAAGCTATTCTTTTCAGCAGTCAGAGAATGGTGAGACTTTTAGTACTTTATGGTCTTTTTTCCTTTGTGGTGTGGGGGGGTATTGCCTCTTTCTTAGTATCTGTTCATATGATGCTGTCTAGTATGTGAGCCAAATCAATCAATTGTAAATGCAATTTTCCTCCAATGTCACGATGATGGTATGTTTGCAATTTCCAATCTCCAAGCTTGCATGAGAATGATAAGAGCCAGAAATTATTCCCATCATTTTCTTTTTATTTAGGTCATTGGGAAATCTTGTTTTTTCATTTTCAAAGCTTTCAATCATCACTAGAACGTTTAAGAATGGATTATGTTTACATGGTATGTATTTTTTTCTCCAATAATGACTCTCTATTTTTGACCTTGTGCGGGTGATGAGGCAGTTCATGGGTACAGCACTGAGAATGTTGCTTCACGAGATTTTCTTCGAACCGAGGGGGATCCAAGTGCTGCAGGTTACACAATTAAAGAAGCTGTGGCACTGACGAGGAGTGTGGTCAGTATAGTTGCTTCATTGTAGTGACAATTTTTTCCACCATAAAATACTGTTAATTTTTTTCCACTTTTGGCCCATATTTTTCCTTTTGCTTTCAAAGTTAATCCTTTTTTATTTTTTATGTCTAATCTTCTACGTGATTGTTATTTTAAACTCTTAAACCTTCTGTCATTTTCACTCTAGCTTCTCGTTGGTGTCAGATACCAGGTCAACGTGTCCTTGGGTTGCATGTCATTTCAAATGTGCTTGACAAGGCATCGCTTAACACACGCTTAAAACAAGTTGGGTCCACAATGGTTAAAGATAGTAGCTCTGTTGATTACAATGCAATTTGGACTTATATTCTTGGCCCTGAACCAGAGCTTGCTTTGTCACTGAGGTAAGACTCCCTGAATACTTGTAATATTGACATTCATTTTTACACGCTTTGATCTACTCATTGCTTGGTTCATGCTACACCTGACTGTTGCTGCTGTCATCCTTTCAAATTTGTGAAAATTGTCCCATGGTTTGTCATTTAAAGTTTATGTCTCTCTAGGATGTGGTTAAACCATCTTATCCTCGATGCTTTTTATTCTTTTTCTTAACCATCTCTTGACAGTTTTATGATTTTCAGTATCCCTAGTCACTTCATATTTTTGTCAATGTATAGGATGTGCCTGGATGATAATCATAACTCTGTCATTCTAGCTTGTGCTGAAGTTATTCAGTGTGTATTGAGCTGTAATTTGAACGAGACCTTCTTTGATACCCTAGAGGTAGGATCACTATAACATACAGCTTTGCCAAATTCTTGTCCTATTTTAATTCTTAGCCGGAGTCTTTTTTTTTTTTTTTTTTTTTTTTTTTTTTTTTTTTTGTAA
>NW_019268526.1:2240502-2246896 GCF_002738365.1 Cucurbita moschata | reverse complement strand
TTTTTTTTTTTTTTTTTTTTTTTTTTTTTTCAGAAAACATCAACTTATGAGAAGGATCTCTGCACTGCTGCTGTATTCCGAAGTAAACCAGAGATCAATGCTGGTTTCCTCCATGGTGGATTTTGGAAGTATAGTGCTAAACCTTCTAATATTCTTCCTATTAGTGAAGATGTTGAGAATGTTGAAGATGGAGAGAAATATACCATCCAGGATGATATTGTGGTTGCACAACAAGATATTGCAGCAGGTCTGGTTCGAATGGGACTTCTTCCTAGGCTCCGCTATCTTCTAGAGGTATGCATTTTTTTTGTGTCTGAATGCTGAACTTTTGAATTTGACTATTGAGGGTGACTATGCCGCTTTTTTCCCAGGTTATGTGAAAGTACCAGAATGGTTCTCAACAGTATTAAATTTGTATGTCCGATTGATTGAGAAAGTTCTTTAATAAATGATTAAGAAAGTAAAGACAACCTCAATGAATAGTGAACTATTAATTAGATTTCATACTGCAGTTTATAATTTGAGTAAGGAATGGCTATCTATGCCAATGCTACACTTGAGATAGATAATAACTGTTGCAACTAATGAAAGACCTACCTAGGGCTTCCAAGTAAATCTATTACTGATTTTGTAACTCTTAAAATATGGCATCTGAACTATTGTTTATTTATTTATTTTTTGGCAAAACGAATTACTGATTTTGTAACTCTTAAAATGTGGCTTCTGAAGCATTGTTTATTTATTTATTTTGGCCAGACTGGTTTCTACAATTGTTATGATTTTACATATGTTATTTAACATTTTTACTTCACCTGTTTGATCATGCTGCAAATGATTTTATACTTGTGACAAATTGTGTGGTTTTAGGCAGGTCCTTCAGTAGCTTTGGAAGATTGCATACTTTCAATACTTGTTGCAATAGCAAGGCATTCCCCAGCATGTGCACGGGCAATCATGATATGTGAAAGGCTCGTTGAGTTGATTATTCACAGATTTACAATGAGCGACAAAATTGATATTCTTTCCTTAAAAATAAAGTCTGTTGTCCTCTTGAAGGTACTTTCTAGTGCTTTTATGTGTTCCAATATTTGTCTATTTGTCTGTTAATCGACTGGTTGGCCTTTTCCACTCTCAGACAGTTGTGTGAACTGATTTTAGTTTTTTTACCTCTGTTTTTCACACAACAGGTTTTATCTCGTTCAGACAGAAAGAACTGTATTGAGTTTGTGAAAAGTGGAGCTTTTCAAACCATGATATGGCATTTGTATCACTATACTTCCTCCATCGACCATTGGGTCAAGTCAGGGAAGGAAAAATGTAAACTTTCTTCAACTTTGATGGTTGAACAATTAAGGTTGTGGAAGGTTTGCATTCAGTATGGATATTGTGTGTCTTACTTTTCTGATGTTTTCCCTGCGTTGTGCTTATGGTTGAGTCCACCAAATTTTGACAAACTTATTGAGAATAATGTTCTTCGTGAATTTACAACCATTTCTATGGAGGTCTACCATGTTTTGGAGGCTTTGACTAGAAGACTTCCTAATTTTTTCTCACAGAAACATTTAGACAGTCAAGAACCAGGACATGCTGGTAATGAATCAGAAGTTTGGTCCTGGAGTTGTGTTGTTCCAATTGTTGATTTAGCTACAAAATGGTTAGAGTCAAAGAGTGATCCATTCATATCCAAATTCTTTGAGTCACAAAAAGGGACTATGAATGGCTTTGGGTTTGAGGGTATATCTCTGGCGCCATTGTTGTGGGTTTATTCAGCTGTCATGAAGATGCTGTCTCAAGTAGTTGAAAGGATCATCCCGCATGATATTATGTCGCAGGAAGGAAGTGGTCAGATTGTGCCTTGGTTACCAGAGTTTATACCACGAATTGGACTTGAGATCATTAAGCATGGCTTTCTAAGCTTATCTGATAACAAACCTGAAACCTATCCCTCTGGACGTAACTCTTTTGTAGAGGATCTTTGTTTTTTGAGAGAACATGGAGAATTTGAAACGTCCCTGGCTTCTGTATGTTGCCTTCATGGGTTGATGCTGAGTATTGTGCATATTGATAGACTGATCCATTTAGCCAAGACTGAGAGCCAGGATTATTCTCCCAAAGATTATAATTCCTCAAGGGAAGGGGAAATTTTAAGGGTTGGGATGTTCAAGACATCCCTCATTGAACAGAAAAGTTTGCTTGACCTTTTTACCAAGGTAATTGCGTTGGAGTGTGACTCTCTGCAGTTAATAGAGACCTTTGGCAGAGGGGGCCCTGCACCTGGAGTAGGAACTGGTTGGGGCGTGTCTGGTGGTGGATATTGGTCCCCTGATGTTTTATTAGCAGAAAACGACGCAGCATTTCTCATGTCACTCATTGAAGCATTTCAGGCCGTTCCAACTTTAAATATACTGATTGCTCAGGAATCCTTGACCGTGCAAAGCATAAATTCTGCCTTGGCTGTATGCTTGGTTCTTGGGCCAAGAAATACAGGTTTGGTCGAGAAAACTGTAAATTTTTTGACCCAGGCTCCTATTTTGCATAATTTCAATCTTTATATTCAGAATTTTCTCCAACTCAATGGAGAAGTGAAGCAATTTGGCTGGAAGTACAGTGAAGATGACTGCTTGATCTTTTGTAAAACATTAAGTTCTCACTATAAGGATAGATGGTTAACTCCAAAGGAATCCAAATCCATGAAGAATAAGAGCAACTTTAGTGACAAAACATTTATGAATGGCAATGTTTCTTTGGATACAATATACGAGGAGTCAGATGAAACAAATAGGATGGCCGAAGACTGTACTTGTTTGATAGAACAGTGGGCTTACCAAAGACTTCCACTTCCTGGCCATTGGTTTTTCAGTCCAATCTCAACTATCCGTGATAGCAAGCATGTTGGTCTTCAAAAATCTGATGCACAAATTTTTATGCAGGACTCTGATGATTTCCTTGAGGTTGCTAAGAGTGGACTCTTCTTTATTTTAGGTGTTGAAGCATTTTCCACCTTTCTACCTGATGGTTTCCCTTCACCTGTCCTAAGTGTGCCATTGATTTGGAAATTGCATTCCTTATCTGTTCTTCTACTCACTGGTATGGGAGTTTTGGATGATGAGAAGAGTAGGGACGTTTACGAGGTTTTGCAAGACCTCTACAGTCAGCGTCTTAATGAAGCTAGGTCTTGTAGACTTTCTGTAAACCTCACGCAGAAGGATGCAAAACACTTGGTATCACAGCCAGAAAATAAAAGCAATTTAGAGTTCCTAAGGTTTCAATCCGAGATCCATGATAGTTACTCAACGTTTATTGAAACTCTAGTGGAGCAGTTCTCTGCTGTTTCCTATGGTGATGTACTGTATGGACGGCAAATTGTACTATATCTTCACCAATGCGTTGAATCTCCAACACGTCTTGCCGCCTGGAATGCACTAAATGGTGCTCGTGTTTTTGATCTTCTTCCACCTCTTGAGAAGTGCATCGCTGATGCTGAAGGGTATCTACATCCGATTGAGGTGCGTTCTATCTCTTCACATCTGTATACATTTCGGATCAAATTTACAATACGATACAAAAGTACATAAAATACAAAAATCTTTTTTGGGGGTATCCCTCTTGTCAGCAGAAGAATTAGATGGTGGGCTTTTATGCTATAAAAGGGTTCTAAGTTCCCAAAAGGCCTCGTAGTTACAGTTACAGTGTTTATTAGAAGTAGTGGTGTGCACTCAATGTTTAGACAAGGCAGGAAAAAGACGAGAAAATAAAAATGTTAAAAAGAGAGAAACTCAATGCATATGATGAACAGTACAGCTCAAGAAGTTTCGTGTGCTTGTTTTTGTTTTCCTTTTTGGGGGAGGGGTTGTATAAGTGATTGCGATTCTTTTAACCATCCTCTTTCGACAAATTTGATGCGAGTAGTAAATTAAATATAAACGGACGCTCACAAGAGTCGGCGTTAAATTCTCCAGATTCTTACTGATTGTTCTACCCTTTTAGTTACAACATTGACATAATTCTTGTTGAACTCATATACTGGTCAATCTAACCTGACGAGATGGTTCCCTCACAGGACAATGAAGCCATTTTGGAAGCTTATTTGAAATCATGGGTTTCAGGCGCCCTTGACAAATCTGCAAGTCGAGGTTCAGTGGCCTATTTACTAGTTCTACACCACCTATCATCCTACATATTCCACTCTTACCCTGTCGACAATTTGTTGCTTCGGAACAAGCTCTCGAGGTCTCTTTTGCGAGACTACTCCCAAAAGCATCAGCACAAGGTATGAAAGTTAGTCTAAATAGCTTCAAGTTTCAATTAATATCCCTAGCCTTAACGCGTAATATGATGCCATTTGATAACAGTTGTGGGCATTATCCATACCAATGCACAAAGTTCATGATTATGTTCTGTTATTAGTTACTTAAGTTTGATTCTACCATGTTAAGGGATGCATTCTGATAAAAAATAACATAATCTCAGGCAATGATGTTGGATCTCGTCTTATACACCGAGCCATCGACGTATCTTGTAACTGGACAAAAGGGTATTGGTACGTCAATCGAAACCAGCGCAGTAGAGAAAAGGCTGGAGGTGTTGAAGGAAGCTTGTGAAAGGAACTCCTCTCTTTTGACTGTAGTTGAGGAGCTGGGTTGTGCTGCAAAAGACAAACCGTCAACAATATGAATGTTCTGTATTCTTATCTAAATTAAACTGCTGGGTCTCTCTGTATTCTTATAGTTTGTATATTCTTTCGGTAGTTCGTAGGAAACAACTAAGAACCAAGAAGGTGATTGAGGCCACTCTCGAATTTTGTTTTTAAAAAAACTCCATCCGTATACCCATAGTGAGCCGATATTGTCTATTTTGGCCATATTGTCTGCTTTGGACTTTTAGGTATCGTCGTTAGTCTCACAGTTTTAAAATGCATCTATTAGGGAAAGGTTTTCATATCCTTACAGGACATACTTCATTCTCTCCCACCAATGTGAGAGCTTCCATGATTCGAGCTCCAACATTTTAATGTTTTTTCTTTCCAGATCCATGCCTCATAGCAAGATCATAGTTACATAATTAAAATCACTATTTCCTGCGTGCCAATATCCGCCATAAAAGGGCCAAGCCATAACAGATGCATTGATGGGTGGTGAGGTCCCATATTGACTATCATGAGGTCTTTTCTTGTAGTTGGTCCATTCATAAGGCTCAACCTAACTCATTATAGAAATTCATTTATTCCTAAATATTATCAAAACTCATGTTTGTCCCAACATTCTCGTACAATTTCAATGTGCCTAATATATTCTTAAACTTTCAATTTTATGTTCAATTAATTTCTTTCCAAATTTTTTAATTTGTTCTAATAGGTTATCCATTTTTTTTAATCCACCGATCTTGGGCATTAGCGAGCATAATTTAATATTAATTGACATGTACTCATTTAAGTGTAAGGTTTAAATCTCAATATTTTTTAAATTAATTTATTTATTCAACACAAAATTAAAAGTTTAGAAACTCTCGAGACCCCATGAAAGTTTTAGAGCCGAAACCGACCCAAATCTCAAAATTGAAATTAATAAAAAGATTGGAATAGTTGTTAGGTTGATTAGAAAAAGGAAGTTGGATAGGTATATTAGGCTTCATTTTTGTTCTTCTTATGGAAGAAACAAAGGCCACTTGGATTGATACCACAACTACCCTTTTAGGTTAATTGTTTTCTTCCCTTTTTTTCATCTTTTTACCAAACTAAACCCCCACGTGGCATCTTCATATTTCCTTTTTAAATATTAAATTAAGATTAATACGTATCTAATTCCTAATCTATTATACTAATCTTTTCATCTTTTCATCCCTTTTTATTCTATCAAACTTATTTAATTTTTTTCTCTAATTAATTATTAACCTCTTTAAAAGTATGAATTAAATTGTTATAAATTTAAAAAGAAAGAGATTTAATCGTTGCAAATTTGAATACAAAGACAACAGTCCATTGGAATAACAATTTGTGGAAATATCCGTCTCCATCTGATATGATCCAAGACATCTCAATCACGGAATATCAATGTCACAGTAAGAAGAATCAAGCTTTATTTATGAACAAAGGCTTCAATATACTTCAAGAGAGGTTTCGTTTATTCTTAGATGATTACAAATTTACGATGGATAATTAAAAACTCGATTTATGGTGTTTTATTAATGTATTTTAAATTTTAAGACTTTTTATTTACTGTTATAGTGATAAAGTACGAAAATTACAAACTAAATGTCTAATGAAGCTTAAAGGTTTCATTTTGAATCTACATAAAATCATGTGTGTTATATTTGTAAATAAGACGAGGAAAATGTAGTAAAAAGAGCATTTGTGTTTTTCTTTAGCCAATAACTAAGTTTTTTTTTTTTTTTTTTA
>NW_019268526.1:2199408-2239454 GCF_002738365.1 Cucurbita moschata | reverse complement strand
TTTTTTTTTTTTTTTTTTTTAGTTTAGATGGCATGTTTAGAATCATTTAAACTTAACATGATCATCTTGTTCGTGTAGTGATTCAAATCTCAAACAAGTGTTCTTGTCTTGAAATATTAGATTCTTTTCTTATTATTTGGTATAGAGCTTCCTCTCGTATCTTATCACCAAAACTAAATTTTAAAATAAAAAGATCGTGAAAATAATATTTAGAGCTTAATTTACAAAAATAAAAAACCAAATAATTATCGTCTAAAAATATTTTTAACTAATTAAAAAAAAGACCAAATCTCATTGAATTTTCCTAAATATTGGTTTGGTCTCTTGAGGATTTTGCTGTCCAATTCAGACATTCCATTTTCCCATTCTTCTCAGACCTCACTGTCCTTTTTTGTCTTTTCCCCCTTTTTATTTTATTTTTTTATTTTATTTTAAAAAATCTATTTCCATTTGTTTTTATTAGGTTGTGTGCATGGACTGTCACCCTTTTTTTTTTTATTAATTATTATTAATTATTAACTGTCACTTTTCCATTGGTCCGTTTTTCTTTCCTTTAACGGCCCGCGGCGTAACTTTCTCACCCATATAGTCAACTTTGACTGAAAATGACATTCACCTTCATGTCCCCCCATGTGATCTCGACACGTTGCCTGCTACTTCATCCGACGATTCAGATTCTCTGCACTGGCCTCGTGTTCCGCACGACTAAAAGCAGGGGATTACCACCTGCCACGTGTACCGTGTTCTTTAAGATGACCTATAAAATTTCGACACGTAATCGTCTGAAGCCGCTCGAAGTTTCCCATAATTCCTAAAATACCCTCTTTCTTACGTAAGCGGACTTTCCAATATTTTTTAAACGTAAAATTATGTATATTTTTTTTTTCCGGAAATAAAATTATAAATTACGCGTAGTTAATTATGGAATTTATTTTCGGGTTTTGTTATGTTTTTTCAAGATGCGAAAAATGTAATTTAATTAACGATATATTTTTTTAATAGCTTGTTAATTATTGAAATTATTGTTTTAGTAATTATTGGACCACAAAAAAATTATGATATTATATATCTTTTTCTCTTTAAAAAAATTCTATAAAATAATAAAATAAAACTGTAAAAAATAAAATAATGTACTACAACCAACTTATGTACGATTCGTGGAAGATAATTAACTTAATAATTAACGTTAAAGCAACCGTATAATTTGATAGAGTTTTCAATATAAATGTGGAAAAGACATTATTTTAAATAATTTTTTATGTCGATATACATTAATCTAGTAGGGTGACATCAAAATATCTCGTTGTCATAAATCGAGGAGACACAAGTCTCGTAATTTGTCTATGGTGAGTCGTGAGCTCATGGATAATTAGAGCGTGTATCAAATAATTTTTTTTAAAAATTATTTTTTCTATCTATACCCTTTAAAAATTAATAATTTTAAAGCGTGTTGAATGTTTGATTTTTTTTTCTCGTGTTTAATAATTAAGGAATGTGAGATTATACGTTAATTATCACTAAAATTACCAAAAAATATATATTACATTAATGAATGGTTACTTAATTGTTAAGTGATTTTCTTCTATATATATATATATTTGTAATTATAAAAAGTAATTTAGATTTGGAAGCACTGAGACAAATCTTTGCCATATTTGAATGGAGCTGTTAGAAGTAATTATGCTCAATCATATTTTTCATTTAATGGTAAAATGAATTTATATCACACCACCTTAGGAAAAGAAAAAAATTAAATTATTAATCCATTTAAATTAAACTTAATTTTAATTTAATGCGACAAAATTTTTAGAATTTTATGTCGAAAATTAGTATTTTTCTTCTATTGTTTTTATTCAAATTTAAATTTTTTAGTGTAAATTATCAAAATCATGGTCGAGTACATGAATACAAAATTAAAAATGGCGTAAATAAAAAATGATAATTCGGAAATAACAAGACACTCTATCCTTATTATTTATTTTTTACTTTATTAATTTTTAATCATAGACGCGAATTCCTGCATTTGACTAACTTAAAAAATGGAAGGTTTTAAATGAGAAAATGCACCAAAGTTAAAATATAAAAGATGGAAGGTTTAACGTTGGAAGATAAACGCAAATTAATATATATTTAATTATGCATCTAACATTTTTAAATATTTTATTTTAGTCCTTCAATTTTAAAACTATTTAAAAGATATTAAAATAAATGAGATAAATTGACGTGAAATAATCTTAAAAATTAGAAATCACAAATAATATCACTAATGACTTAATTTCAACGACAGTATTATTCACAAAATTATTTTTTACTCATCCATTTATATGAATAAATAATTTTCATTCATCATTTTAATTGAAAAAATTTGAAGGGCATTTTTGCAATTTTAAAATTAAAATAAAAAATTTTAAAAATCAAGGATAATTCAAACATATTCTAAAAGTTGTGATGAATTTTGTTAGTCAAATACCTTTTTTACCCTTGGCCTCATATTTGGAAAGTACAATCATCACTGGCAATAATGTAATATTCCGTTATAAAATATTGAAAAAGAAAATTTCCTTCTTTATTTAAATGGTTTAGGGTTTAAAATATTCAAACTAATTTAAAAAAAAAAAAATTATTTATGTAAATTATTCTGTCGCCTCTGTCTGTCTCTTTTCCGGCGCCACATTCGAGTCTGTTGCAGGCAGAGCAAATTCTCTCTCTCTTCTTTCTCTCTCTTCTCCTAGAAACGTCTGAAGAAGAAGAAGCTCTTTATTTAATGGCGGAAACGGTACACGCGTCAACAACCTTTCCCCACTGATCGAATTTTCAACTCTCAACGCCATTCCTTCATTTTTATAATACCTTTTCATCTCTGATTCCACTTTCTCCTCCGCAACATTTGCGTAGTATCACTGCTATTTAATTGTTGGAAATCTTCGGTGGATGGATTTCTCTCTTAAGGCATTCAAATCCCACGGCTCTTATAAGTATGTGAGGAAGCTTTCTGGAACAGATTCTACTCAAGATCAAGAACAGCTTCCGATTCTTTCAGATCAGGAGCCGAATAATCTTCACCAGAAACAGTCGTTTATGGCGGTGTCCGATGCATCTGACCGGAAGGAGGTCATTGTCAAGGTCGATGAAGCCGATGCTTCGAGTAATGCATCTGCGAGAGCTGTGGAGTCGGTGAACTCCAGTGGGAGGATTTGGCGGGAGTCGAGCTATGATTTCTGGAATGATAGTGATAGTAGACGGAATAATGGTGAAGGTAGTAATGGCGATGGTGGTAAGGGTGAGGATTTTGAGTTTAGGCAACAGAGGAAGGATGTGGAAGATCCGCCATCCAAGCTTATTGGACAGTTTCTGCATAAGCAGAAGGCGTCGGGAGAGATGTGTTTGGATATGGATATGGAAATGCTGGAACTACCACAGGATAAGACTCTGCCTACTGTGGCGGAATCTCCGATGCGACGGAGTTCGAAAGAGTTGAAGGTCTCGTTCGAGTCTATTTCAGAGATTTCCGAAAGCGATTCGCTGCGAAGACGACATAGAGACTCGCCGGTCGATGAAGAACATAGAGTACAGCACCCGCCGCTGCGTGACCATCGACCGCATGGCAATGGTCATGATGACGGTGCTGCTGAGGTTGTGAGTTGCACATCTAATTCATCGTTCGAGAGGAATGTATCGTTCCAGCGGAAATCTAGCTTGCTCAAGACTAAAACTAAGTCCAGATTACTGGACCCGCCCGAACACCAGGACAGGAGGTCAGGGCGTGTACCAAAATCAGGGCAAATCCGCTCTGGTTTATTGTCAAAAGCCTTGGATGAGGAAGACGATGATCCATTCTTGGAAGAGGATCTTCCTGATGAGTACAAGAAGGCCAATCTCGGTGTTCTGACTATGTTACAATGGGCGAGTTTGATTCTGATAATCGCGGCATTGATTTGCACTCTAACAATCCGTTACTGGAGGAGAAAGAAGCTATGGAAGCTTGAATTATGGAAATGGGAGGTTATGATTCTAGTTCTGATATGTGGAAGGCTGTTTTCTGGTTGGGGTATTAGGATAATCGTGTTCTTCATCGAGAGAAGCTTTCTGCTGCGTAAGAGGGTTCTATACTTCGTTTATGGAGTCAGAAAGGCAGTCCAGAATTGTCTTTGGTTGGGTCTGGTTTTAATTGCTTGGAACTTTCTGTTTGATGACAAAGTTCAAAGAGAAGTGAAGAGCGATGCCCTTGAATATGTGACCAAAGTCCTGATATGTCTGCTGGTAAGCACTTTGGTTTGGCTGGTGAAAACGCTGATAGTGAAGGTTCTGGCGTCTTCTTTCCATGTGAGTACATATTTCGATAGGATTCAGGATGCATTGTATAACCAATATGTGATCGAGACACTGTCAGGGCCGCCATTGATAGAGATTCAAAAGAACAAGGAAGAAGAAGTGAAGCTTGCAGAAGAGGTTATTAAGTTACAGAACGCAGGGGCCACTATTCCTCCTGATCTAAGGGCATCTGCCTTTTCAAGTCCAGAGGGTGGAAGGGTAATAGGGAGTGGAGGGCTACAGAAAAGTCCCCGTGGAAGGAGTGCCAAGCTTTCTCGGGCGCTATCCAAGAAAGGGGATGAGGGTATAACTATTGATCACTTGCATAGGCTTAGTCCTAAGAATGTGTCTGCTTGGAATATGAAGCGGTTGATGAACATTGTCCGACATGGGGCGCTTTCAACTTTGGATGAACAGATAAAGGATTCAGCTCATGAGGATGAATCAACTACCCAGATCAAGAGTGAGTATGAGGCAAAAGTTGCTGCTAAGAGGATTTTTCAGAACGTGGCTTCGCAGGGTTCCAAGTAAGTGCTACACACCATGAAAGTGCTTTAAATGCTTTTTGCAGTTCATACAACCTGCCCCCTTTTTACTTTCTCGTGAAGGAATTTTTAAGGAACTTCAATGCTTTTTCTAAAGATCATGAGAAAAGATGCCCATCAAGAGGATGGTCAAGGAAATTGCATTAATGTCTATTGAAAGAATATTCACTTGAAACGGCGTCTCCCATTAAGGATTCACCATCAATTTGGACTTAGTTTGAAACCAACCCATCTTACTTGCTTATACTATTAATTTGATCCATGCTACAAGTTGGCCAACCAAGCTGCCCTGATGCTGCTAATACATCTCCTATTGTGTTTTTACATGTAATTCGATCTTGATTTCTCATCAGCTTTTCCCCCTTCTGTTAGATATATCTACCTAGAGGACTTGATGCGTTTCATGGTAGAAGATGAAGCTTCAAAAACCATGAGTCTATTTGAAGGAGCATCTGAGAGTAGGAAAATAAGCAAATCATCCTTGAAAAACTGGGTGGTAAGGGCTATCTTTATCAAAATCTAAGTACATTAGTGTTCTCATTCGACATGTTTAATATCTTGCTCTAATGATATTACGCATCAAATTGTTCCAGGTCAATGCCTTTAGAGAACGGAGGGCACTAGCTTTGACACTGAACGATACCAAAACAGCTGTGAACAAACTTCACCGCATGGTGAATATTTTAGTTTCTGTTATTATTCTGGTAATTTGGCTACTGATTCTGGGTATAGCCACCAGCAAGTTTCTCCTATTTGTAACCTCTCAGCTTGTACTAGTCGCATTTGTATTTGGAAATACTTGCAAGACTGTTTTTGAAGCAATCATCTTCTTATTTGTGATGCATCCATTCGATGTTGGAGACCGATGTGAAATCGATGGCGTGCAGGTAACCGTCTTCTCCAAGTAATATTACATTCATTCCCATCTGATACTCTTTGTCCTAAACTGCATATCCTTGTATTTCAGATGATTGTTGAAGAAATGAACATTTTGACGACCGTTTTTCTACGATTCGACAACCAGAAGATCATATTTCCGAACAGCGTTCTCGCAACTAAGGCCATCCACAACTACTACCGCAGTCCCGACATGGGTGACGCCGTAGAATTCTGTCTTCACATATCTACTCCACCTGAGAAAATTGCTATCATGAGACAGAGAATACTAAGGTATGTGGAGAAACGATAACACAGTTCATTAAAAATGCAGACAGCCCCTCATTTCCTGACCTCTCTAATTTTGCTTTGTCTCTGCAGTTACATTGAAGGCAAGAAGGAGCACTGGTGTCCTGCGCCATTGATTATCCTAAAGGATGTAGAAGAATTGAATAGAATGAGGATAGCAATATGGCTTACTCACAGAATGAACCATCAAGACATGGGAGAGAGGTGGACTAGGAGAGCCTTTTTGGTTGAAGAACTGGTTAAAATTTTCCAAGAGCTTGACCTGCAATATCGTCTCCTACCGCTCAATATCAACGTCTGTTCCTTGCCTCCAGTGAACTCTACTAGGCTTCCAGCTACTTGGGGAGCCACTGCAAGTTGAGTGAGGTAGACAAGGAAATCAACTCACAATATGAGACCTTCGACTAAAAAGGGATTTGTTTAGTTGCATTCCCATTTCATTTTTCTGGTTCCTGTTACTAAATCAAGATAATATGCTGTCGTATGTGTGTGTTGTTATTGAGTTGATTAGCTCATGTAAAATGTCTTATTGATCTTTATATCTTACAGTGAGAATCTGTTCTTCCTATCACTTTAATATGTTTCGGAATATATATGCTGCGAGATCCACACAGTTGAGGAGTAGAATGAAACATTCTTTATAAGCGTGTGGAAACTTCTCCCTAGTAGACACGTTTTAAAATCTTTGAGAGAAAATCCAAAAGGGAAAGCTCAAAGAGGACAATATTTGCCAGCGATGGGTTTGTTCGGTTACAAATGATATCAAAGCCAAACACTGGGCAATGTACTAACGAGGAGTTTAAGCCCCAAAGGGAGGTGTGGACATGAGACGGTGTGCCAGCAAGGACGCTGGGCTCCAAAGTGAGTGGATTGAGGGGTCTCACATTGATGGGAGAAGGGAATGAGTGCCAATGAGGATGACGATGTACCTACGAGGTGCTGAGGACCGAAGGGGGTGGACATGAGACAGTGTGCTAGCAAGGACACTAGGCCCCGAAGGGACTGGATTGGGGGGCCCCACATCGATTGGAGAAGGGAACGAGTGCCCGCGAAAATGGTGGGCCTCGAAGGGGGTGGATTGTGAGATCCCACATTGGTTGGTTAGGAGAACGAAACATTGTTTATAAGGGTGTGGAAATCTCTCCCGAGTGGATTATGAGATCCCACATCGGTTGAGAAGGAAAAAGAAGCATTCTTTACAAGGGTGTGGAAACCTCGGAAACCTCTGTTGAAATATCATCACTAGCCCAATAGAGTCAAGCCAAATAATTGTACGAGCCCAGTATATTTATTAGAGATTTTAGGAGAAAGAGATGTAGATATTTTAGGAGAAAGATTCAATTTGTTAGGTCTAGATTCAAATCGGTTAGGTCTAGATTTAGATTGGTTAAATATAGATTGTTTACTCTTAGTATAAATACCCCCACCCTACCTAGGTTATTCATCCAAGAAATCTAAAAACAATAAAAAGCAGAAGTATTCTACAGAGTGTCTTGTATTCTCTTCTCGATTGGTCTTAATAAAGAGAGCGAGTGTTTCCCACAGTGAGTTGTGTTCAACATTTGGTATCAGAGCGAGGTTAGTGTAGGTTATCTGATCTCTTGGAATCCTTAGTATGCTCTGTGGTTGCAGCTCTGCCTGATCTTCCACATCAGAAACGATTTCTTGAGATTAGTGGTGAGTGAGTTTCTTTTGTGTCGTGAGAAGTCTGTGACTCTGCAAGTCTTGTGTCAAAAGAACTTGTTTGGTATTACTGAGGTATGGCCAACACGATGAGTGATTTCCAAATCGTTGGAGGAATTAAGAAACTCAACAACAACAACTACAACACGTGGGCAACATGCATGATGTCCTATTTACAAGGACAGGATCTTTGGGAGATCGTTGGCGGGTGTGAAACTACGCCGCCAGAGGAGGATTCTAACGACGCCTTGCGCAAATGGAGAATCAAAGCAGGCAAAGCAATGTTTGCCTTGAAGACCACCATCGGAGAAGAGATGTTAGAACATATTTGGGATGACAAGACACCGAAAGAAGCATGGGACACATTCGTGATGTTGTTCTCAAAGAAGAATGATACGAGGCTACAACTTCTGGAGAATGAGTTGTTGTCAATTTCACAACGTGATATGACGATTGCTCAGTACTTCCACAAGGTCAAATCGATCTGTCGGGAGATTACTGAACTAGACCCAAAGTCCGCCATTGTAGAATCTCGAATGAAGAGGATTATAATCCACGGATTGCGACCAGAATATCGAAGCTTCATTGCTGCTGTACAAGGATGGCCCACTCAACCATCACTGGTAGAGTTCGAAAATTTGTTAGCCAGCCAAGAAGCCATGGCTAAACAAATGGGAGGCTTCACATTGAAGGGTGAAGAAGCACTCTACACGAGTGAAAGTCAGAGCAATAATAGGCCGTCTACCAGACGTGGATACAATGGTGACAAAAGAAGAAGCCACCAAGGGATTGCACAACCTGAGAGAGCTCAGAAGAACGACAACAAGAGTTTTCAAAGAACGAGATTTGGTGGTATTTGCTATAACTGCGGGAAAAAGGGCCATATGTCTAGAGATTGTTGGTCCAGGAAAAAGTCCATTGAAAACAATGTGGCAATATCCAAAAAGAAGATAGAAGATGAATGGGATGCAGAGGTACTATGTCCCATAGAAGAAGACGAGCTAGCACTCATGGCGACAATGGAAGACCATATCAACTATGAGAATGACTGGATCGTTGATTCAGGATGTTCAAATCATGCCTGGCAATAAGTCTGATACAGTGTCGCTACATAATGTTTATCATGTACCGGGTATAAAGAAGAACTTGTTGTCAGTGTCACAACTAACAACATCAGGAAGCTATGTCTTGTTTGGGCCAGAAGATGTAAAAGTTTATCAAGATGTTAAGATAATAGGAAAGCCGACGATAGAAGGACGAAGAGTGGAGTCTGTCTACGTTCTATCTGCAGAGTCTGCCTATGTTGACAAGACCCGGAAGAATGAGACGACAGATCTATGGCATGCAAGATTGGGACATATTAGCTACCATAAGTTGAAGCTGATTATGGAGAAATCTATGCTCAAAGGTCTACCACAACTGGAAGTCAAAACAGACGTTGTCTGCGCTGGATGTCAGTATGGTAAAGCTCATCAATTACCATACAAAGAGTCAAGTTTCAAAGCAAAGAAACCATTAGAGTTAGTTCACTCTGATTTGTTCGGCCCAGTCAAACAAGCATCGATCAGCGGAATGCGGTATATGGTGACATTTATTGACGACTACTCAAGATATGTGTGGATTTTCTTTATGAAAGAAAAGTCTGACACGTTCTCAAAGTTTCAAGAATTCAAGATGATGGTCGAAGGAGAAGTAGGAGCGAAGATTCGTTGTCTACGTTCAGACAATGGCGGAGAATACACGTCAGATGAGTTCGATCAATATTTACACGAGTGTGGGATACGACGTCAATTTACATGTGCCAACACGCCACAACAAAATGGTGTAGCAGAAAGAAAGAATCGACACCTTGCAGAAACCTGTCGAAGCATGTTACACGCAAAGAACGTTCCAGGAAGATTTTGGGCTGAAGCTATGCGAACTGCTGCCCATGTGATCAACAAGCTTCCTCAACCAAAGCTAGGGTTCGTCTCACCATTTGAGATACTATGGGATATGAAACCTACAATTAGTTACTTCCGAGTATTTGGCTGTGTTTGCTATGTATTTGTGCCTGACCATCTACGTAGCAAGTTTGACAAGAAAGCAGTCAAGTGTGTATTTGTTGGATACGACAATCAAAGAAAAGGATGGAGGTGCTGTGATCCAACAAGTGGAAAATACTATACATCAAGAGATGTAGTTTTTGATGAAGCATCTACATGGTGGTCCTCGGAGAAGAAAGTCTTATCAGATTCAAACATTGAAGAAATTCTACAACAGAAGCTGGGGGAGCAAACTACACAAATTCAATCAAATGTCGATGCATCTGAAAATCCAAGCGACATTGATATTGACAAGCAGGAGGTGACTCAATCAAGCGAATCTGATAAAAATGAAACAACACATCAACAACTTAGGCGATCAAATAGAATCCGAAGGCCAAATCCTAAGTATGCAAATGCAGCTATTGTAGAAGATAGAGTTTACGAACCAGAGACATATGAAGAAGCATCACAAAACTCGGTTTGGCAGAAAGCGATGGAGGAAGAAATTATAGCCTTGGAGCATAATCAAACTTGGGAACTAGTGCCAAGACTAGGAGATATCAAACCCGTCTCTTGCAAGTGGGTCTATAAAATAAAGCGTCGACCGGATGGATCAATCGAGAGATACAAGGCTCGACTCGTGGCTCGAGGATTTTCTCAACAATATGGACTAGATTATGATGAAACATTCAGTCCAGTGGCAAAGATTACTACCGTACGAGTTCTGCTAGCACTCGCAGCAAGTAAAGATTGGAAACTGTGGCAAATGGATGTGAAGAATGCCTTCTTGCACGGAGAGCTAGACAGGGAGATTTATATGAACCAACCAAAGGGATTTGAGAGTGCAGCTAATCCTAATTATGTATGCAAGCTTAGAAAAGCTCTTTATGGACTGAAACAAGCACCGAGAGCTTGGTATGGTAAGATTGCTGAATTTCTTACCCAAAGTGGTTATTCAGTTGCGCATGCAGACTCAAGCCTATTCATCAAAGAAAGAGAAGGAAATTTGACAATTGTGTTGGTCTACGTGGACGATTTGATTATCACCGGGGACGATGAAAGAGAAATTTATCAAACAAGAGAAAATTTATCAATACGCTTTCAGATGAAAGAGCTAGGAGAGCTTAAACACTTCTTAGGCCTAGAAGTTGATCGCACAGATGAAGGACTGTTTCTCTGCCAACAAAAGTATACCAGAGACATGCTTCAGAAGTTCAACATGTTAGAGTGCAAGCAAGTTTCAACACCGATGGAGATAAATGCCAAGATTTGTGCACATGAAGGCAAAGAGTTGAACGATGAAACAACGTACCGACAACTAGTAGGTAGTCTTATCTACCTAACTTTAACTCGACCTGATATCTCTTATGCAGTTGGGGTTATGAGTCGATACATGCAAAGTCCAAAGAAGCCTCATCTGGATGCAGCTCGACGGATCTTGAGATATATCAAAGGTACAATCGACTATGGTCTTTTGTACAAAAGAAGCAAAGACTGCAAGCTAGTTGGATACTGTGATGCTGACTATGCAGGAGACCACGATACTCGGAGGTCAACCACTGGGTATGTGTTCAAGTTTGGTTCGGGAACAATTTCTTGGTGTAGCAAGAGACAACCAACAGTATCATTATCAACTACAGAAGCAGAGTATAGAGCAGCGGCTGGAGCAGCCCAGGAAAGTACATGGCTAAAACTCTTGATGGAAGATTTGCACCAGAAAATTGACTATCCAATATCACTTCTTTGCGACAACCAATCTGCGATTCGCCTTGCAGAAAATCCAGTGTTTCATGCTAGAACAAAGCATGTGGAGGTGCACTACCATTTCATTAGAGAGAAGGTCCTAAAGGAAGAAATTGAGATGCAGCAGATCAAGACAGATGACCAAGTGGCAGACTTGTTTACAAAAGGGTTGAATACTAGCAAACATGAGAGCTTTCGCTGTCAGCTCAACATGATGCAGCGAATGAGGACTAGTGCTGAGGGGGAGTGTTGAAATATCATCACTAGCCCAATAGAGTCAAGCCCAATAATTGTACTAGCCCAATAGAGTCAAGCCTAATTGTACGAGCCCAGTATATTTATTAGAGATTTTAGGAGAAAGAGATGTAGATATTTTAGGAGAAAGATTCAATTTGTTAGGTCTAGATTCAAATCGGTTAGGTCTAGATTTAGATTGGTTAAATATAGATTGTTTACTCTTAGTATAAATACCCCCACCCTACCTAGGTTATTCATCCAAGAAATCTAAAAACAATAAAAAGCAGAAGTATTCTACAGAGTGTCTTGTATTCTCTTCTCGATTGGTCTTAATAAAGAGAGCGAGTGTTTCCCACAGTGAGTTGTGTTCAACAACCTCTTCCTACCTTCTATATGAGAGTGTGAAACCTCTTCCTAGCGCGTTTTAGAAACTTTGATGGAAAACCCAAAAGAAAAAGTCCAAAGAAGACAACATCTCTCTATATTCACCTCAAACATACCCAATTCTTTACCGCTTTTCCTTTGGCGACAAAGCAACCAGTGTTCTTGCGATCAATTCTCAGCGGACTTTGTGTCCGAAACATAATCTCTCTAATTAGAGCTTTTACAGGAGACTCTCCTCTAACAATACTATGGTTTCCAGATCCACAAATCACTGTAACTTGTGCTGGAATCACACAGCTCTCATCCTCAAACTTCAGTCTCATCTCCTTCATCCACTCCAAAATGATCACATAAGCTGCACCAACATGTGCTCCATGCAAATCCAACTTCATCTCCATTGCATCCCACACCATTACTTCTTTCAAAACAGATGAACCAACCAACTCTTCAACCAACAAAGCCTCGTCCCCGTCCAGAACCGTGATCAAGTCTTCAATCAAAACTGGAAGATCGTCGCTCTTGTCTTGTAGCATCGACGTAATCTTCGGACATGAATTCAAGACAGAATTGTACGTTCGAACCGAGAAAGGAAGAGCAGAAGTTTTCATTATTTGAAGCCATAGAACCATATCTGCAAGCTTATTATGAACTCCATATGATGAAAGCACCATGTTAGAACAAACTGTGTCTAAAGCAATATCATCGTTCTTCATCTCTTCCAAACTCCTCTTCATATCTTCAAACAACCCCAATGTTCCATATGCGTAAATAATGGACCTGTATTCAAATGCAGCAGGAGCAAATCCTTTGGCTTTCATTTCTTTTACCAAACTCTCAGCTTCCTGAGGCCTTTTCATGGAGCACAAACCAGTAACCATTGATTCATAAGCTCGACGTTTCACATAAATCGAGGACGACTTATAAAGAAGCTCAAGAAGACAAGCATATGCGATACCAAATCCTCTTTCTGAACCGTGTTTGGATTGAGATTCAACCAGCTGACAGTAGAAGTTTACAAGCTTTCTTTCTTGAATCCCTAATTTCGAAATTGCCTCGGAAATTAGGGTTTCCGAGTCAACAATCTGTCCATTTTTATCGAGGAAGGCAACAAGGTCAGCAACTAGCTTGGAATTCCATGTGAACCAGGACGTCTCAGTAATTCTGGAATATAACTGTAGGAACATAAGGAAATTGATAGAACAGTTTAACGAGAGAATCAGAAGAGATCAAGGACCAAATTTCGCAATAGTTCTCAACTTTACCATTACGTAGACGAGAAGGAAACCTAAATCTAAGACCTGGAAATATAATTTTCATCTCGATCTTCTCGCAGAATGATGCGATAATGAGGGGGAAAAGAAAAAGAAAACGCTACTTACGGTGAGAGCAACAGAGCAGAGTCCAGGTTGAGCCGTGCGAGAGGAAAGGATATCGGAGAGGACATTGAGAGTAATAGATTTCGGAGAACTCGCAACAAACTTCCGAATCAAACGATTGGTAGCTGAATGGTCGCCGGCGGCGGCGGTTGTGGCCAAAGTAGAGAGGAATCGGTGACTTTGTTTGGTGAGTGTAGCACATTTGACCTGCAGATTTGGCCGGAAATGGTAACTGCAGAAGCCGTCGTAGCGTTTAGGTGCCTTTGAGAAGAGTCGAACGCTATCCCCAATCACGTACGGCGGCGGGCAAAAGCGGAGCTCCATTAGGCGCCAAAAGTAAATCGCATCTGCAAAATCAGATACCCCTCCACTAGGTCAGTTCAAGTAGTTAACTAATGGTTGATGAAAGTTCCACGGCCTAATTTCCGAATGATCCTGAGTTTATCATAAAAGAGTAATGATCATGAGTTTATGATAAAAGAGTATTCTCCTCATTGTCGAGGCTTTTTGGGAATTTCAAAACTAAGTCATGAGATGCTCAAAGTGGACAATATCATACCAGTGGGAGAGTCATGTTCATCTAACAGAAGTTTCACCGTCTAACTTTACAAGCTTTCACGAATGGGCCAAAAGCCAGTCTTCTTTAGAGAGTGCTCGATCAGAACAACAACTAACAAAGTCATTTGATCTCCCTGAAGCGGAAGCTGAATCAGTTGCAGGCTACAATGTAAACATGTGCGGGATGCAATCCTTAACAGTCCACTGTTGGCGGAAGCCAATGTTCCGAAGTCCCTTTGTAACGGCCAGATCCACCGCTAGCAGATATTGTTCTCTTTGCGCTTTCCTTTTCGAGCTTCCCCTCAAGACTTTAAAACGTGTATGCTAGGGGAAGGTTTCCACCCCCTTATCAATAGTGGTTTGTAACGGCCCATTTATAAGGGTGTGGAAACCTTCACTTAGCAGACGCGTTTTAAAGTCTTGAGGGGAAGCACAAAAGGGAAAACTCACATTAGTTGAGGAGGAGAATAAACCACCATTTATAATAGTGTGGAAATCTTCCCTAGCAGACGCATTTGAAAGCCTTGATGAGAAGCCAGGGAAAGCCCAAAGAGGACAATATCCACTAACACCCTAACATGTACGTAGTCCGGTGTGGCGGAAGCGAATGTCTCAAAGTCCCTCAATTATCATTGTACTCATTTCTTAAGTAATAGAATATAAAAACTAAAAGAAGCAAAGCCTTCACAGTTCACACAGCCATAAACTCCAATGTCTCATCCAAATTCTTGGGCAATGTAAGTTCTATTCTAAGGTCTGTATTTCTCTCTCTGTTTCGAGCTTTTATATCTGATTTGCAGAAGAAAACATGGTCTCCATTTCGACACAATCGGGACCTGTACAACATTGATTTGTGCATTATATCGAAGCATTTTGTTTATTGCATTCATCAATGGTGAAGAACGCACAACAATCTTGAGGGCTCTGAGGATTTACAAGATCAAAATATGTACAAAAACTGAACTGAGTTCTGTTTAGGGTTCTGAAAGAAAACCATCGAAGGGCTCCAATACATATACACACGCTACAGGTACGTCTGAATGTTTAGTTTACGACGCACTTTCTGCTGTAGTTGCTTTGAGTTTGAGTATCTGTTGTCTCTGTGTTGCTTCAAATTCACAGTATCTACCAATAAGGATTTTACTTAGGGATTTCCAAATCCCCCTGTCTGGCTGTTATGAACAAGCTCTACACTAAGTTTTTGATTTTCTGAATGAAAATGAACGGGTCTACACGGATCATCAGGCTTAGAGTGAAGCCAATCAACTGCAAAATAGAAAGATGTTGTTAAGGGAACAGAACACATGAGAACAATCTTAAAGAACTAACTCAATAGCTATCAATCCTTTTAGAACTTCGCCAGTATTTGGGGTTAGTTCATAGCCATATTAGAAATAAACAGCAGTTTTCAATCGGATCAAGGAGTTGGGGATGGGGGTGTTGAGAAATTGATATCTAAGGCTTCAAATTCAAATCAAAATGGTGTGTTATTGTAACAGCCCAAGCCCAAAGCCAGCAGATATTGTTCTCTTTGAGCTTTTCCTTCTAGGCTTCCCCTCAAGGTTTTAGAACGCGTCTACTAGGGGTGGAAGAATGTTTCGTTCTCCTCCCCAACCGATGTGGGATCTCACAATCCACCCAGGGTCTAGCATCCTCGTTGACACTCATTCCCTTCTCCAATCAATGTGAGACCTCCCAATTGTCAGTTGGAGAGGGGAACGAAGCATTTCTTATAAGGGTGTGGAAACCTCTCTCTAGTAGACGCATTTTAAAACCGTGAGGCTGATGGCGATACGTAACGGACCAAAGCAAATAATATCTGCTAGCGGTGGGCTTGGGTTGTTACAGTCAGTTCTAGAATGTGTTCAACCGATGCAGTTTTTTTTTCCTTAGGAGTATAGGAATCTATGAACAGTTCAATTTTGAGTATTTCCAAGAAAGAATGATGTACACTGTTGTTTCTATCTTGGTTTCTCAATGTTCTTTGCTGGAATATTGTCTGGCTTTATAGAGTTGCAATCTAAACATAGGAAGAGGGCAATAGGAGGTATTTTGTATCCTTACCGAAGCGAGCCCAATGCACAAAATACCGAAGCCGGGGAAGTCAAATGGTGCATCCTTGGAGAGGAAAAGAGCTGAATAGATTGATGGATGAAGTCAAACAAATGGAGTTCCATTTGTGGTGAAAAAAAGTTACACTTATCTTGACAATTGATATACCTATCAAGGGACTGAAAAGTAATGGAGAAGCAATGTTCGCAAGGGAATTAATGCCTGAGATGTATCCTTGGGCCTTCCCCTTGAGATGAAATTTATTTTACTTTCAGAGGTTCAACCAACAAAACATTAGTAAGTTTCTTTTTTACTGTTTAGTGTACTGACCTGCTCACTCGGTCCAACTTGACTCGATGCAATGTTGAATATCTGTTGAAGCCATAGATTCGTGTGAATGCCACGGCACTTTTTCATGAGCAAAGACAAGCTTTGAAGAAAGCAAGGAAAACTTACTATTGGACTGACCAGAATTGTAAAAATTGTAAATGCTCTTAAAGCATAAGGAACCTACAAATGTTAAGATCATTGTGGTTATTAAAGAAACAAAAGTTGATAGGTTGGATAGAGAATAGCTATCAGGTCAAGGAGACCGAACAGAATCAAACGAGTGCCTGTACGATTACGAGCAGAACAAGGGCTATTTATTTATTTTTTTATTTATTTTTTGAACAGGATAAGAATCTAGCTACTTAAGTGGAGATCAATTACCCAAACTGACCAAGCTATGCTGTTAAGTAGTATCTGCATTGAAGTGGGTAATCATCAGCATCATGGGGTTAGGGAGAGGCAAATGGGGCATGCTTATGGCATTATAAAACATATAAGAGATGGGAGTTAGATGCCTACATTTATAATGCTCGCCCACAGCCCTATTGATAGCAACCTCTCCTGTCTTATAGCTAGTGCCAAAGCGGGCATCAAAAGAAACTGCAAGAGTGTATAAGTTCAAAACAAAAGAGTACCTACCTATAATCAATCTTGCAAAAGATACCCTGGGTTGTAGTAGCTCATAATAGTAAAGGATACCAGTGAAACGGCCCCGGCAACCCCCTCAATTATCATCAAGTCAGCAAACTGGTTTTTGTCGAAGTGAAAACGGGCCTTTAAGAAATACTGTAGCAAAGGAATAGATCTAAGTTTGAAGTTGAAACCTGAAGGTGATGTGTTTATGGTAACAGATGGTTTCGAAAACGAGCTAAAATTTTTCTATTTGATGAGAATTGTACCGCTAGTGATGCTTGCATCCCCTTCTCTGCTAGACTATTGAAGAAGGAAACTCTTGCTGCTTGTGAAAATGTTGTGCTATAGAGTATTGTTTCATTTGGAGTTGGTCATTGAAAAACATCAAAAAGAACAAAATGGAAGAAAACTAGCAGTGAAGAGAAAATCACTTAAGAACTGGCAGAAACCATTGGAAACGAGCATCGAAATTACCTACTCGTGATTAAGGAGATAACGTCTCTTATAGAAGACATCCCTATCGATAACTGAGTTCTTGTAGGCAATTCTGGTCCATTTTCATCATCACCACCACTTAAGTTTTCGTCGAAGATCGGTTGAGTCAACTCATTCTGATCTGGAATACTTTCCTTGAGAAAAGTCCTCATGTGCACTACCGCAAGCACTGACATGAAAGCAGCCACCTGCACAAGGATACAAAGAAAGCACAATTTGGGCATACTTATACTTTGTTATGTTGGCAGAAAGAAGCCATGGAGAACCTGAAACACTGTAGCAGTTGAAAGGAGCCGAGCCAAAAAGGTTCCACACACATAACCTACAGATCTGACCCCAGATAGGATTCCGAACGCCGAGATCCTCTGATCCTCTGAAGTTTTGTCTGCCTGAGAATAAAACAAAGGAGAATCAAAAGAAGTAGTTTTTGGTATAGTATAGTTTAAGTGAAGCTAAATACCACATAAGCAAGAGCAAGTGAAACTGTAGTGCCTTCTGAAACCATGTCTGTGAGAGTTTTCATGATGTAAAATGCATAGAAGAAGTTGGTAGTTCTTCTATAACCCATTATGGCTGCAAAATCATTCAAATCTTGTATCATAGCTAATGATTTAACTTTATGATGAAACGAACTGAGATTTAACACTAAACCGACCGAGCGGTATGATTGAAAACGTCATTGGGATAGTCAGCATTGCTTTCCTTCCGTATCTGTCTGATAGATTCCCAATTACTGGTGTTATCACCACTGCTCCAAGCCCTACAATCTGCAGTTTTACAACTCCTTGACTATTTTAGTCCTTTGTTATAGACAAAACACCATCATCTTCCCTTTTTCTCGAGTAGAACATGCAGGGGAAGGTTAAAATTTCCAACTTTTTGATCGAGCTAGTTCGACTATCTTTTAAATCATAAAAATCCCGATGCGGGGTCGGTTTAAAGATCAAAACGCTTGAAGAAAAGTATCAAAAAGTTGAAAAAAAGAAACGTTCTTAAACAGTTCATGGTGTTGTTAAAGCAAATGGAAGTAGATGGTATTAGGCACATACCGCCTGCTGGACACCAGAGAGATAAATGGCGATGGAACAGTGATCCTGGTGAGGACACACAAACTCCATTGTTAAGTCAACAATGGTCGGAATGACCATGAACATCGACAAGCTTCCGATGAACGTCGTCACGAACAGATGGTTTAAACTCATCATCTTCTCCATCTCTGTTGCTCTTAGTAGAAAAAGCAAAGCAACAGCTCCATTCTTGTTATTATAAGAAGTTCAAATGAGGATCCTTCTGGTGTTCGTAGAATTGGAAACTTGGATTTGGTTTGGCCAACCTACCATACACAAAAAGGTAAGATTATAATATATACATATTTGTGGACTTTTTTGCAATTTTGTGAACTTTCTTGTTTTTTTTCAAACAGTTGTGGCACAGTTAGAAGTCTTGCACCGCCCAAATCTGGATGGACAAAAAATGTGAATGAATGAAAAGAAAAGGCAATCTGGCAATTAATTAGCATGAGAGGAAGAATAGGTTCCTTCCAAGTTCTCCTAGTCTGGTACATGCATGGTCAAAAAGTACTCCTTTTTCTTTTCTTCTTTAGAAAAATTACGTTTTTGCCCCCCTCGAGCAGGGTTAGGTAACGTTGGAAATGTTTTATAAGTTGGTGAATTTTCAAACTCGACATTTTAACCTCGAAATTTGAAAATGGATTATTTGGTATATTTGGTATCCTCCTAGGTTTGTTCGGCCACTCGGTTAGCTAGTCACCTTAACACATAGGTCCATGTTAAGTGGACCTCGACAATGTTTTTAATTTATCGATTTATGTAATTAACCACCTAAGTAATATAAGGTGTTGGAGATTAGACCGATTTTCATATAAATCTAATCTACATGAAAAATTGTAACAAAGTATGCACAAGTTCCACATGGCATCCAAGTGTCAATTGTGGAAGTGAAACATCTATTGAGACACATCAAGCAAATCACACGTACATGGTACACAATTTACACATTACGTTTATGTACTCGTACGTGGTCCATGATCTAGCTAAATCACGACACATTGTGCATCACCCGACTTTTATAATTAGTTTCAAAACTACCCTTTGTTCATGGGTACTGAGGAGGCAAATTGATATGAACAAAGACACCTCAATCATACACTATTAATGTTACTTTAAGAATAATCAACAACAGCTGAGGCTTTATTTATTCTTATATAGTTACAAATCGGATAATTAAAAACTTGATTTATGGGGTTTCCTTTATGTATTTTAAGTTATTTACTTGTTTGATTTGAAGTCATATAAAGCCATCTATATTATATTTGTATTGCGATTATATATAGTTTAGATTGTATGTTTAGAATCATTTAAGTTTGACAAGAATGATTCGAATCTCAAACAAGTCTTTTTAGTTCGAAATATTGGATCAAATGTAGTAATATGAATCTTATTTGGAGTGATTCCTTATCATAAATGTATAAGGAGACTGTATTCAATGTTTTCTCCGAGAAAGTTATCCAAATTGCCTGGATGGGTAGACTTTTTTAACGGTTTCAGACGGCCCCATTATTATTATTGTCTCTTCTTATTTATTTATTATTCTTTTGTTGTTTTTATGTGATTATTGTTATTATTATTTCTTTTTATTTATTTATTTATTATTATTTTGTTGTTTTTATTTGATTATTATTATTATTTCGATTATTAGGGTCAAAAATGTATATAGATATTTCCATTATAAGCTGAAATAAATATATTTTTGGTAACATATTATTTGGATTATAGTTGAAATAAAGATATTAATGTAATAAATTTGTTAAAAGTATTTGCGTAATCAAACAAAAATATCATTTATGTGCATGAAATCTGATAGTCAATACTACCATTTATGAACCTCCCAAATTGTTTTTTAGCTTAAAAAATCTGGAGAGGTTTAAATCAATAATAAAAAGAAAAAGCAAGAACATATCAAGTTTTATAATCATTACTACCATTTATAAATTTCTTTATTTTATCTACTTTTTCACATAAATTTTCAAAATCCACAATAATTAAAGCATGTAAGAACTTATTTGATTTGTCTTTTTGGCAAATAATTCAAATTTGACAAATTTACGGTAATATGTATATATATACTTCACGGGTTGAGTTCATGCGTAACTGAAATATTTATATTTAGGGTTTCATGGATTCTTCGTGCATATTTAATAAAAAAAATTTACATTTAGGATTTAGAGTTTAATTAATTATTCGTGAAAATTTACATTTAGGATTTAGATTTCATGAGCTATTCGTTCATATGTAATAAATAAAAATTTACATTTAGGATTTAAGGTTTAATTAGTTGTTCGCACAAAATTTACATTTAGGGGTTAGGGTTTAGAGTATAATTAGTTCTCCGTGAAAATTTTACATTTAAAGTTTAGAGTTTAGAGTTTAATGAGTTCTTTGTGAAAATTTTACATTTAAGGTTTAGGGTTTAATGTTTAATTAGTTCTTTATAAAAAAATTTACATTTAAGGTTTAGGGTTTAGAGTTTAATTAGTTATTCGTAAAAATTATACGTTTAGGGTTTAGGGTTTAGGGTTTAAAGTATAATTAGTTCTTCGTGCAAATTTTACATTTAAGATTTAGAGTTTAATTAATTATTCGTGAAAAATTTACATTTAAGATCTAGGTTTCATGAGTTCCTCGTTCATATGTAGTAAAGAAAAATTTACATCTAGGATTTAGTGTTTTAATTAGTTGATTGCGCAAAATTTACATTTAGAGTTTAGGGTTTAGAGTATAATTAGTTTTTCATGAAAATTTTACATTTAAGGTTTAGGGTTTAGAGTTTAATTAGTTCTTCATGAAAATTTTACCTTTAGAGTTTAGGATTTAAAGTTTAATTAGTTCTTCGGGAAAATTTTACATTTAGAGCTTAATTAGTTCTTCGCGAAAGTTTTATAGTTTAGGGTTGAGAGTTTAATTAGTTATTCGTGACAATTTTACATTTAGGATTTAGGATTTAGAGTTTAATTAGTTTTTCGTGAAAATTTTACATTTAGGATTTAGGGTCATTTAGGGTTTAGGGTATAATTAGTTATTCGTGAAAATTTTACATTTAGGGTTTAGGGTATAATTAGTTTTTCGTGAAAATTTTACATTTAGGGTTTAGGGTATAATTAGTTTTTCCTGAAAATTTTACATTTAAGGTTTATGGTTTAGAGTTTAATTAGTTTTTTTTTTTTTTTGTAAAAATTTTACATTTAGGGTTTAGGGTATAATTAGTCCTTCATGAAAATTTTACATTTAAGGTTTAGGGTATAATTAGTTTTTCGTGAAAATTTTACATTTAGGGTTTAGAGTTTAATTAGTAATTCGTGAAAATTTTACATTTAGGGTTTAGGGTATAATTAGTTATTCGTGAAAATTTTACATTTAGGGTTTATAGTTTAGAGTTTAATTAGTTCTTCGTGAAACTTTTACATTTAGGGTTTAGGGTATAATTGGTTCTTCGTGAAAATTTTACATTTAAAGTTTAGGATTCATAACTTAATTGGTTTTTCGTGAAAATTTTACATTTAGGATTTAGGTTTTAGAGTTTAACTAGTTCTTCGTGAAATTTTTACATTTTGGATTTAGGGTTTAATCAGTTCTTCGTGAAAATTTTATACAGAGGGTTTAGGGTTTAAAGTTTAATTAATTCTTTACCTTTAGAGTTTAGGGTTTAGGTTTAATTAATTCTTCATCAAAATTTTAGATTTAGGATTTAGGGTTTAATTAGATCTTCCAATCCAACATTCACGTTTAATGGTGTGGCGAATCGAAAAGATAAAAAAAATAAAAAGATGATTAATAGAAAGATTTGTGGATTAAGTTAAAAAAAAAATGGAAACATAGAAGATGAATGGAAAGATTTGTGGATTAAGTTCATAAAAAAATGAAAGCAAAGAAGATGAATATAAAGATTTGTGGATTAAGTTCATAAAAAAAAAATGGAAGCAAAGAAGATGATAAATAGAAAGATTTGGCGATTAAGTTCATAAAAAGTGGAAGCAACAGATTCAAATCAATCCTCCATCAATGGGAATTGGGTACGACACAAGGGGCAAGAATCGGAATTATCAAGCCACCTGAAGATGCATGATTCGTGATACACATGTCCGCACGGAGTTCTTATCACCTCGCTCCCTTCGCACTTCATCTCATCCAAACAGATACTGCAATTTCCCAAATCTTCTTCCTCCTCCTCCTCCGCCTCCACTTTCTCCATTCTATACCTCCCATTCGCCGCCGCTACTTCCTCCACAACCTCCCTCCTCTCCACCGCCGCACTCCCTCCCTGCACCACCGGCACCGCTTGCAACCTCCAAAATCTGGACTCCATGACGTTATCCACCACGGCGACGACGTGAACATTCGTATCATTGTGTTCTTCCGCCAGTTGGAGAGTGAACGACGCGATCTGTGCAGAGATGACTTCGGAAGCTACGGCGCCGATGTTGAGCGATAAAAGTATATCCGCAATGTAGATCTGTAAGAACACTGGATCGATATTCCGCGCGTTCGGAGGCAGAGGAAACAGACTGTTCCGCAGAGGAATCGGAGCAGTTTCGAGGACGATTTGGTTTAAATCGCCGGAAATCAGACGGATGTAAGAACGCATTTGAATTTCCAGAGTAGGAGGCGATTGCTCGTCGCCATCGCTGTGAAGATCGTGCTGAATCGGTGCAGAAGTCGCGGAAGACATCATGAATCGATTGCTGCAGTCGATTGCGATTTGGAGAAAGGAAAGTTGATTTAAATAAGAGGAGTTGAATTCAGATTGATTTAGGAAATTTTGAATCACTGGATTACCGATTTGAAGACGGATTAGGAAAATTCTGGATTAAAGATCTGGAGCAGATAAGGAAATTTCATCAGGTTTGAATGCTACTTCAAATTAGTTCTTATCAACCGTAAGATCATATTTTCCTAATATCTAGTTTGATTTAGATTCTTATGTCTTAATATCAAACCAGCTCTCCACCCTACTATGAATTCATAAGCTCTCCTGAATTTGCTTTGGGCTTCTCCAAACGGTCTCACCAATAGAGTTAGTATTTCTCACCTATAAACCCACGATCATTCCCTAAATTAGGCGACGTGGGACTTCCATCATCGAACAAGTATGAGAATCAAATATTATTAATAATTTATCATGAAATAAAATAAAACTTTTGAATTTAAAAATTAAAAGAAAATTTATGGAATGAGTAAAGATTCTTTAAAATTTTTAAATTCTTCGGATAAGATGGATGAGAATCAAATTGCATCAAAATGTTATTAGAATTTTATATAATTTTGTTACATTTTAGATAATGAATAAATTTTAGTAAATAAGTAATTCATTTTATTTTTATTGTGAAAATGAATTAAATATATAATTAAATAAATTATTATTGGTTTATTATAATTAAAAAAATTAATTATAATAATCTTGTAAGCTAAGATCAATTAATTAATTGAGTTTATTCAAATAAAATAAATTAAGAGATGAAATGTTATAAAAATTTTATATATAAATAATAATTTTTAAATTATCGTAAATAATTTTATTACATGTTAACTTTAGATAAATTGTCAAAATAATTTTAATTAATTAATAAATATATTATAAATAATATATCTTAAATTTTAAAATTTTGAATTTATTTAGTAGTCAATATTAATAATTATTCTCAAACAAATAATTTATAAGAAATAACATAAATAATCGTAAAAAATTATATTTAAAAAATAACTTGGAATTTAAAAAATAAATAATAGAAAATCAAGATAAATAAATAATTTGGAAAGAAATAATATAATTAGAATTAAAAAAAAAATAAAGCACAAAAGTGAGTGATTTACTTATGCAATTTAAAAAAAAAATATGCATGTATTAAATACAATATTGAAAGTTCAGAAATTACGTACGATAGAATAATTAACTCGTAGTTATAAGTATTGCAAAAGATAGATTACGAACATAATTATGGTACATTTTGATCGAATCATACATAACTCGAAAGAACTGATGTGGGCAACAATGATTGATAAGCCTCACCTAATTGAGTAATTGTGGACACATATTTTTTCGGGGTCCATACAGATTCGAATCTCCTTTCTTTTTGTGTAGGAAGCTTTTACGTTGCGAAGTTCAAAATACAGCAATTTTAGCTCAACTTTTTTTTTTTGTTAATCTCAGAAAAAAACTTATTTTTAAATTGAATTTTTGTTACGTTGGGTTTAAACTAGATACTTGGAATACTAGTTGGTTAGACAGCATGCACTTGCACTTGATTTCGGTATCCCACCATTAACGTCTCAAATTAGGGTTTTGTTATTTGTGTTGATAATGTAGTTGTAGATCCTTCAGAACTCAGGTCATCCCTCGTTGGGATGGGCCCAAGACGTTGGACATAGGGTTGCCCTCTTTTGAATTATTAGCTATTCCAAATCACGGATAGTGATGTGGACGGACACACAGACACTGAAAAGTACGATAATTTAAAAAAAAAACAATTACGTGAAGGATAATATGCTATCATGATTAGAGAACGTCATTTGCCAAAAATTAGCTGACATTCATTCTACAAGACCATAAAGTCATACCGTAGTTGGGAGAGTGACTCGGTATGCAAGCCAACTAACTAAATCCATCTGTGTAGTCCCTCGTCTCACTCAACATGATTTTATGAAACACCGCCCTGTAATAAGTAAATTAATTTAGACAATTTGATATCAATTTATAATAATTTTTACTCAATTTAATTTCAAATCAGCTAAAATATTTAAAGATCATAAAGTCACAATGAATTTGAGAGAGCGACTTAGTAAGCCGACCAATTAACTGGGTCTACTTATATGGTCTCGCGTCTCACTCAAAACATGTTTACCGAAAAGTGTCCTTAATAAGTAAATTAATTTCATTTTGAATGTTGTAATTTATTTTCAATTTTTTTACTAACAGATTATTTTTATGAAACAAATTATTAAACGCGAGAGGGACGAGACTTTCTATGATTTTCTTTTCACTCTCAAGACAATGAAGACAAATATCAATAGAAAATGAAGGCAAGGAATAAGTAGGAAAGTGGATTATTCAAGAACGGAAGTCTAGTTTCCAAATATGAGCTGACCAAACCGACTTAGGTTTCGAGCCTCAACAACAAAGGAATGGGCATTTTCAGGGACTCCTTTCAAAGATAGGGACACCCGTCGATTTGGGTTAAATAAGTCAAGTTGGCTTGATCATGATTTTGATAATATTAGAAAATCTTCAATTTTTTAAAATAATTTTTCTTTCTAGGTCATGCGAAAGGGGTCACGCTAGCGTAAACAGGTCTATGTTCCGCTTCTAAAATGATGGTGGTGGGTCTAGTTGTTTCGGGGACAAAGGTATCATCTTTCCAACAACAAACGCAAATCCCCAATACAAATTGAGAAATGCTCTGTATGGATTAAAACAATCATCAAGACCATTTCGTACGGTTTAGGGGCACTTGAGTCAGCTCCTCTTTTTGTTTTGGCTAGAAGATAATAGCGAACGAAGTAACTTTACCACGTTCTTGAAGCTAGGATTTCGACCAATTTTATAGTTCATAGATCTTCTTGGAAAATTTTCGGGATCTTGGATTTTGGACGACGATCGGGTCCACTTCGAGAATGACTTAGTGTACAATGACTTAGTCCATTCGAGATAGAATTAAAAATAACCTATATAAATCATTACCAAAATTACAATATATAAAATTATTATGATGAGTTAATAGCTTTAAAAGAAAATGGGTAACTATGAGGAGGGAATATTTTTAATTTGTCCCTAATTGAAGGGGCAATGAGTTAAGTCATTAGTTGGAGGGACCCATTTGAATAAAGACATGTCTTAGTGATATGCCCCTCAAGTCACAAACATGTTAGCTTCAAAAGTCATGTAATAATGTGACCTTCTTTGGAAGGCTTTGACTTTGACCATAAATAATGGAGCCACTAAATGTCAATTTAAGTATAGCTCAATTGACTAACATGTATATCTTCAACTATTCAGCTCAAAAGATGTTGAACTCTTAGCAAGCAAACTAATAAAACTCTCGACAATCTCTGGGTGGGGTTCAATTTTTTTTAGTTGGGTTGGATTGAGTTTTTGAAAAATCGAAAATTCAGGTCGATTCATGAGTTTGATATTTTTTTTGTCAGGTTAACCTGACCAACTTGAAAAATAGAGTTACAACCCAATTCGACCCTACCTTATTTTTAAGATTATTACAAAAAATTAAGAATATTTGACATTTGTTAGTGACACATTGTGACTTTCGAATGTTTGATATTTAAGTTTTATAATATTTTATTTATTAATGTAATACACAGTAGATAAATAAGATTTTTTAAAATAACTCTAAACAAAAAAATAAAAGAACTCCACGACCCAACTCAACCCAATTCGATTAGATTATGAACTCTATTCGAATTGCTCGAGTTACTAATCCAACCAACCTAAAGTTTTGGGTTGGGTTAAAATCTCTCTCTAACCCAACCCAATCCAAACAGTAGAAACCGTTAATCCTTTCATTTAAATATCTCTAATCTTATTTTAAATCACAAAATTTAATGAATTATAATATACATGTGGTTTTATAAATTTATTCGACAAAACTATTAAATTTGATTTTATTTTTATTTTTTTTAAATATTTGGGAGTAGAAATTCCAAGGATGATGGGCCCTATGTCGGCAAAGCCTAAACTTTGGACCCAATGGGTTTTCCATTAAAGTGGGCCCACCCCGATTTCCAAATCTAACTACGTCATTTCCGCGTTCCTTCTGCCATTAGTGGATAAAATAGTTTATTAAATCCACCATTTCAAAAAATAAAAAAAATTAAAAAAAAAAAAAACTTTTTTTTTCTAAAAATAATATATACTTTTATTATTTTAAGAATTTAAGATTTTTTTAAAGCTTGAAATCTGTCCCAATAAAAAGGGCAAAAGAAAAATTAAAAAATTTGACTAAAGCCACCTCTTCCATGTATATAAATTTGAATTTGTTTTCACACCTAATTTTATTCATTTTTTAAAAAATTTAAATTTAGACGACTTTCAAACAAAGTTACACGAATCAAAACTATGATTAATTAAAAAAAAATAAAAATTATTTTCTATACTAACAAAATGTACCTTCTTTTCAGTGACTCAATCATAGAAACTTCGTAATTATGTGTGTTTTTTCTTTGAGCAATTCTAAAATGCATGGAAGCACTCGTATTTGCTACTCTTAGAAGCAATTAGTGTTTTTCGTGGAGTAATTCTAAGTCGGGTGATGTTCTGAAAATTTGTCTAGGATGCATGAAAGTACGCATGTTGATTTGTGGAAATAGTCTTTACTATGTGAGGAGTAAGTAACGTGACAATGTCGGTAGAAAAATGTCAGAGCCATTAAGTGTTAATTTCAGATTTAGAATCCTTTGAAATGTGAATCATGGATATGGGTTGTTACCATTTATGTCTAAATTTTGTTAGGTAAAAATTAACAATAAAGTTTCATCCAATAAGAAAATGTAACTTTTAATTTTCTAACGACAAAGAATCAGCCGCACGTGCTAAACTTTGTCTCACTCTGACAAGGAATCTAAGAGTGATACGTGTGCACGTGGCGCGTCGCTGCAATCGCTTACAGCGTGTACAAGCCGCACGACGATCAAACTCGCAACTAAACTAACTGCCGTTTATTTATTTATTTAATTTATTATTACGCTTTTTTTTTATAAACAACAAAACAAACCGCCGTTTATCTTTAAATAGACGGAAACTAATTTCCGTTTAATGCATACAGGGAATATTATGGTCCACGCCTCACGCGCCTCCCATGACCATGAATTTGCCACCACAGTGCACCGTCCACCTGGCATTTAGGTGGGCCCCGGGCTTGCTGATTTTTCCATTTTTCCTATAGCACACATTGACACTTGTATGAAACCTGTTCCAATAGTTTTATATACATTATTAATTATTGTATTATTCAAATAATTAATTAGTGCTAGTAAATATTAAGAGTTAAGTAGGTTAGAATCGTAACTGTCCAAACACACCACTAACAAATATTGTCTGTTTTGGCTCATTATGTATCAATGTCAATCTCACAGTTTTAAAACTCAATCTCACATCGGTTGGAGAGGAGAACAAAACATTTCTTATAAGAATGTGAAAACATCTCCCCAACATATATGTTTTAAAACCATGAGGTTGATGACGATAGATAACGGGTCAAAGTGGACAATTTGCATCAAAGTCGGGGAGGATTGTGGATCCCACCTCAGTTGGAGAGGAGAACGAAATATCCCTTGTAAGGGTATGGAAACCTTTCCTTAAACCGTACGCCAACCCCCAAGGCGGTGGATTGTGAAATCCCACCTCGGTAGGAGAGGAAAACAAAACATTTCTTATAAGGGTATGAAAATGGAAACCTCTCCTTAAACCGTACATTGGCTCCCAAGGCGGTGGATTGTGAAATCTCACCTCGGTAGGAGAGGAAAACAAAACATTTCTTATAAGAATATGAAACCTCTCCTTAAACCGTACAATGGCTCCCAAGGCGGTGGATTATGAGATCTCACATCAGTAGGAGAGGCATTTCTGGGCTAAAGATGACATAAGTGGGAGAGGAGAACAAAACATTTCTTATAAAGGTATGAAAACCCCTCTTTATAACCGTAATACTGACGACGATACGTAATGGGTCAAAGCGGACATCAGTAGGAGAGGAGAACAAAACATTTTTTTATAAGGGTATGAAAACCTCTCCTTAAAACCGTAAGACTGACGACGATACATAATGGGCCAAATTGGACAATACGTGATAGCGGTGGGCTTGAAAAAAATATTATTGGATTTATTATTATTTTTTAAATGCCACAAAGTCTAAGTTGGACCATTCATAAATGTTGACGTGTCACTATAATAAGACTAGAAATATTTTTAAAAAAAATTGAGATAAAATTTGAACCAATCATATGGATACACAAATCATCATATTATATATATATATATAAACATTACAAACAAATCTCAATTTTAATTACACGTCACTCCACTGATTAATCCCATGGAAAATTCTGGGAAATTACATAAATATTTAAAAAGAAAAAGAAAAAAAAAACTATTTTCTTTTTCGTAGATCAAGTTTTTGTTTCTATCCGCCAGTCAACTGAAAGCTTCAAGGGGTGGGGATGATGTACGACAGGCATTTCCGATGATTACCACCGGCGGACTCCACCGGAGAGTTCTCCGATGACGGCGACGAGCCACTCGATGCATCCGAATCCGTGCTTCTTGAGCCTGCGCATAAAGCTACGTTCGCCGGTGGCTGGCGGGGTGAGCATCGGCTGCAGGTAGGCCAAGGCGGCGTGTTTGACGAGTGGGTTTTTGATGGGGAGTTCGTCCCAGGCGGGGCATTGGAGAGGGTAGGCGGCGGAGGTAGGCGGCGAGGGGGTATCCGGCAGGAGGTCCTTGAGGCTGGTGTAGGATTGAAGAGGGGTCATTTCGATGTCGGAAAATTCTAATTCCGATGAGCTGAGAAGTCGATCGGAGGAGAGGAAAGTGGGAGAGGATTCTTCCATGGCGGAGAGATGAGGAGAGAGAAACTGAATTTTAGTTTTAAGATTTGGAGAGAGAGAGAGAGAGAGATTTTGGGGACTGTTTTGGTTGCAGAGTGGTGGGAGAAGTTGTGGTGTGAGGAGTGAGGGGATTTTGATGGAGTTTTGGAGAGTGAAACCACGCGCTTTAAGGAGCGTAGGAGTTGATTAATTACATAGGATACTCCACGTTGTCATTAGCTTGGGTTGGATTGAATTGTGCCTAATACACTCTTATGCACTCTGTGTCACAATCGCACTCTTACGGAACGTTTGTAAGCGATTTTACGTCACTCATCTTCACCATCGAGCGAGTCGGCCAACTCGAAATTGTGTCGCCTTTGGCCTGACGACGTACACCCAAGCCTCTAACCCCACTTTGAAAAAATGATTTTAGAAAACGGAGGCGTTATAGGACTATAAGCAAAGAAAGAAACATCACTGCTTAAATAGCATGTAACTCAGGGTAGAAATAATTGACGACTAGTTGCTTCCCTTTATAGTACATTTTGAGGCATTTCAGGTCTATTAGGTGTAAACATGATTTTGTTGAAGCGTCGTACACTTAGAAAGTATAATGTGTAAACTATACATCATGAAAGCAGTAAAAGAAAGCAATAAGGTGATACAAAACAAGGGTTTTGGCATTCAACGAACATGCAGCCATGGACAACACACTTTGGAAAAGCATGACCGCGACACCATGCACCACTCCCTACCTTACTCCATTTCTCCCACGGCCAGAATTAGCTCTCAAGTGCAAAGGTGGGAGTTCGACTGCAAGACCCACACGTCGAGCCAAAAATTTTCATCCTACCATGTCAAAACATTATTATTAATCTAATCAAAATGCACGTTAGTATGAAAAAATCTATCTAGTTAAAATAGAAATTTTAAAAGTTTAAGGACTAAATTATTAACTTAATCTAAATTTCTCGAATATTTCATCCACATTACTACCTATCGAACCCTCATTAAACACGGAGTTAATCTAAATATTAACACGTGTCATGTTGGGTGAGCCTATATGGACAAAAGAATTAAAATGGGTTGGTAAGACCATAGTGTTAAATTTATATGGGAGTGGTTGGCTAAGCTTTAATGTTGCTTACTCTAATTTATAAATGCATTATTATTTCCAATATCTTAATGTAAAAAGCTTGATATTTAATACGTGTTTAGATAAGAAGTTGTCCAATATAGCATTGATGTAAAGATTATAATAAAATTTAACTATATGTTTAAAATAAATACTATATAAAGTTGGTGGTTTATTTTCGTATAATTTTAAATACGACACAATTATATATTTTTTAATAAGAACATACCCAGATTAAATTGAGTTGGGGTGATAAAATCTTTTACACTAACTTAAATTTTCGAGTTGGTTGGGTTGGTGACTTGAGCAACTCAAATAGAGTTTACAACCTAACTCAACTCTCTATTTTCGACTTGAGTTAGAGAGTTAGGTTGGGTTCAGTTGTCGGGTTGTTCTTTTTTTTTTTTTTAACTATTAAAAAAAGCATATTTATCCATCATAATCTGAAGTATCAAATATTTACTAGTCACAAAACATGACTAATATCGATTACAAACGTCAAATATTTTATTTTATCTTCGTGGTAACATTAAAAGTAAAATTGAATATTGTTGGATAGTAACTCTATTTTTGGGTTGGTCGTGTCCACCCCACCAAAAAATAATTAACTAGTGAACCGATTCGAATTTTTAATTTTCCAAAAAATTCAACCCAATTCAAATCGAATTTTTTTTAACCGGACCCAATCTTTTATGGTTTAGATTGAGCAGTTCGAATTGGTCGATTATCGAATCATATGAACATTTCTATTTTATATTTGTTATTATCTAAGTTGAAAATGAATTTTTTTTTTAATGGATTTGAATTTGACATTTAATTAAATATAATTTTTGTAACATAAGATTATTATGATTGTGATCAAGGTTTCTCCGACAAATAGTTTGTGGACAAGTGTTTGAACCGATTTTCTTTTATTATTATTTATATATATATATATATATATATATATATATATATATATATATATATATATATATATTTTGGAAAGATCGAGGAAGGAATTTGAAAGAGATACTTAAATAATTAAAGGTTTTACTTGCGAAAAATATATTAATAAACACGTGTATATTTGTAATTTGGAGATAGATAAAGTACTTAAAAATCCTTGGATTATCATTTTACACGTTTTGAAAGTGATTGAAATAAAAATTAATTATTTTTCTTTTGTTTTGATTTTTAAGATTGACCTTATATACATTATTTCTAAGCTTTGATTTTTCTTTTGTACCGAGTGTTAAAATGGGTCAAAGAATCAGACTAATATGAACCACAGGTATACATGGTCTGGTTTGGGTTGGGTTGAGGATTATTTTTTACCAAACCCAAAAATTTGAGTTGGTTGGATCAGTAACTCAACTCAATCCGAAATTTTTGGGTTGGTTGTCGAGTTGTCAATTTTTTTTAAGTTTTATTAATCCACAATTTATAATTATTCGGATAGAATCTCAGATAAAATATATTAAAAGTTCACAAACAAACACAAATCTATAATTATCCACGTAAAAAAATCAATAAAAAAACAACAAAAAATTGTAACATATTAACATAGTTCAATATTGTTATAAAACTAAATACAGCTAAATGTTGAAGCAAGAAAAATATAAGGATAGATCATCCAATTAAATAAACAATAAAAATGGTTAGTTTAAAGGTGTGGTACTGTGGCATAGGATTATCAAATTAAATAAACAATAAAAATGATTAGTCGAAAGATGTGGTATTTGGGTGTGGGTGTCCTAAGAGAGGCCGAGATACAACTCTGGCAAACCTATTAATATGGAAAGATTCTTAATATAATTTATATATTTTTATTTGACTCGAGTCAACCCGAAGATTTCATCGACAAACCCAAAATCGAACCTATTCAGTTCGGGTTCAGAAAAACAAACCCAACCTTACTCGAAATGTTAATCAACCCAACTCATCCCTTATAGTAAGTTGGGTTGGTCCAAGTTGAATGTACACCCCTAATGAACTACTCAACTCATTCCAAAAAAATTTGATGTGTAAATTTTCTCTTCCGATTTGGGTCGAGTCAAGTTTTTGGAAATTTGAAAAAAATCATTAAAAAAACCTCCAAAAATTTGAGTCGCGAGTTGCTAATTCAAAAAAATAAGGTTACAACTCACGCTACTTCTAAGATTATTCAAAGATAAAAAATATTTGACATTACAAATATTAGTAATAAATTTTGATTTACGAACGTTTTGACGTTTGAATTGAAATTTTATTTATTAATGTAATATATAAGTATGATTTTTTAAATAATTAAAAAAAAAACAAAAACAAAACCTGACAACTCAACCCAACTCAACCAGCCACACTGCTGCTACTCGTAATTTAAGAAGAAGGTCCACACTCGAGGAGCTCCCGATGTTAGAGACGGGAGCCCCGGGTTTGGTCCTGAGGGCTCTTGCTGCGAATCCCGATGAATTACAAAGACGATATAGTTTTAATTAAATAAGAAAACTTATAGTACATCACAGTATTCCTTATTGCTGCTAAATCTATAGCAAGAACAACTCTTCTCTATCCTTCTTCATAAAAAGCCTATAGTCCTATTCATCAATGGAAAAACAATAGGACCAAAATCACAAAAAAACTAAAAACGACACGAAAACGTTCTCGTCGACTCTATCCAATCCATATCACTTCTGTAATGCAAACCGTCGCGCTCCAAAATGGATCGATATAACGAATCCAGACAGAATGAGTACTCGAAAAAAGGGAAAGGATTGGGAAGAACACTACAAGGACACCACACTATCTCAACATATCCCACCACTGTACAACATTGCCCCACTTCACTTCACTTCACTTCACTTCAGCTGCTTCATTCCTAGTGCTGTCTCAACCTGTGTAAACCTTAAAGGATGTGCAATTTTTTATCTTCAATCACGAGAGCGACACACAGACAACGCACAAAACGACCGTTGGTTTCGAGACGCTTTGAAGCGTATATTTGAGTGATAAACATCATCATCATCCTATACTTGATATTTTGATAGTTTCTCCTTCACAGATGGTTCTAGAGAAGAAATACACTGCTCCCACCCACCATTTCTCAGCATCTGCCAAATCGACATTCATACGAACATACATAAACGAACTCGACCAGTTTATAACGTACTCCAGAATTTGAACTTTCGTTCGATACCAACGATTTAAACAATATTTGCCTTAGAATTGGTTTAGTTACCAACCTGTTTATAGCCTTGCAGAACTTGGCATACTTCATTATGAAGATCTTGACTCCTTATTTCCTGCAGGTAATAAGCTCAGCTTAGGAAGAAAAGATCGAGCGATGTCGATAGCGATAAACAAAGTTTCGATGCTTACATGCCAACTCGCAATGGCTTTGCACATGAAAGCAAGTGAACTTAGAGCTCCTGATGGATTTGATTTAGCCTGAAAGTAACAAAGGCATAATGATTATTAATCGGAAAGATATATACTACTTGCGACGAACTCGAGAGCCTTACCAGAGCACAAAGACCTCGGAAAGCATCCTCCTTTTCTACGTCATCACGTATCCTGCCAATATGATGAAAATCTTAAGCCAGCATCTCGTAAATTTTAACTTTCAGTAACGATTGTGGTTTCGTGTCTTGGGTGTAACTATATCCTTTTAAAACGACATCGATATCGTAGAGAACCTTACATGGATAAAGCAGTGCACCATGGTTGCATGAAATGTTCCATATGTGGTGACACTAGCTGAGGGCAAACCCATGCAATCCTTCCAAGAGTAATTGCACTATTTTCTACTAGAGATTTATTTAGCTCCTGCATAGCACAAAGAAATGAAACTAAACAATGATGATCCTGTTAAATACACACACACACACATTCAGTGCCATATTCCATCGAACAAGAGGCTTATCAGTGCCATAATACATAAATAATGAGACATGTTACTATGTGCGTGTAAAAGAAAAGGACCGTCACCTGTGCGTGTTGAAGAATCGGGACCAAGCTTGAAATCACGGTCATAACGACGGGAGAAATGTCTTGGTGTACCTAAATCAATAACAGTTTCAAATAATGTAAAATAACTGCTTGAAAATTCATTTGCCACGAAAAAGATTAATGTTGTTCATGCCTGAATCACCATAACGAGTTCCTTCTTTTAGTATAACGAGTTCTTTCTTTTACCATCGGATGCATTACATAAAGTTACTTGCATGTATAAATATAACAACTCAAACCCACCGCTAGTAGATATTGTCCTCTTTGGGCTTTCTTTTCTAGGCTTCCCCTCGAGGTTTTAAAACGTGTCTGCTAGGGAGAGGTTTCCACACTCTTGTAAAGAATGCATTGTTTCCCTCTCCAACCGACGTGGGATCCCACAATCCAACTCAGAGGCCAGCGTCCTCGCTGGCACATCACCTGGTGACTGGCTTTGATACCATTTGTAACAACCCAAGCCCACCGCCCACCGCCCACTACTGGCAGACATTGTCCTCTTTGGACTTTACCTTCTAAGCTTCCCCTCAAGGTTTTAAAATGCGTCTACTAGGGTGAGGTTTCCACACCCTTGTAAAGAATGCTTCGTTCCCCTCTCCAACCAATGTGGGATCCCACAGTCCATCCCGGGGGCCAACGTCCTCGCTGGCACATCGCCCGGTGACTAGCTTTGATACCATTTGTAACAGCCCAAGCCCGCCGCCCGCTGCCCACCGCTGGCAGACATTGTCCTCTTTGGGCTTTCCCTTCTAGGCTTCCCCTCAAGGTTTTGAAACAAATCTGCTAGGAATAGGTTTCCACATCCTTGTAAGGAATCCCCCCTCCAACCAATGTGGAATCCTACAATCCACCCCCCTTGGGAGCCCAGCGTCCTCGTTGGCACATCGCCCAGTGACTGCCTCTGATACAATTTGTAACAGCCCAAGCCCACCACTAGCAGATATTGTCCTCTTTGGGCTTTCCGTTCTAAGCTTCCCCTCAAGGTTTTAAAACGCATCTACTAGATAGGTTTTCACACCCTTGTAAGGAATGCTTTGTTCCCCTCTCCAACCGACTAGGGATCCCACAACAAACTATTTTCCTTTCAAAAAGATCCCTACCCTTTTCCACACATGATCTTTATCCAATGCCAAACATAGACTTGAATAGTCACAACAAGAAGGATGTGTGAAGACATATACCCATACAAGCTCAATATCCGGTACTATGCATATCAAAGTCTACACATACCTTAACAGCTAATTCTCCAATTGCCCAACAGGCATTGTTTGCCACAGAAACAATGTCCCTCAGCTTAGGAGTATCCTGTGCAGTCAAAGTATAAGACGAATAAAACAACTTCAAATCAGAAACGAAAACCATAAATCGTTTTACTTACCAGTTGCTTCGCTGCAGCGGTTAGAAATTCCGACAAACGTGGTTGCAAATGAACATGGCATACCTTAACCACAAAAGTATAAATAAGCCATGAACACAACAGAAGATTAATAAAATTCCAACAACGGAAGAAGGAGCAACTTTTTCAATCCAAATGCTTACCCTTCCAAGATCCCCAAGCAGTGCAAAGGCACTCTGTCGGACATCAGAAGCTTCATCCATGCAACATTGCAGGAGCAAGTCCCTCAGGTTGCTTTGAGAAACCTGATGGAAATTCCATGAAACGCAACACGCAAGCAAGTTCAGAATATATTGTCATAGTTCGATTTAATTAAAGGCAACTGGTTCGTTTCGAATTTAATTACCAAACTTTCTATCCCACTGCCAAGACCCTCCGCAAGTCCTGAAAGAAGATCAAGACAGCATACAATGAACTCTTTATCGTACTGAACCCCGGCAGAAACGGGATCGACCTGCAATAGAAAATCAAGTCGACATCTTAAGAAGATGAATCAAATAAGTATAGAATTGCGGTTAGCAGTGATAAATGCTATAGTTAAAACGTAACCGCGCATATCATCAAGGACCAACCAGCCTAAGACACTTAGTACAAACACGGGAGTGAACATATTGCACACTCAGTTCAGAGAGAAGAAAAATAAATCAAGATCAAGACATGCTTACTGCACTTCTCAAGCTACTGAGGACCTTCTTTGCATTATTTTAAAAGAGGTGAAGAGGATAACATGGTCGATTAATAAAGAAGCTAAGCACAAGTATGAGATAAAGCTTAAGCACCTTCATTATATTATATCATAAAGAAGCACAGAGAAACGAAGAGAAACGAAGAGCAAACGAAAGCTGTCATTAAGGGGAGTTAAATAAGTATTGATTGAAATTCAATAATCAGGCAAACCTTTGCCATTTGTTGGGTCTGAACAATGCTTATGCATCTCTGATACACAGGCTGAGCAAATTGGGCAAATCCAGTCCCCAAAGCCTAGAAAAAGGAAACGAAATTAAAGAAGATCTTTGGTAATATAATTAGGTACTGCACAGCTTTACCAACTGTTCTGAATAGCGTTTCAATAATTTGTCAAATGAGAATTGTGGGTGTAACGGGCCAAAGTAGCCCAAACCCACCGCTAGAAGATATTGTCTACTTTGGCCCGTTACGATCGTCATCAATCTCACGGTTTTAATACACGTCTACTAGGGAGAGGTTTCCACACCCTCATGAGGATTGTTTCGTTCTCTTCTCCAACCGATGTGGGATACAATCCATCCCCTTCGGGGCCTAGCATCCTCACTGGCACACCGCCCAATGTCTAGCTTTGATACCATTTGTAACAGCCTAAACTTACCGCTAGCAAATATTGTCCACTTTGGCCCGCTGCATATCGCCGTTAGTCTCACGGTTTTAAAACGCGTCTACTAGGGAAAGGTTTCCACACCCTTATAAGGAATGCTTCGTTCCCCTCTCCAACCAATGTGGGATCTCACAATCCACCCCCCTTCAAGGCCCAGCATCCTCGCTGGCACACTACCCAGTGTTTGGCTCTGATACCATTTGTAACAGCCCAAACCCACTACTAGCAAATATTGTCCACTTTGGCCTATTACGTATCACCGTCAGCCTCACGGTTTTAGAGCGCGTCTACTAGGGAGAAGTTTCCCCTCTCCAACCGATGTGGGATCTCACAGTGGGAAATACAAACAAATGTAAGTACTCATAAAAAACAACGAGCCAATCAACCAAAAACACAGATAGAGACCTGTGCTATAGACGTGAAGCACTCCAACAGCGGAAAAAGATCTTTATCTGAGTTCGAAAGTTGCTGCCATTTGGCAATTAATGGAGGCATGAGAATATCAAGATAAACAGGCTGCAATCATGACAAATCAAACGAAATCAGTTTTTGAAGTACTAAATGCAGAATATCAAAACTGTACACTCAACAAGTTGCTGACCTACAAATGCATCAAAATTAATGTGTTACCTGATTCAGCTCCCCTCCAACAGCATCTGCTAAGGTTCCAATAGCATCATACACTATCCGTAGATTCCGTCTCTGGATAACACATATACAAGTCAATTACATACAAGCTCGAAGAGAAGAAAGCCTTCAATCCAGAAAGAAACAGAGCATCATACTATTCTTAGGATACCTGATACTTCCCAAAAGCACATATTAGGTGATGTAATATATTTTTCAAATGAGGCGCCAACTCCTCTGCAGCTTCCTGCAAGTTACTAAACCCCCATCATGAACTATACAGGGATAATTCATTAGCAGGTAAAATGAAGTTTCAATAAAAGAACCTCCTCCAGCGTTGCAAAAGCAGAACAAGCAGCTTCTTGCACCCTCTTGTTATTGTCTAATAATCTTCGTAGAAGTCCCATGAGAACTTTATCAAATTGTTCGTAACCTTGCTGTGTTCCAATGCCCTAAGATGGGGGAAAAAGTGAAATATGATACAAATCATTGTTCATATACTCGGGCCTTAATTTTGTCAATTCTTGTATACTATAACAGCAGAATTCCACAGCCACACAAGTCTTCTCTAAGCATTCTAAATATTTCAACTTTGATCCCCAAAAATATCACTGAAAGTTTTCTATTTTGACATGGAATAAGCAAACAACACGATTAATATTACAACAATTTAGAAAAATAAGTATAGTAGTGTTACGACCCAAGCCCACCGCTAGCAGATATTGTCCTTTTGGGCTTTCCCTTTCGGGCTTACCCTCAAGGTTTTTAAAACGCATTTGCTAGGGAGAGGTTTCCACACCCTTATAAAGGGTGTTTCATTCTCCTCCCCAACCGATGTGGGATATCACAATCCACCCCCCTTCAAGGCCTAACGTCCTTGCTGGCACTCGTTACTTTCTCCAATCGATGTGGGACCTCCACCAAATCCACCCCCCTTCGAATCCCAACGTCCTTCCTGGCACATCGCCTCGTGTCTACCCCCTTCGGGGAACAGCCTCCTCGCTAGCACATCGTCTAGTGTCTGGCTCTGATATCATTTGTAACGGCACAAGCCCACCACTAGCAGATATTGTCCTTTTTGGACTTACCCTTAAGGTTTTTAAAACGCGTCCGTTAGGGAGAGGAGAGGTTTCCACACCATTATAAAGGGTGTTTCGTTCTCCTCCCCAACCGATGTGGGATATCACAAGTAGTTTGAAAAAAATTTACATAAATATTGAAAATAAAATAAACTAAACACTCATGAACACATACCTGAACAATGAACTTGCTGAAACGAGAAAGTGTCCAACAAGATATGCTCCTTATTAAAGGAAATTTGTCGTCTAAAAGAGGAATGAGAAATGTGATAATCTGCAAAAAAAAAAAAAAAAAAAAAAAAAAAAAAAAAAAAAAAAAAAAAAA
>NW_019268526.1:2142767-2198845 GCF_002738365.1 Cucurbita moschata | reverse complement strand
ATCTAAAAAAAAAAAAAAAAAAAAAAAAAACACGAATTATAGAATATTTCGACTTTACAGGTCAGAAAGCAAGCAATATGAACAACATGAAGCTATAAGATACTGCAATATGCCAATCATAGGAAATGGAACTATTAAAAACAATGAGCAGGATTTGTTTAAGAAACTTCATTGAGATACGAGCAATTATATCAACATGAACAATGGCTGATTAAAGACACATAATATATCACCTCAGGCAGATGAGGATAAAGTCCACTAATGCAACCTTCAGCAATGGCACCAAGAGCCAATACAGCAGCTTCCCTTTCTTTCCAGGCTTCATCACTATTAGTTGACAAATGGACCTAATACGCGTCTCGGAAAGGTTCATATATCAGAATAAAACATCTAGCAAGGAAGAAATTAAAACTAGGAGGAATTCTTGGGCGCAATATACCAAAACCCAAATAAGTCTATAGAACTTACAATTCCCTTAGTAATGAAGAACGAGAACAAGGCCGATATTAATGAAGAACGTCATTTAATGAATGTACAAATCATGCCATTGCTTCAGTAAATAAACAGAAATCTAAAACAGTTGTGGGGAAGAAAATAAATAAAACAGCACATAACTGGAAGAACAGATAATACAAGATAAATTTCACAGTGGATGTCCTGACCGACTGATGAAACAAAAGGAAATAGAAACGAAAATAGTGAAAGGTAAGCGAAGGAAAGAAGATGAAAGGAAATATTCCACGACAGAGGTTCGGCTTCTTTGGCTCGATTATTTGCCTACCTGAACAATAGGCATCAATATAGGAAGAATTTCATCCCCAAACACATTTGAGAGAATATCAAGAGCTGCAGCACTGCATTTGCGCAAGTTCCATATATTTACGATGTCATCATCCTGAATTATGCAAAGATGTTTATATTAGAGGAAAATAAAACATACTATGAAGACTTTATTTGTTGATTGAAACCAATAAGCCAACAATAAGAAAAATATTAACACAACGTACATCATCTTCTGCATTATCTGATCCATGTAATCTTGACGAATGGAAACGGGGTTTTAGATCCTGCAGTGAAAAAAAACCAGCAAAATAATAATAAAGATGACGCCGGTAAGTAAATAGCACGTAATTCATCAAGACATCAAGGTGGTGAAACACTGTTATTTCCCGCTTATGCTCTTCGAAATCAACAATGAAGAAAAAAGATCATACCTGCTCTCGGTCTGGAAGAGATCCATCTTCCTGTAAAAACGAGTATAAGGAAGACACATCATGAACCATACTAATTGGCAATCATAAAAAAAATTAAGTATGACAGTTCACCTCGGCCTCAAGAAGCGATTCATCGTCATCAGCATACACCATATTTGACAATAATGCCTACAGAAGTTGAAATGTGCACATGAAAAGCATTACAAATGTCTCAACAACAAGGTATCAAAAGAAAGAAAATATTTGTGTGAGCATGTGCCGTACTGGAATTAAACGTGGCAAGAACTCCCTTAAGTTCTCTGGAGGTAATTGAGCATCACAATATGCAGACCTGCCAAGCATAACTTAAAATGAAGCAGATTTAACAAAGAAAATAACCAACACAAGTATTCATTAGGTCACGGGGGGGATTTTAAAAAAGAGTCGTCATCCATTAGCGGTCTCAAAGGCCAAGGACAATACGGTTCATGATTTACAATGACAATAAGCAAAAGAAGCTTTATTTTGGGATAAATTATCTTCTCCATTTTCCATTTCGTAATTACATCTTATCTACCGTCATTTCACATGAGAGGTTTCTCCTTGCAAGTCAGGTCTTTTATTTTCGTTTGTTTTCGCTTTTGTCTTTTTGGTCACGGTCCGAGTTTCAAAGCCTCGAAAATCGGGTCGTGACAGATTGGTATCAGAGTCAATATCTGCTAAGGTAGACTTGGGCTGTATAGTTAAGACAGACACAGAGGTGTATAGTTTAAAAGATGCGATTACCAAAATTCACACGCTTCAAGTGAAACTTCCTCGTCAGCATCCTTATTGACTTGCAACATGTATTCGATCACATTCCGCAGGTGTGGCTGCAAAATCACATGATAAACAGTTTTTTCAAGAAATGCAGCAAAAAAGATATTAATGTAGTCTAAAGAACGACAAAATTAGATGTCTGGAAAAAGAAGAAACTAGACAGAAGCCGACTCATTTTTCATGTACGAGGCACAAAAGACAGGAAATGATTAAAATTTGGTACGTAATCCAAACAAGGAGCAAATATGAAACCAACCTCCAAGAAAGTTGGGCGTACTTCAATTAGCTGTACAAATGCTTGACAAACCTGCATGACATAGATGCAAAGAAAAGAAGAGAATGAAAATTACTCGTTAAATCACGAATCAACCCAAAAGCTTAAGCACTTTCCCTTGTGGCAACACATGAAGATTGATATTTATTAGGTTCAAAACGACACTAACGAGGTTAGAAGAACACATGGTCTTCTGCTCCGACACCATGTTAAACCGTCAATCAACCCAAAAGCTTAAGTTCATTCTTACCGTAAATTCAATTGTATCAAAACTTTAAATTAAACTACTCTAAGCCCACCATATGGGTGTAAAACTTTTTCCAATTATAAACAAAGCCCACCATATGGACATTAGACGAGTACATTCCAATTATAAACAAAGAGACATCAAAAACACAAAAATAACACCAAACTTTTTCGGGAGCTTAAGAACCAACAATGTCGACGTAACAATCTAAAAAAAATATTTTATACAAAAAAGAAAACCGATCCAAATAGACAACAGAAAACTTCTCCAACTGGATAAGAGAGAGTTAAAACTATATTTTTTAAATTTACAAGAGATATATTTTGCATTAAAGATCACATTGAGAAGAATGCATCAATCTCGTATCAAATTTCTCTTGACGAAAAGGCATAATAATACATGGTCTACACGCACTTAGAATAAAACACTAACCAGCTTTCGCACTTCCGAGGTAGGATCATTAGCAAGAACAAATAAACCTTGAAGATATTGGTCCATGGATATATATAGCGCCTGCAATCATATATATTGTAAACAACAACTATCAACATAAAGACCAAAACAAGGTTCAAAATAAGCAAAATGAGTAAGTTTATCACACACTCGAAACTTACCGTGGGCATCAGCATAATGTATTGATTCACAGAACTCAACGAAAGTTTTCTCAATGTAGCATGTGGCGACTGGAAAAACTGCTCAAAGAAAACCCAACCACGAGTCAGGAGACAGAGTTTTAACAGGTAAAAATGAAAAAAATGAACTGAAAGAACTCGACGGCTCTAGGTAGATAATGTTACAATGCCAATTGAGTCAGTGGTAACTATAAGTAGAAAAATAGATACGAAACAAGACGATACAAGCCAACCATACCTGAAATAATCTAGGAAGAAATATGTTGATTGGGCGTTCAGGCAATCCGGGTACATCTGAATCAAGCACTTGAGGTATATCTTCACAAATCTAAGCCAAAAATTGTAAAGCACATATACATAGAAATGTCAAAGCTTGTTAACACACACCTACGTTTCAAAACGCTACAAAATAAATTCAATATAAAGCTATATTGCAGATCTTCATTAAGAGAGGTTGCATAAAACACTTAAAAATTGAAGGCCCAGCATACCTGATTCTAGTATGAACCAAAATATCAAAATTTTAAGTCTGCCGGAACCAAATTATTCAATTAACAAACAACACAACCCTCCCTCAAGGGGCAGTCTAATCTAAGCATTGAACTTCACCAAACTTGTATAGAATATAGAATGAACAATTATATGACCAGAATTTTAGTCCTTGCATTTAAACCTCTTAAAAATCGTCAAGGTAAGATTGTAGGATAGAAAGTAAGACCTTGGACAAAGCATCCATGGCACCTTCCATGTGATTCTGGTCTTTACTGTCTAAGCATCTTACAAGTGCTTCCAACAACTCAGGCCACCCCAATATTCCGCCTAGTTGAACAACGACACTGATAATCGTCCCAACCGTAGACCTGATATGTCTGTCCGCAGCTCCCATGCATGGCAACAGTTCAGTTTTAATATATTGCTGAAACGCAGGAGTCATCGATTTGTATGCAGTTCTAAGGTTGTTTTTCAGATACAAGCCAGCAGCTTGTCGAACCTCAACTGATTTACCCTGTAGAAAGTTCCAATATATCAACTCAATTTCTTAATTTCAAACCTAGAATATTGCAAATACATGACAGGCTAAATCTAAATACAACCATGGTTCAGAAAAGTCCGTGATCAAACATTGATTGAACCCACCACTTACCTTCCACTTTTTCAGTTTTAGTGTGTGAGTGTGTCCGTGTGTAACAGAGCACAGATAGCAAACTAATTAAAAATGCTACTCGCCATTGACTGAAGTCAAGAGCAAAGCTTAGCCGATTAGATTAATAATCCACCAAGAACCCACAAATTAATCCCAACTCTACAATCTCTGTCAAACCCAGAAGTCTCAAGAAGCACACGGTCCAATCCAACCAATCCCATGAATACCCAATAAGCGAATTGCAAGAACATTTAAACAAAAGCGCCAAAAGAGAAGTGGAAGAACCTCAGCGCGCGCAAGAATAAAAGCGAGGTAGTTATTGAAGTCAGGGAACTGGGAGTATTGCTGAAGCTGCTGCCAAATCTGGGACTTATCAGAATTTGAAGAAGGAGAAATCTGCTGCTCGAGTAAGCCGCAGATCTCGTTGAACCCATTCTCCTGAGGATGCCAAGATGCACTCGCCGCCATATCAATCTTGGAACCAAATAACAAACCCAATAAATAAGCGAAACTGGAAACCAAATGAAAAGTGTAGACAGTAAAGTAAAGGGTTCTAAGGGACGTAGCCGAAATTTGGTTGAATAGAAAAAAATTAAGAACTAGGATAAAAGAATTTTTGGAAGCGGCCGGTGAGGGAAGAAAGAGATGGAATTATATAGGTGGGTCGGGTTAAGATATCAGGCGTGAGCGACAGTATCGTCAAAATGATTGGAGTCGACGAAAATTCGACAATTCCGCTGTCTTTTTAACTTTAGCACAATGGAGCTTTTCAACATTTTCTAAGGCAAATTGAAGAACATGAACATCACTTTGTATTGTTCTAGTAATGTTTTTCTCGTGATTTTAAAAAAGTTTCAATTTCTTTTTTCTGGGTCGATTCTAAAATTTAGTTTAAGTGTTATTATTGTGAGTTACTCGACCTCACGAAGGGTTCGATGAGGTTGAATAGTCGGATAGCTTGGGTAGGTTTTTGAATGCATTTGTTAGAGAGAGGTTTTCACACCTTTTATCCTAATCTACCTCTTGAAGGCTCAACGTTCTTGTTGACACACCGACTCTAATACCACTTGTAATGCCACATCCCACTGCTAGTCGATATTGTCCGCTTTGACTTATTACGTATTGTCGTCAACCTCACGCTTTTAAAACATGTATGTTAGGGAGAGGTTTCATACACTTATAAGGAATGTTTCGTTCCTATCTCTAATCGACGTGGGGATTTCACAGCTTTTTTTTTTTTTTAGTTTGATATATATTAACTATGTTGTGCTCGTACACAAGTTATCGTAATATGGCAGTTGCAAACCCACCCAAATCACCTTATTTCATTGGATCTTCTGACCGTTGATTGAACTAAAGACACTCCTGACAAATATATTAAAACTAGATATTATAATTAAGAAATATAAGTTACACCCGATAATAACTCAACTAGTTATGAAATGTATTTTATATTTTATTAATAGATCAAAAGTTTGAATCTCTCTATTTCTCTCATTAATAACAACTTTCGACGGTTTGTTTTTACCCAAAATAATTACAGTTCGTATAATAAATTATTAAACTTTTAATTTTATATTAAAAAGCTTATTGTAATTTGAATTTTTAATTTTATATTAAAAAACTTTCTAAGAATTAATAAGATTTTTAGCTTTCCATTTTATGTATTTTACATGTTTTAATTTTGTAAAAAAAAAAAAAAATATATATATATATATATATATATATATATATATATATATAATAATTGGAAGTTTTATAAAATATTTAAAAATATGTAATTCCTTTTGCAAAAAAGAAAAATAGTTTTTTTTAAAGTTGTTAATAACTTTTTATTATAAAAATAAAAATAAATAAAAAAAGAAAACCCTAAACCTCTCCTATATCCTCCCGAGAAAAGATTCTTCTAAACCGAATAAAGCGGCCGGAAAATAATATCTATTAATTTTATTTTTCATTTTGTATATTTTATCAAAATAAAATAAAATAAAATAAAATTTGTATAAATTATTATTCTTTTTTCCCATAATCATTTGCATTAAAAGTCAATTCTTTAATGTCCGTGTGATGATCATTATAGATAGCTAATTATGGGATTTTCTTCACTCGAGCATTATCTTTTGAATTTCGTAAAATATTATTCAATAAAATTACAATTTTTATTTTTAAATATATATTAATATTTGGTTTTAAAATAATCTGTCCTTATTTTTATTAAAATAATAATTTAATCATTAAAATTTCTTATACAATCTAACATTAGACGATATTTCATTATTTCATTCACGATTATTATGATCATGCATATGCACGAAGTCCCACATACAAACACATAAGTTTAATAACACGATATAATATAGATGATATTTCATTCATCCCGACATGAATATTTATTTTATTCTCGTTACGTATGACTTTATTTTTCAAATAATCCAAGCAATAAATTCAGTTCCAACTATAAAATAATTTACATTAACTGCAAACTATAAAAAAAAAAACTAATGATTCCACTAAAAAGTTCTTCGTCCAACCTAATCATTTACTTAAAGATTACTAACTTGATGTCACATAATTTTGTCTTCAAATTTGAACCTAAACATAATGAATACTGATGGGGTTAACTAATTTAGAGCACTTTATAATCAAATTCCAAAAGGATCGGAGCGACGTGACTCTAAATTATCAGCTGGAGTCCTTGCTAGTTCATTTTTGTATTTCACTTGAGCGTGGAGTGTCGTGAATCGAGTGCTGATGGATGTCTGCAAGGTTGCGCCGCTGCTTTGTCCAACACGATGGTAACAACACGAGGAAGCGAGGGAATTGCAGCTCTAGACGTCGTGGCCTCGTCGGGGTCAAGTGGGTACTAACGAAAACATGATCAAAATGTAATAGTTCAATCCCACCGCTAGCATATATTGTGCTCTTTAGACTTTCTTTATGAACTTTCTCTCAAAGTTTTAAAACGCGTCCGCTAAAGAGAGATTTATATACTCTTCATAAAAAATGTTTCGTTCTCCTCTCAAACTAATGTAGGATCTCACATAAAATCATGTGGGTCTCGCGTACAACAACTAAAAATCCAAGAAGAGGGCGAGAGAGCTTGTCGAATTCACCATTGCTGTCGTAAACCGCGTGAGGTAGAAAGATCCTAGATCGTTTGAAGAGAGAACAGATAAGACTATGGATAAAATTTTCGGACAAACTTAGGCACAAAATTGGGCTTTACAAATCTGAATTAACATCCAATGATATATTAAAATTTGGAGATTATGAACTAAAGACTTGAATTAAAAATCTGAAGCATGGCAAAAGTAGAAAGCAAAAGAGGCCTTTTCATCAGATTTGGAAGGAACGATTGACATAAAGTACAAGATTTCCATTCTAGAATTTGATTAACGAGGCAAGGATTAAACAAAAGCCACTAAACTTTTGCAAAATGATTTCCACTTAGATTAGCAAGAAGAAACAAGTTCCCCCACCCCTACGCAGTTGCTCTAAAAATGGGTTCGGTTTGTAAGTAGTTGAGGAAAGTGTAACAACCCAAGTCTACCGCTAGCAGATATTATCCTCTTTGAATTTTCCTTTCCGAGCTTTCCCTTGAGGTTTTGAAATGCATTTGATAGAGAGAGGTTTCCACACCCTTATAAATATTGTTTTGTTCCCCTCCCCAACCAACGTGGACCCAACATCCTTGTTGGCACACCCCCTGGTGTCCACCCCCTTCGGAGTTCAGTCTCTTCGTTGGCACATTGCCCGATGTCTTGCTCTATACCATTTGTGACAGCTGAACTCCACCGCTAGCAGATATTTTACTCATTGAGTTTTTCCTTCGGGCTTTCCTCTAAGATTTTAAAATGCGTATGCTAGTGAGAGGTTTTCACACTCTCATAGAGAATCTTTCGTTCCGTTCTGCAACCGAGATTCTGAAAAAAGAAATACGAGAGTTTGTTTGTATACTAACCTCTGGACTGCCGCCGCCTTACAACAACATTGATTCACCCTTCTTTCGGTGGATTAGTGAGTAACAACCAAGCATCCATGGAGGGTGGCAGTGGCACAACTCGTTTTAGACAAAATAAGTGGGACTGCCAAACAGAGCCTTAACTTTTTTCTCTAACAAAAGCTGCCATTAAAGCTGTAGAAGGTTTGGGAGTTGCATGATGACTGTTAGTTGGGTTGGGAGTGACCTGCAGCTTGAAAAGGCTTCATTTATCATACCTGTAAGGGAAAATCAAAGGAGAGAGAGAGAAAGGATAAGGAAGAGAGGGGAAGCACAAGGCAGTGATGGCAGTGATGACAGTAGTACATTTGATGTGATGTAAGTAGGAATAGGAGACTGCAAATCTGTACCTTTTTTTCCCCTTTTATCTTTTAATGTCTCTGGGGAGGGAGAGCTAAGCTTTCATAGCTCTGAACATCCAAGTGTAATTACCTGCAGATTTTCCATCCGCTCTCTTGCCTTTTTCCCTGTAGACAAGCACTTTATTGAATTGTAATAAGTGATGTGATGATGTGATCTTTCTTGTTCAATTGGTATACTTTCAAACACTTTTATTTAACAAGCTACAAAAGAAACCAACAAAATTTTGTACAAGTTTACAGATCAAAACAAGATACCTGAGAAAATGAGAATCAAAACGATATGAATATTGGTAAGTATCAATTTGAAAGGGAGCCAGTAGAGTACTCAGAACTGTGAATGAACTATCAAAATCAATTAAGGTACATGAAAACTTAAGCAGATGATAATGATGAAAAAAGCAATTAGGTCCACAAGGGAAGGGTGTTTTAGCACAAATCATGCTAGTCAGCTTTGGTCCAAAGGAAAAAAAATCTCATAAGCACCAAAATCTTAAGCAGAACGACTTTCTCAGACCCAGAGGAGTACTTTAATCATGTCAATCTTGCTATATCTGAGGTTGATTAATGAGAAATAACTCAGTTTTTTGGGTTCTTCACAGCCTGTTTGCCTGATCTGTGAAATCAGAGCACAAAATCGAGAAGTTTTTAGCTGCAACCAAAGCAACAAAACAGAACTCGATTGCATTTTGTAATGGTGAGGGGTTCCAAATATGATCCCAGTACTGAAAGAAAACAAACAAAGTGCTCGATGACACACGTACATGTAAGAATGCCTCCAGAAATTATAGACAAGTACATACAGAAGAATCACAGTTACCCATGAACTTCAAGATGTCGAAAGTGAACTAAATTTTCTCAGTTCGTAAGGATCGTCAAATCTCTACTTCGAGTTTTCCGGCCCATCAATGGACCACTTACAATTCATCCTGTCCGAACTCTGAGAATCTCGCTCTCTACAGACTTCCAATACACATGCGATTGAAGTTCGAGGCCTACTCTCCTTCCTCGAACTCAAAATGATTGAGATCTATAAGAACCTACGCTACATCTAGATCCATAATCTAGCAGCAAATAAGCTTCCGTGAGGTAGAATTAGAACTGATATTAGTAGTTGCTATGGCCGTCGTCTTGAATGAAATTCAATAATGTCGATCTAAAAGCGAATTTTCATGGCGCATCGGCGATATAGATAGAAGTAATCAAAGAGGTGAAGCGATCACTAGTTATCCAATACGCTAAACATAAAGAAAGCCCTAGAAGATGCAAACCAGAGTCTCAGGAGATCGGCATATCGGCACCAACGAGCATACAACTAGGCGATTCACGTGGCGGTAGCATCGAACAGAGGGTAACTATTGCCGCATGGAATAGTATTACATCTGTAAATTTGCACTTGCAGCAACATCCGCCGGTCACCACCAGCGGGCCCGGTAGATAATCTAACGTCGCAAATAGGAGTGTTTCGAAAATATTTATTATTCAGCAAAAAACAATGGGCAAGTTTTAGTTTCAAGAACTGTGAATTGAATTAGAGTAAATTATCTTCTTAATCTTCGTTTGTGCAACGTTTCAATTTCATTCAATCAAGTCTCTCCGTTTTGGTCCACTACGTATCGCCCAACGCGTTTGCTAGGAAGAAGTTTCCACACCATCTTAGTTTTGTATCACCATCCCTCACAGTTTTAAAATGGGTTGTGGGGTTTCCACACCATTATAGGGAATGTTTTGTTCCTCTCTCCAATTGACATGGGATCTCACAATCCACCTCTCTCAAGTTGAGATGAGATCTCACAATCCACAACCCTTGGAGCCCAGTATCCTCACTGGTACACCACCCGGTGCTTACCTCTTTTTAAGCTATGTTTGCTAGGGAGAGGTTTCCACACTATTATAAGAAATGTTTCGTTCCCTTCTCCAACTTATGTGGATCTCACAATCCACCACCCTTGGGACCTAGTATTCTCCAACTGATGTGGATCTCACAATCCACTACCATTGGGGCCAGTATTCTCCCTAGCACACCACCCCATGTTTACCTCTGTTACAACAGTCCAAACTCACCGCTAACAAATATTGTCCACTTTAACCTATTATGTATCGTCAACCTTATAAGCTATTTTAAATTATTATATCTAGTTTATGCATATGTCATTGACCAATAAGTCAAATATTTGAATTTTTACTACTACATTTTGTGCACTTATTCTCCAAACTATAAGAATTATGAAGGTTAAATTTTGTTGTTTCTCTATTGGATCATTAGAGGAAGAAACTGTCCAATGGGAGTTGGGATCTAATCTCACCAATCCTTCTGTTGAGACCACGAAGAGCCTCCACGTGAGGCTCATCCTCCTCTACTGGTGCAATTTTCGCAAAGCTTCCTTCTTCAACAAAATCCACTACTCTATTTGCAGCCTCAAGACCAGTCACATATGCTTTCTCCTGTCCAACAAGAAGTCATTTAAGTCATCAACAAATATAATAGCCCAAGTCCAAATCCGCCGCTAACAAATATTATTCGTTTTGCAGGCTTCCACACCCTTATAAGGAATGTTTCGTTCCCCTCTCCAACCGATACGGGATCTCACAATCCACATCCTTTGGAATCTAGTGTCCTCGCTAGCACACCGCCTGGTGTCTGGCTCTAATACTATTTGTAATAGCACAAGCCCACCGCTTGTCCTCGCTAGCACACCGCCTGGTGTCTGGCTCTAATACTATTTGTAATAGCACAAGCCCACCGCTACCAAATGCTAGCACACCGCCTGGTGTCTGGCTCTAATACTATTTGTAATAGCACAAGCCCACCGCTACCAAATATTAACCACTTTGGCCCATTACGTATCGTCGTCAGCCTCACGGTTTTAAAACACGTCTGTCCTCGCTAGCACACCGCCTGGTGTCTGGCTCTAATACTATTTGTAATAGCACAAGCCCACCGCTACCAAATATTAACCACTTTGGCCCATTACGTATCGTCGTCAGCCTCACGGTTTTAAAACACGTCTGTCCTCGCTAGCACACCGCCTGGTGTCTGGCTCTAATACTATTTGTAATAGCACAAGCCCACCGCTACCAAATATTAACCACTTTGGCCCATTACGTATCGTCGTCAGCCTCACGGTTTTAAAACACGTCTGTCCTCGCTAGCACACCGCCTGGTGTCTGGCTCTAATACTATTTGTAATAGCACAAGCCCACCGCTACCAAATATTAACCACTTTGGCCCATTACGTATCGTCGTCAGCCTCACGGTTTTAAAACACGTCTGTTGAAGAGAGGTTTCCACACCCCCTTATAAGGAATGTTTTGTTTCCCTCTTCAACCGATGTAGGATCTCACAATCCACCTCCCCTTGAGGGCCTAATGTCCTCGCTGGCACACCGTCAGGTGTCTCACTCTGATATGATTTGTAATAGTTCAAGCCCACTGCTAACCGATATTGTTCGCTTTGGCTCATTAATATCGTCGTCAGCCTTATAGTTTTAAAACGTGCCTGCTAGGGAGAGGTTTCCACACCCTTATCAAGAATGCTTCGTTCCCCTCTCCAACCGATGTGGGATCTCACAACAAAATGATCATATCATATATCAGTAAAGGAAAGACTTGTAGATATCCGACCTGTGACCACGAACCATGACGGTTTATGATCCAGTCTCCAGCCATGAATACATTTGAGAACGATGTGAACCCGTACATCCGGTACTTGTATGAACCTTTTGGAGAATCAGACAGCCACAAATGAAGCAAAAATTTGCGAACAGAGTGACAGAAGAATTTGAACCAAATGTTAGTTCTAATCTTACATACCAGGAAAGAAGTGAGTCAATGTTGCTGGAAACTTTCCGATTTCCTTCTTCACTACGATGGCATTCTCGAAGTCCTTAACGCACGTTGAGAGGTAAGATTTCACCTTTTCGACTATAACTTCTTCGTTCAGCAGCATCAGCTCGTTGGCATGATACTGCTCATGAAAAAAATGACTATTAAAAAGGAAATCTTATAAACCAGTGGAAGGAGAGGATGTTCTTATACTCACAAAGTCAGCTTGCAAGACTGTAACTGATTCATCTTTGTGTTCATCTTGAATGGCATTCAAGTCGAAGAAACTCCACCCAAATGAATTATCCAAAGCCGAGCAAGAATTACTCGAATTTGGAATATTAACCTGTTTAACATTGTAGTAAGACGTCCATCACATCGACTCCTTCAGTAAGAGTGTAAAGATACGTTTCTTATTATTCGTCGTTTGATCGAAGAAATTGGTTTCGTTTCATTTTACTTACTTTTCTGTCAAACCAAAGCTTAACAGTCAGCATATCAACTGTTCTTAAGTTCAAAACCTTGAGGAACTCCTCTTTTGTTTGCAATGCTGCCCTAAACAGAACAAAGAACAAGGAAAACCAAACTAGTTATAAACACATACCAAAAGCTGGTAACAATGATGAATATGCAGCAGCTTAAAAGGAGACAAGGACCATACGAATTACGAACGAGTTCTTGAAGTATAGAAATTCCGACAGCGAAAACAACTGCATCGGCCTCATATCTTTTTCCGCCACAAAAAACGTCCGAGAGACGATTTGTATCATCATCTACAATTACATCTGTGATTTTGCTCCTCCTAACAAATTTACATCCCTTGCTTTCCAGCAAGTCAATCCATGGCTGGAAAATTCTCTCTTTAACAGTTCCACGACACCAGACTAGATTAAAATCTTTCTGCGTGTATTTACGAGTTTAGAGTACAAACGATCGACATAATTAGCAACAGAAGAAGTAGGCGTGTTGGTAATAGGAATTTGATTCTCCAAACCTGGTGAGCAAGGATAGTATAGTATAAGTTTCCCAAGGTTGCTGCAGCACTGCATTGCTCGGCTGGAGCAAATAGTCCTACTTGAAGCAATGGATTGAGTATGCTACTATAGAGCCTTCCCGAACAGCCGAACTGCTTGAATAGCTCCCGGGCGGTAACTATCCGTGAGAAACAGCTATTGATCAGACGCTTCAATTCATGTTAGTCCAATATCAAGAGTCTACACAGGTGACAAAGATATTACTTGAGTCGTATTTTCTCCATGCTGTATCCGTGTTGTCAAAGTCAACCACTGAAACAAAACACAGCAAAACCCGCTATAAGAAATATGTTTTTTGCTTTGACCTCCAATGATAGGAACATAGAATGCATTAGAAGTTAGTGTGCTGTACTTGGTATGCATTTGGACATTAAAAGGATTGTAATCACCATGAACAAGATCCATGCTGAACTTATTAAATTAGAGAAAAATCCAACATTATATGTTCATTTTTACACAGGACCATACTAGAAACTAGCGGATGGAAAGAGTTGTGAGATCCTAGTTGGAGAGCGAAACGAAGCATTCCTTATAAGGGTGTGGAAACTTGTCCTTAGTAGACGCGTTTCAAAACTGTGAGGTTGACAGCGATACATATCGGGCCAAAAACGACAATATCTGCTAGCAGTGGGCTTGGGCTTGGGCTGTTACAAATGGGACCCAGCAGTGTGCCAGCGAGAATGCTGGGCCCCCAAGAGGGTGGATTGTGAGATCCCACATCGGTTGGAGAAGGGAAGTATTCCTTATAAGGGTGTGGAAACCTATCCCTAGTAGATGCATTTAAAACAGTGAGGCTGACGACGATACGTAATGAGCCAAAGTGGACAATATCTGCTATATGTGGGCTTGAACTGTTACAAAAGATTGTGAGATCCCACATTGGTTGGAGAGAGGAAGCATTTCTTATAAAGGTGTATAAATCTCTCCCTAGTAGTCGTGTTTTAAAACCTTAAGGCTGACGACGATTTGTAACGATCCAAAGCGGACACCGATTTCTTATATGGGCTAGTGGTAGGCTTGAACTATTACAAATAGTATCAGAGCCAGACACCGAGCAGTGTGCCAGCGAGAATACTGGCCCCCAAGGGGGGTGGATTGTTAGATCCCACATTGGTTGGAGAGGGGAACGAAGCATTCCTTATAAGGGTGTGGAAACCTCTCCCTAGCAGATGCATTTTAAAACCAGACTGAAGGCGTTACGTAACGAGCCATGGGGGACAAAATCAGATAGCGGTGAACTTGGGTGTCCAATTTCCATTTCTAATGTCTTTTTTGGGTTTAACAACACGAAACGTGGGAAGTCAAACCTTTTGGTCAAAACAATATACCTCACCAATTGAACTATGCTCCATTTGGAAATTTCATCTTCAATGTTAGATTTTTCGTTACAATGTGACATATAGATATCGATATCGAATGACCTGTGAAAGAAATGTACCTGCAGCCATCAAAGGAAGTGACGATAAGCGATCCAACAACGGGAGTTGGAGAAACTGTGACCAAAACGACCGAAAGAAATTTCCATCAGGCCATTTAAACTATACAGTCAGTTTGAAGACATGAAAAATTGAAGTCATCCATACTTCTGTATAATATAAGGTTCCGAGAGGAGTTGGCAGTTGAGGCAGATCTTGGAATATTGGAAATTTTACCTACACAAGAACTGCATCACTGTCACGACACAATACAAAGAAGCAAATCTCGAACCTAATTAATTATCGGATTGATGAACACGTAGATGTGCATGGACTGAGAAGAAACTTGGGACTATTGGAAATTAATCTTATTGATCAGAGAAAAGCTATTATCTACCTCCAATCCATCAACTGAATAATGAGCAGGTGCTGTCCAGTTTGTGAAAGGAGTGATACCAAGCTCATCAACGAGGCCAAATATGTTCTTGTAGGGACGCCAGTAACCTACAACAATAAGAAACATTACCATGACCACCAGAGTAAATCCCAAACATATGTGATCCTACATCGATTGGAGAAAAGAACAAATGTCAGCGAGGACGCTGGGTCCCGAAGGGGGGGTGGATTGTGAGATCCTACATCAGTCGTAGAGGGGAACGAAACATTTTTTATAAGGGTGTGAAAACCTCTCTCTAGCAAACGAGTTTTAAAAACCTTGAGGGGAAGTTCGAAAGGTAAAGCTCAAAGAGGACAATTTCTGCTCGGTGAGCTTGTGCTGTTATAAATGGTATTAGAGTCAGACATTGGGCAGTATGCCAACTAGGACGCTGAGCCCCGAAGGGGGAGGACACTGGGCGGTGAGTCAGCAAGGATGCTGGGCCCCGAAGGGGGGTGGATTGTGAGATCCACATCGATTGGAGAAATGAACGAATGCCAACAAGGACGCTGGCCCAAGAGGGGGTGGATTGTAAGATCCCACCTTGGTTGGAGAGGGGAACGAAACATTCTTTATAAGGGTGTGGAAACTTCTCCCTAGCAGACGCGTTTTAAAAAACTTGAGGGAAAGCAGGAAAGGAAAAGCCTAAAGAGGACAATACGTACTAGCGATTGGCTTGTACCATTACAACATAAGTCAAAGAAGTATATCTATAAGAACAACAAATTCAGTGCTTCTGTGGTAACTTTAACATTCTCATTTCTTGTGAAAAATAAGCCAGAATCAAGAACGTTACTAAAGCGATCCTAAACAAACACATTTGGTTATTACCACGAATTCCATGATTGTCAGCACCACCATAATCGTTGCCGGGTTCAAGAACAGTGATATCAAATCCCTGAAATGGAAATTCAATTGAACACAAACTTTAACCAAATCATCTATTCACCATTCAATTGAACACATAAATAGCACCAAAACAGTAGCTAGTATGGATTGATAAACTAATTTAAGATTCTTCTTCTCCCTTTCCTTCAAATCATATAGGTAATATAACAAATAGAACCTGATTGCAGAGGTGATTAGCAGCGGCAAGGCCAGCCCAGCCGGAGCCGACGACGACGACCTTTTTCTTCTTTCGATTTTCTCCTCCATTAACGCAGAGACGGTGCCTAGAACGAGCTCTGCTGTAAAATCCACTTCGCAATCTGTTCGAGAAGAAGGGATTGTAGGAGATGGTTCCCATTCCCAACGGAGACCCAATCAGGATCATCTTTGTGCGATCGAGTTCGTACTTCCGGCTGGTGCGGTAACTTCCAGTGTTCTTATCCCTAGATTTGTCGGACTTGAACGCTGCCTACTCCTTCCGCGGGAGAGACAAAAATCTTGCGATTGGCTATGGCTACCAGCTCGACACATAGCTCTGATTGTCGCTTGTAAAACAGACCTGGTAATCGAGTGGAAGAGATGAAATGCTGTCGATTTATGGATTAATTTCTCAATTATCTCAATGAATAATTACAATTTTCCGATGTATATATCAAAATTAAGCCTTATACATCTTTTTTTTTTTTACCTATTTATCAATTACCAATTAAATAAATATTTTTTAATTGTAAGGTAGATATTGAAATTATATTAAAATTTATAATTATCTATTAAAAAAATTGAAATTAATATTTTACAAAAATATATAGAAAGGGATTGAGGGAAAAATATGTTCGAGAAACCTAATCCGTGCAAATTCCCAAGGGAATACCCGTCTCGATACTTGCATAAATAGAGGATTTTCGTATGAATGATGATTGAAATAAGAGGCAGAGATGGAGACCCGTCCTTGCCTTGTGGACATTTATAGCTCACCACTCCTCGCCTTTGTTTGAAAGTAGAATCGTCATACTAAACGTTTGTTGGTGTTTGGCCTCGATAGAGATACTAAACCTTGGAGATCACTACCTTCATCGTCGTTAGAAAAAACAAAAGGCTTGTTGTTTTTCGTTGCCCTTTCTTCCTTCCAGCATCAAACCCCGCCAGAGAAACCCTACTCTCCTTATCATCAAAGTATATGCGCTCGTCAGAAACCCTATTAAGTATACCCTAATAGAATACCGTGTGAAATAGTGAATAATTGATTTGAAGAGGGTTATAAAATCTTAACGGTTATAAAAAAAAGTCAATGCTTACGTGTTGTCGGCTCTTTCTTTGGAACCACCGTCGGGAAGAATGTTCCAAGTCATAAGAAAATGGAGAGTCCTTGTCCGTTTGAGTCGGTCGTTCCAAGCCAAAAAAACGTACTGGCAGATTGAGTTGACGAGGGGAAGGAGTGAAGCAATACGAACCCTTTGTCTCATGCATCTAACCTGCTCACATGGTTCGTCCAAGGGCTAAGGGAAGAGAGTTGGTTGCTCTAGTACCATTGACTATATATATATATATATTTAAAAAAAAATAAATTATAAGTTAATTACATATTAATTTAGTGGGTAATATGTCTTTTCATGATAGCTTAGGCTTGAATTGGTTTAGCGGATCCAGACCGTACACTGCGAAGGCCGAGGATCTTGAAAGATCAACGTCCGAGATGAAACAATAAAATGAGCTCACCGTAGCTATTCTAGTAACGGCTTACCGAAATCTTCCTCCATTCAGGAGTTTCAGCGGTTAAATTTGCAAGCACGCTACAGCAACAACGAAGGCCAGCCTCACGCTTCTACAGACAATCAGTTCGACAATGGCAGCCACCCTCTCCGTCCGGCCCAACCGCCCTGCCGCCGGTTCACCGTTTCCCTGGCCGCCTTTCCGACGATCCAGTTCAACATTTCTCAGTAGAACCGCTTCCTGGAGTGGCGGCGCCGCTGTTGCCCCGCCTCCACGCCGCGCATTTACAAGGACGCTGCTGCTGCCGGTTCAGGCAACCTCGCGTCCAGACGACTCAGCGCCGTCTAAGATGTCTCTTGAGCACGCACTTAAGCTTCTTGGAGTCTCTGAAGGAGCCTCCTTCGATGAAATACTCCGCGCCAAGAATTCTATTCTTGCTACTTGCAGTGACGATAAGGCGATTGCTCAGGTGGTTTATTGATCGTATTTTGAGTGACGATTTTTTCTTAATTTTGTAAATCCAGTATCTGAGGTCATGCGTTTGATGTCAATTTGGTCGTATTGTAGCTCAATTTTGATATTTTCCGTATCGTTTCTTAATTCGACAAGTGGAATCTTGTAGCGAGTATCAGTAGGTTGCATAATAAGTTCTCTTGGAGTGTAAGTTAATGTTAATTAGACGTTTATAATTCGTTTTCACTATGTTGTTTGAAAAGGCTCATAGAATTTTATCACAAAAAAGGTTCATAGAACATTCTCCGCATGATCTACCCACTTTCCAACTTTTTCACCATTTTACATATTCTGACTTGTAGAAGAGATTTAGAATTCCAATCTGCAACACCCATCGCCAAATATCTACCATATCCATTCTCTGCACACTGCAAGCGTTTCATAAATTTGAAGCATTGCTTTCAATTATTTGTTACATATATAGCCTTTTTTCCGTGCTTTAACCTTCTTTCTAAAATCAAATATGTTTATATTTGGTTTCTCATTCACTGTCGTTCTACCATGATTATCATTTATCACTTCTATGGCATAAGTTATTGCACTTGCTCATTCCATTCTGCTGTTTTGTTAATAATGTATTGGTAAGAAGAGTTATTTTTATTTGGAGTAAAATCCTCTGCCTGGATGCTAAAAGTAAGATATGGTGTATTCTACACTTTTCACAGATGACCAGGGAAAATTGTTACATCAGTGCTACAAGCTTTCTAGCTCCCTGGGTGAATGATTGATTGTCTCGAAGCTTCTAATATTGGCCGCTTGATATTTTTAGCAAATGATGTCATGTGTAATGTTTTATATTATATTTGGAAGGTTTTCTAACTAAAGCACCGAAGCTGTTCGTTGATTCCATCCCATATGTAAACCTTTTCTGCTATTAGAATTTTTTCTCCGTTATAGCTTATATAAGTAGGGAGTTCATTTTCCTTGTTGATATGTTTTGCGTGTTTCAGGTTGAAGCTGCATATGACATGCTGCTTATGCAAAGCTTAACTCGGCGGCGAGCTGGGAAAGTTGAGAACAGTCGCATCCGATATGCTGATGCTAAACCAATAAATTCTCCTGGCTTGGGTTCATCATCTCAGTGGCTGCGGAATATGCCTATTACTGTTGAAGCCCCATCTACTCGTGACTTGGGCATACAAGCTGGTGTATATGGGGCACTAGCAGTCTTGACTTATGTAAATGGAGCTTCTTCATCTTCTTCACTGCCTTATGCAGGTGCTGATGTTCCTGGACTGATCTTGGCAGGTAGCTTTGGAGCTTCCCTGTACTTCATGACCAAAAGGAACGTAAAATTAGGTAAGGAGTTTGACGAAGAAGCCTTATAATACTCTGTTTATAAGTATTGCAATAGTTTGATTCTCATGAACTAGAGAATTCAGCATAGCAATTCATTATGTTTAATATTCTTGTGAAGTCCAAGGATTGGCTGAAGAATAGGATTATATAGCCATGGAGTTATATATTGCCAACGAAAATTGTGGATAAAAAATAGTGAATGTAACTTGATTAGCTTTAACCATAATTTGAAAGATAAAAGTATCTTTTAGATTTATTGCTAAGTTGAAATCTGAGTTACCATGTTTCTATCAGTTGACTAATTGGTTAATGAAAACGTGTTCATTTATCAGTTTAACCTTCTGAACAATGAACTGAATTCGTTTTCTTGATTGAGTGAAAGTTTCTTATAGGGCTCATCTAATAATGATTCTGTTATTAATTCTGTAATCTACTTCTAAATTTTTTTAAGAACAATGTTAATTGGAGCCCAAGTTTTCAGAATTTCACAAGTTGGAACTCTTATTCTTAGAAGAACATATTTGATGCTGATTTTTTTTCCCCTCTTTGCAGGAAAGGCAACGGTGATAACACTAGGTGGCCTTGTGGCTGGTGCAGTAGTGGGGTCTGCAGTTGAGAGTTGGTTGCAGGTTGACGTTGTTCCTTTCCTTGGTGTACACTCCCCTGCTACTGTCGTAAGTGAATTTGTACTTATTTCCCAATTCTTGGTCTCTTTATACCTTAGATAGAGTTGACAGAATCTTGTAGTTTCCCCTTCATTGTAAAAGTTGTAATTATTCAATTGCTCTTTCCCATGTTAGTTCTTTGAAGTTATGTGCTTTTGGATTCAAAAAGCTCAATAGATTGTTGGGAATGACTTGTGTTTATAGTGAAGAATGTAATAACCATCGTATGTTCCCCTTGCTCGATGTTAGTGTTCATAATGCTCTTTATCCATCCGCGTCCATTTGTCCCGATTTCTTTACATACTTTTCATCTGCTCATATTCGTAACTTTTAGATTTTATAGGCTGAGACATGTCACTACTGTAAGGCCCAGGGTGATTCATTTGGTTCAATATGGAGTTTGATGATTACAGACAGTAAAGAAAAAATGGACAGAAGATTGTGAAATTCGTTCATGCTAACCCCGCTCTTCTTCCAGGTTCCTCTTCAAGTTCTTTTCATTTAAATCACATGGGATATGGGTTGGGACTGTTTAGAGTCATATTTTGTTGCTCTTAGGCTATTTGTGAAGAATGGTCCACCACCCCAAGTGCCCTCCTGTAGTCATTCGGTGTCAGGTGGGGTGGTGACAATGGGCCAATGGCTTCTTTAGATCCTTCAGCTCAGCTCTTTCTGCTTTGCAGAATGGCTTTGCAAGATACTTCAGCTCTCTTAGCTTGTAGGACATTACAGGGGATAGTTTTGAAAGACGTCTACATAAAGTAGGGAGAAAAAGAGGAGAAACTTTAAGCTTTGACAACCACGTGAATATCATTTGTTTTTTAACTAGTTTCTGACTCTGTTTTCACATGCCCCACACCATAACAACGGAATCAAAACGCATACATAAAAGACAAAGCTTTGCAAAGCAGAAAGGCAATAAATTGGGCCTCTTCCTGCAAGAGGCAATTAAGTTCAGATATACATTTCTTGGGCCTCTTGCCAATAATGTAGAAATGGCAATAAATTGACCTTCTGCTACAAAATTGTGAGCATGAAAAGCCTCTACCAGAAATCTTAACAATTTTCTAGGAGGAGATGCTGGAATAAAACTACAAACCAATGTCTTAGCGAGCTGCTTCGACATGATATAATTTACAGAACTCCAAGAAAAACCAACCATTTTCTGGTTTTTCTTTCATTATCTGCTTACATTTTCTTCAGTTTGGGAGGAACCCTCGATATAGTTAATGTTCTTAGATTTATTGGCATTCTCACTGTAATTCACTAGGTGGTCGTACATTTTTTGTGAAGCCTTGGAGAACTCTGATAAGGAATCAAAAACTGAGGAAAACCCTGTTTGTATTCCATTTAATGTAATCCTCTGTGCTTCTTGAATGCAATTATTGTGTTTTTCCTTCTCCAAATCAAGCTTCTTCCTGAACATGTCCAGCTGATCTTTCTTTTCTGTCAAGTACTCATTCTGATTTTCCACTTCCAACTCGGATTTCGTCTCAGTAAAGTTGAACTCGAGGAACTTGTTCTCTGTTTTCTGGAATGACAGTATCTGTCGGTCGAGTTCCTTTGCCAAGCTTTCAACTCTTCTCTTTTGCTGCAGCTCCTCCATCTGTTTATCTGATAGAGCCTTCATATCCTTTGTAAAGCTTTTCAATGCAAAGGCTACTGGTTTATCTGGTAATTTTTCCATGGATGATAGCCAATCACGGCAGATTGAAAGCAATGGAGGTCCGTGCAGCCCATAAGGCACAGCGGAAGTCCGACCCCGAGAACAGAACTCAACCTCAGGCACTACAAACTTGGTCAGCCATCCATGGAGAGCTTCAACATAAGCCTTCTGTGATTCAACATATTTTGAAAAACACAAACGCCAATTCTGAAGCTCAGCTCCAAGCTGAAGAGTTGCAAGACGGTGAGATTCGTTACAGAACTTCAGATAGGAATGGCAGGAATAAGTCTTCACTTCAAGGATAATCTTTTTCTGGGTTTCATGAACTTCCAACATGATTTTCCAAGTTCTTGTTAAGCTGCAAAACGATTTGGGAAGAAAAACAAGTGACAAACTGACAATGGATACATTATTTACTTCAGAAATACAGGTATCTTCCACTGTTTACCCTTTTAATAGCTCTACGATCTGAGGTTGTAGCTCGTCATCTCTTAGATTCACAATTCTTGTCGAGATTGATTCAGCACTTCGAATGGCGACCAAGATCCTGGCATATAAATCTTTAACCATAACCCGAGTTTTATAAGTTGTCATTCCATTGCTCCCTTTAACGTCCTGGTTTCTTAGTCGTGAACACCTTTTCTCATACAGTTTGTGCATGCTGTTCCCAGCCTGGGTGCAAGAATCAGAAAGTTGTAAGTCACAATTTGCCAACACTAGTCAAGAAGGATAAAAGCTTTATTCTGTTTACATCCCTAAAGAACATAATGAGTGGCAGCAACCGACACGAGAACTAATCAGGCTCTGTTATCAAATGATATGTTATAACGTGTTTGATAGACTAGCCCTATCAAACTATGATGTTTTTCCTTATTATACTGATCTTTCAACAAAAGAAACAGAAACAGCTTGAGGATCCTACTTCACCTTGACCTCTTCGTAGAGTTTCTTCTCCCAAGCATATAACCGTCCGAGAGTCGACGAATGGCTTCCCGAGTCCATTATGTCATAATCATCAAACAGCTCATTACTAAACTCCGTCCATGGCGAAGAACCTTTCGAACTGGATGCTACTAGACTCTTACATGATGAAGTCTTGCCCGAAACAGACCGGTGCCAAGTTATCGCTTGGATGAGTTTTGTCGAGTTCTCTGCAGTATGATGAGCTTGTTACTTCAATGACAATATAGCTTGCAAGAAACAAACTAGAGAGGTTAAAGAATGAAGCTATATGAATGGCACACCTTTTATTTCTTCTAAACCAGATTGAAGCTGAATTTTGTTGGCCCCTAACATCCTAGAAACATCAATTCCAGAATCATAAGCCCTAATGAAATAATCCTCAACATCCTGCAATGCTTCCAAAAGTTCCCTTCCTTCCACAGGTGTATCAATGACTCTTAGCTCCTTCTTCTTCAACTGACTCTCTTCTTCCTTCTCTCCAATATCCTCAACTCTCTGGTTTTTCTCTACTGTCTCTTCCTCCAGCTCTGGAATGCCTTCTTCCTCCTCTGAGCTCTGGTGATACCCGGCGACGACATCGGTCCTCATGGTATCAAATGGATTGAAAAAATCCCAACTAAACTCCCTCTGAGGGGATGGCATTGGGGGTGGCATTTGCATATAGAAATATGCAGGGACCTGTTCAATCCTCTCCTCCTCTACTGGTTCTTCTTCTCTTTCTTCCATGGAGGACTCTGTGGAGGTTGAAGAAGAAGAACAAGCACATGAAGGGCAGGCGGGTATGGCTTCATGGGTGGAATCTGAAGGCCTTTGCTGAAGAAACATTGGATTGGATATCACTTTTTCTGAAGGGGGAGGAGAAGAAGAAGAACATGTAGGAGGGAATGTGATGAGGAAAGGGGAAGGAGAAGAATGGCGAGCTACAAAGAGCTTAATGGCGGCTGAAACAGCATATAAAGCTTGACAATATTTACTATGTGCCTCTGCAAGTGCATACCTTCTCTCAACAGCTAACTTTATGTGGCGTTTTCTTTCTCTACAGATGGAGACTACTTCTTCTTCTTCCTCCAACTTTGAGGCAACACAACCCATTTCCTCGTTGGCCAAAGCCACAGCAGCAGGTTCTTCTTCTTCTTCCTTTATTCAAATGCCTGAAATTGAAAAAGATGGTTTATTTTTCTCCCTCTTGTATTATTCTTTAGTGATATAAAATAGGAAGAAGTTAGATTGTTTTCACTTGGGTTCAGAAAAAGCAAAAATGCAGCCTTTTTGAGAAAAATCCCACCGACCCATTTCATCTTCTAGCAAGTAAAACAATGGGATTGCTTCAGATAAAAGAAAATCCGGCTTTTCAAGAAGGTTCTTGATTGCTTGCTTGCTAGCTTGCTCACTCTTTCTGATGAATAGAAAAAGGCAGTAAGTTTGAAAGGAAGTGCTTGAAGGAAGCAATATCCTCCTCTCCACCTAGAATCCTCTGTTTTCTGCAACAAAAAATGAAAAACTCTGGTTTAGCAGTTTCTTGGACACATGAGGGATTTGCAAGAAAACCCTTGTCCTTTTAGGCTAAGAAGAAGGTAGGGGCTCGAGCAAGAGAGGAGAGTGTTGTGTAAAACAGTTCGAAATAGGAAAAAGTTCAGAACTTGTTTGCCTGGTTTTACCATAGTTTACTTTATTTCCAATATCTCTGCATTGATTCATGGGTTGAATCTGTTTCCCTCTCTCTCTCTCTCTCTCTCTCTCTCTCTCTCTCTCTCTAAAAAGATGAGTCAAACTTGGTAAAAAGGGACCAAAAACACAGAGAGACAGAGAGACAGAGAGACAGATTTGTTGTTTTGTATGTGGTGGTTATGTTTTTTTGTTGTATTTGGAAGAGGATATAATGATGTTCTTTTTTTGCAACTCAAACACACCATTACAGAATAAGCTTTAGGGTTTTAGTTTGGAGAATCCAGAAACTCACGACTGTCACTGTCTTTTGTAGCTCAAGAGACTATCTCTTGTCTCCTTGGAAAAGATGGCTCCTCTGTTCTTTCTCTCATTTTAAGTTCAAATGTTGGAAGAATAATAATCTAAAGTCTTTTTATTCTATTTTAAATTAGGTCGGTAAACTATTATCGTTGTGTTTATTTGTCTTACGATCTCCTTGACTCATATGCACCATGACTACAAAATCTATATGTCATTTGTAACAATTCAAATCTACCGCTAGCAGATATTATTCTCTTTGAACTTTCATTTAAGGTTTTTAAAATGTGTTTTATAGTGAGGTTTCTACACCCTTAATATATGGGATTTCACACTGATCTTAATAAATAAACCACTCATGCCTTTGAACTTTTAGATTTTGGCTCTAATGAGTTTCAGCTAAGAACACCGTTGTTTATATCATCAGTAAAGTACGATCATTGAACCAATGAGCGAGGCTATGACGTTACGTGAAAAATATATGAAATCTAGAATGAGCGAGGCTATGACATTACATGAAAAATATATGAAATCTAGAATGAGCGAGGCCATGATGTTATGTGAAAAATTTCAGTTATGTGAAAAATATATGAAATGTAAAGAAAAGTTCATAAGATCTCTACTTTTAGTTGTTTGTTTCCTAAAGCTTATTTACTTAATGCCCAAGTTCTTCTCACTCTAAAGCCTTAAACCAATTTTTAAAAAAAAAATTAGTATTCAAAAGTTACTCAACTTATTCATTAAGTGATCTCAAATTTTTAGGTTTTTTTTCTAAATTTTGCCCTTCTTCTTATCGATCGAGCTTCTTTGCTCGTGAAAATGGTAGCTTTATATATATATATACACACACACACAACCCCTTTATTTTTAAACTTACTCCCACCAAATTGAACACAAGTTTAGAGGTTGTTTCACCCAATCCAAATCCAAATCCAAAATGAAGAAGTAAAGAAAGAACACACAAATCCAATGCAAACCCAACATAGGGAGTGGGGAGTGGGTGGGTGCAGTGAGAAATGTGCCATTTTACTTGAAACAAGACAAGACAACCATTCTTACCCTACTTTGTTACCTAGGGACCTTCAATTTTCCTGTCTGGATTACTGTGTTTATGCCCTCACTGACACTCTGACACTTACTCAGATTAAAGCTTCCTACTATATTATCTAATCCACCCCATACCACCTACATGGCTCAATCCCTTTGTCAAATGGATTCTGGATTGAAATAAACAACTGCTCAATCTGCAAAGATGAGGAATATATCTTCAAAAGCGTCATGTTCGTTGTTGTGAGATCCCACATCGGTTAGAGAGAAGAACAAAATATTCTTATATTCTTTATAAGGGTGTACAAATCTCTCTCTAGTAAACGCGTTTTAAAAACCTTGAGAGTAAAAGCCCAAAAAGAACAATATCTGCTAGCACCGAACTTGATGATTTTATACGGATGTAATGAATGACAGATAGGCAGTTCAGCATGAACTGAGTCATGATACATACAATTTACAAGAGCTAAGCAGTGAGCAAAATGGGTGAAGAAAAAATCTTGGGAAGGAATTAGCTACAATTACAGGCGACTTGAAGCTGTCTACTTCAGTTGCTTTGGTTTTTGAGTTAACAGTTACAGTGTTGTATGGTAAAAGGATTGATGCCTGGCTCCACTTTATCTCTGTTGGAAGCTACCTGGTATTCACATATGATATCAATACAACAGACAAACATGAGATGATTATGGCCTAATCAGGCCATGCCAGGGGCCAATGAGTTAGGATGCAAGTTAACTCCGCCCCCTCGCATGGATAGGCTTGGGCATTTTGTAGAGCTAGCCCGGCTCACAAGGTTCGAGTCGAGAAACACAACAACCACTGTGATGTCATCGTGGAAATGTCGCCGTACGCCACGGTCAATCTTCTTCAAATCGGAGTACCTCATTTCTCGTTTCTTTGCTGCCTCTTGCAGTGCTGCTTTCACTAACCTCCTTGCACTTCCCTGCAATGAGATTGTTCAAATGAAAGTTGAGTTTCTTTTACATGTTCTTCTTTGAGTTTAGGTGGGAGAGAATTCTTACATTGCGTGGATGGTTTTGGACAATATCAACAGCTTCCTGATTGCTAAGGTGTTCCCAGAGCCCATCTGAAGCAAATATAATAAATTGATCTTGTGGTTGCAACTGGAGCACTGAAATGGATGGTTCGGCGTTCAGTATGGGCGTTTTGATAGGTTCACGAAGGCGAAACTTAGCATATAGAGGCTCTCGGTTGAACTCAGCTCTCTTTAAATAGACATCACCGATGGATCGAGAAACCTAAAACGAAAATTGTTATACATAGTTAAAAACATGATTCAGTCACATGAAAAGACAAACTATGAGATCCCACATCAGTTGGGGAGGAGAACGAAACATTCTTTATAAAGGTGTGGAAACCTCTCCCTAGCAAACGCGTTTTAAAAACCTTGAGGAGACGCCCGAAAGAGAAAGCTCAAAGAAGACAATATCTACTAGCGGTGGGCTTGGACTGTTACAAATGGTATTAAAGCCAAACATGAGGAGATGTGCCAGTGAGGACGCTGAGCTCAGAGGTGAATTGCGAGATCCCATATCGGTTGGGGAGGAGAACAAAACATTCTTTATAATGGTGTGGAATCCTCTCCCTAGCAGACGTGTTTTAAAAACCTTAAGGGGAAGCCCGAAAGGGAAAACCCAAAGAGGACAATATCTGCTAGCGGTGAGCTTGAGTTGTTACAAATGGTATCAAAGCTAGACACTAGGCGATGTGCCACCGAGGACACTGAGCCCTAAAGGGGAGTGAATTTTGAGGTCCCACATCGGTTGGAGAAGAGAATAAAACATTCTTTATAAGGGTGTAGAGACTTCTTCCTAACAGACGCGTTTTAAAAACCTTGAGGGAAAGTCGGAAAGGTAAAACTCAAAGGGAACAATATCTATTAACAGTGGGCTTGAACCGTTACACAAACTATGAGCATAATCAATATTAATGCATTAAATAACTTACCTGTATAAGGCCCTTCACACGCCATACATTATGCTTCAAGACAACAATATGTGGATCATCAGGGTGCAGGGCCCGGAGCTCCTGCCTGACAGACTCTATTGATGCATTATGCTCAGCCGACAACTGGACAGACAAAACTTCCCCTGTTGCCTTTACAACTCTCCCTAAAACAGCTCGTGAATCACCAAGGTTAGCTATGTAAAGAGTTCCACCACAAATTACACCTACAAGGCAGCAAGATCCAACAGCTGCAATTAGTGGCCTCATTGACCATTGTTTTGAAACTTGAGCGATAACCCCGTCTTCGGTAGCTTGAAACGCCTTTCGTATGACATCCACCGACATGGACTGTTGCTCGGAAGCAAACCCTACAAGTTGGGGAACAATCATTAGGAGTCTCGAGCATATTCTAGTTTCCAAGTTTTATGGACAACAACTACAAGTAAGCCTGAATTATGAAATAACAGACACTAGACAAAATTTCAGCTCAAATATCATATGAAACGAACCCTCCAAATATAGAAGTCAAGTCAGCCCGGAACAGCCCAAGCCCACCACTACCAGATACTGTCTTCTTTGGGCTTTCCCTTCCAGGCTTTCCCTCAAGATTTTTAAAACACGTTTGCTAGGGAGAGGTTTTCACACCCTTCTAAAGAATGTTTCGTTCTCCTCCCCAACCGATGTGGGATCTCACAATCCAACCCTCTTCAGAAGCCAGCGTCCTCGCTGGCACATCGCCCGGTGTCTAGCTGATACCATTTGTAACAGCAAAAGCCAACCACAACAAATATTGTCCTCTTCGGGTTTTCCCTTCTAGTCTTCCCCTCAAGGTTTTTAAAATGTGCTTGGTAAGGAGGGGTTTCCACATCCTTGTAAAGAATGTCTCCTCCTCCCCAACCGAGGTGGGATCTCACAATTCACCCCCCTTCGGGACCCAGTGTCCTCGCTGACACTTCACCCGGTGTCTAGCTCTGATACTATTTGTAACAGCCCAAGCCCACCGCTAGCAGATATTGTCCTCTTTGTGTTTCCCCTTCCGAACTTCCCTTCAAGGTTTTTAAAACGTGTTTGCTAGGGAGAGGTTTCCACACCCTTACAAAGAATGTTTCGTTCTCCTCCCCAACCGATGTGGGATCTCACATCCAACTTATACGACACGGGAATCTGCTTCTTGGAGAACTTTGAATGAGTGAAAGCACTCGTAAACCAACTCCCATCAACTTGTTGAGAAATCAAGCATATGGGAAACAAACAATTGAACAAAAAGTATATGTAAAATCAAATCAGTTATCAGTGCCTTACTTTTAAGATGCTGGAAGAGATGATCATTTACATAGCGAGATGTCTCTGGCCCTCCATGCCCATCATACACACCAACAAAAGTACCATATGGCCCAGCCTCGTGCAAGCTCAAATTGCCCGACTCCATCTGGCTTTGATCCTCAAGTAAATTATTAGCCTGAACTACAGCCATTGAAAACTCACCATTGGCATGCTGTCCACTATCCTTGTACCATAAGAGACCATCCTGTCGACCACCAGCATCTGAACCTTTGTGCACATGTCGATCCGACCGCGGTCGAAAACAAGCTTTCAGAAAGTTCATCAACCCTGAGAACATCCCTCATCTCATCCAAACAACCCTCCAAAATATCAGCATCTGAATATAAAGAACAAAAACAATTTAGACTCCCTGATTTCATTTCCTTCTGCTACAAAAACAACCAATATGATTGAGAACACCAGAAACATAAACAGATGAACATGGATATTGTCAATCAAAACAAGAGAGGCAATACAAATATGAAGAACATACAGTTAACTTCAATTGGGAAAAATCTGAAACCGGTTCAATTTGCTGTTCAACACAAAAACGCACGTATAATATGGCCGCTAACAGTGGAAAAAGACAGATGGGGGAAAGAATCGAGAGGTCAAAGGCGATTTTTCTTCAACAATTCCTTAGTCAACCATTAACCCATCCACAGAAGTCTACGTCTTCACATTGAAACAAAGAACCTCAACCCATCACAGATTCCAAAGGGGTGGAACAATTCAACATTCTCATCATCAAATTCAACAAACCCATATGAAAAAACTGAAAACAAAGTGGACCCATATGAAGAAAAAAGGGCTTACAACAGTTAACACTTCAATGGACGCTCCCATGAATGAGCAAGGCCCGGAGAAGAACAACAAGATGAAGATCTCGCAAGATCAAGAAGATCAAGTCGGTCTGAAGGCATTAAATCTGTGGATCCATCAAGATTTGCGATGAAAATAGAAGTGGGTTTGGTTTGGATTATCAGAAATTGTGATGAATTAAGTTGTTGATGAAGAAAATTGAAACGAAAAGGGTCGAGGAAACAAATAAAGAGGTAGCCAAGTGAAGAACCCTCCCTTTCTCTCTCCCTCGGTGAAAGGCAGACAAGCCCCATAAAAGACCAACAACGGAGAGCTTGAAGCCAGCAAAGCAGAGGTCCAGCAATGGGCTCCACGCCACTGTGCTCAACACACACAAACAAAGAGTCGAACAAACCTCAAATAATACCCTTAAAATTAAATAAAATTTTATTAATTAATGATCAAATAATAATTTATTATAAGTATTTTAATATTAAACGCCTAAAAAAGAAAGAAATAAATAAAGATAATTTATTTATTGTAATTAATTTTTAATTGATTTTGATTTAAGTATTATTATCTGTAAATTTAATTTAACTTGTTTCAATTATGAATTAAATATATTTGAGATATTGTTAATTAACTAATCAATAGCTTCATTAAATAAGTTAGTGCATTCATTTAATAAATTTATATTTGTAAAATGGAATTAATTATAGGGTTATTATCGGTTAAAATGTTGCATGTCTAACTTATATGTCTCCTAGTACGGATAATCTAGACTCTCTAACATAGGTTAGTTCTTGATGTTGCGGTCGGTGCTCGTTTGTGCGTGCGGGAACTCACCGAACAAACAAGGGAATCTGGGGCATTTGAGAATGATGCGAGTTATATGAAGGTGTAACAGCTCGAGAGCTAGTAGATATGTCATCTTCATGCTTTCCCTTTCAAGCTTTCCCTCAAGGTTTTAAAACGCGTATACTAGGGAGAAGTATCCACACAGCTATAAGAAATGTTTCATTCTCCTCTCCAACCGATGTGAGATCTCACAGAAGGGAAACTCTCACTTGCGGTAGAAGGAGCTCGATAAGGTCCCCCACTGACTTTTCTCGAACCTACGTGAAAGTGAAGTGGCGGGCCTACCCATCCCAACCAGGGGTATACTAGGAATTGTGAAGAGGAGCACTGTTACTAGAATATCATTAATAAGACCCGATCAACTCAACTGAGCTCATCAAAGATTCACGTGTCTGATTTCACTCGTCCAGCTCCATCTCATCCAGCTCGTTTGAGCATATCTCAACGATCGAGCTCATATTATTTAGCTCTTCTAATTCTGATTATCAATACCGACATAAAAGCGATATTTCAATACTAAATTTCAGTACCAATGAACGTAATACCCTTTAAAACTAAGCTTAAAGAATTTCAAATGATTTCTTTAAATTGTCAAAATACCTAAAGATCGCCATGAAATCAAGTGACGAAGAAATGTGTAAACATAGCATTAAAATGTGGAAGCCTATAGGCTAGGCTCTTAATTAACCCCTATGTTCTTTCGCTCTCCGTTCTGAATTGACTTCTAGTTTTTATTTTTTAAACGAGAGACGATATTATATAATTGTTAAAGACATATGTTTCGTTGAGATATTCTTCAACGTAACGGTTCTTATGTCGTTGCTATTTTTACAAAAATTTAATAAATTTTCTACACGCTAAAATAACCCTAATTTGATGATAATTGAGTTGTACTATCTCCGACCCAAAATTGAAATTCATCAAGTAATTGTAATATCTCAAGTCCATCGCTAGCTGATATTATCCGTTTTGACTCGTTACGTATCGCTATTAACCTCACAGCTTTAAAATGTGTTTACCAATAAGAGGTTTCCACATACTTATAAGAAATGCTTCATTCTCCTCTCCAACCAGGCCAAACGTCCTCGTTAGCACACAACGAAACATTCTTATAAGGGTTTGGAAGTCTCTCCCTAGTAGACACGTTTTAAAACCGTGAGACTGATGATGATACGTAACGGGTCAAAACGAAAAATATCTTCTAGTGGTGGGCTTGAATTGTTACAAAATGGTATCAGAGCTAGACACTCAGTGATGTGCCAATGATGACACTAGGTTCGAGTTAAAGAGAGGAACAAAACATTCCTTATAAACATGTGAAAATTTCTCGGTATAACAATATCGACCGACAGTTATACATAACGGACCAAAACTGATAAAATCTATTAGCAGTGGGCTTGAAGTATTATAGTAACCTTTCTATTATTTAATTAATTTTATTTGTCCTTTCAAATATACTAATTAAATAACTCATAAAATTCAACCGTACAATAATTAAATATTTTTTTAAAAAATAATAAAAACTTTGAATAAAAATATATATTAATTCAAAACGTTGCCTACCATGACCATACTAATTTTACGTCTCTAATAAATATTTTTGGTCAAATTATTTGAAATTTTTTAACGTCGTCTTTGAACATTTATCCAGTTGAATATCATAAACGAATCAAAATATGAATTATTCAATTGTTTGACATTGTTTTGAAGACTAAAAATTATATAAAAGCACTCGTTTTTCTAGCATACAATAATTATTTAATTTTTAAATTCACGTCGTTATTGAAAAACTAAAAAATCTTATAAATTTGTCATTGAAAGAGAATTTTGAAACCAAGATTAGAAAATTTTAACCTACTTCATTGACTACTACTCAGAAATTAATCATAGATCAAATCAACTCGAATTTATTTTTAATTTTAAAACACATTTTTTTTTATTAATACAATAAGTGTACACATATTTATTTTATTTTTGTTTAATTTTATAATTATTTATTCTTTCACCGCTCTTATAAATAAATTTTAATTATTTAAAAAATAATTTTTAAAAATATATGTGAACTCATGAGTAATCGCAAATTTTAATTAAATATTTTTTAAAAAATAGATATTTTATGAACTCAACATTTTATTTTTATTAAAAATAAATAAATAATCCGAACCATCCTAACCAACTAAATTCACAAATTAATTTTTTCTTAAATAATTATAATACAAATCACTCTTTAATTGAAATATATATATATATATATATATATATATATATATATATATATATATATATATATATATTTGTACATAATTATTTAAAATATTTTCAAACTACTTAATTTATATATTTAAAAAGAAAACCAGACAAAATGAATTTTATTAAAATAATTTTTAAAAACATTTAAAGTTAAATTATTGTTATTTTTTAATTAAAGAAATCAAAGCTATGTTATTTTGAGTGCGGCGCATCTTGTGAAATTAATATTAATATTTAGATATTTTAATTAATTCAATATAAAATCATCTTTGACCATATTATTAATTTTCCAAAATTAAAATTAATATTGAGATATTTTGTCCGTACGAAAAAAATAATAATTCATTATTATTATAATTTATTTGGGTCTGTTCCACGTTGCACGTGCGCTTGTTTTCTTTTCCCACCCACTATTTTTAATCAATACGCCTACGTTCACCATTAAATTACTATTTTTCAATAATTAATCAATCAAATATCAACCTTTTTTAAAAGATAATTTTAAATTTTGAATATTATTTTTGTTTAATTCATATATTTTATTTTTGAACTTTCATTAAAAAAATAAATAAATTATTAAAATCCTTATTGTTAATCTATTTGTAGGTTAATTATTTAATTAAAAACTAACATGGGTATGTTTTTTTTTTCTTTGTTATTTAATGATGTGGACAAAAATTTGAAGCCAATTATAATGTTTTTTTTTTTGAATTATTAGTAAAAAAAAATTCCATTAGTATAATCGTTAGCCTCAAGGTTTCGTTCTCATTAGTATCACCGTCTACCTCACAGTTTTAAAATGTGTCTGTTACAGAGAGACTTCCACACACTTATAAGAAATGTTTCATTCCCTTCTCCAACTGTTGTGGGATCTTACAACCCACCCCTCTAGAGGTTCAGTGTCCTCGTTGGCACACCGCCCGGTGTCTGGCTCAGATACCATTTATAATGGTCCAAGCCTACCACTAGCAAATATTATCCGTTTTGGCCTGTTACTTACCATTGTCAACCTCACAGTTTTAAACGCAACCTGACTCAATTCAAATTATAAGAGTTGGGTTGAGTTTGGGTTGGGTTCATTTTTTTTTAACCTAATTTAGTTCGGGTTCCAAAAGAAAATGATTGGGTCAACCCGATCCAACACAAGAATCTTAAAAAAAACAAATGAAACCCAACGTCCAAGCCCAAATCTCAATCCCAAGCCCAGAACGTCTAGCCGTCTGCATCTGTGTGGTTTGCGATGTCGTAGTCGCACTCGTACTCTGCATCCACTGTTTGACTGTGAGTCCGAGACTTTATCTCTCAAACTCTCAAAGAAGATCTAACATCTTGATCTAATCAGCCAAGTTATACTCAAACAGCAAAATAGATATACATTTCTTAAACCGATATCAATTCAATGTCCAATCAATGTCAATGGGCATTGAATTGATAGCATTTTGGGGTGATAGATATCAAAAAAGAATGGGATCCTTAGAGGAAGATATGTCCGTTTACCTAACATAAGGAGGATATGTATATAATAATCTTTCATCTCATCTCACACATAATGTTTTGCATTTAATGGTAAAATGACAATGACATTACCGATACATATTTCAAACTCTAAAAGCCCCACACCCTTTGGCCCTTCATTATTGCCCTATTCTAATATGCCATCTCAATAGATAAAGACGTCACACCCTAAGCACCAAGTCTAGTGAGAGAGACTTCGAGACCTTATCTATATAGCTTACTAGACAATGATCGGCTGCTCGTCTAAGAACATAGATCATCCACACTGAGACTGAGATACGACCCATGAAAGATTAGGTTTCTATGGTCGTTGAAACATTACCCACCATGAAACAAGATGTTAGATATGTTTAAGGGGAGAGCGAGGACAGGGAAGCCTTCTCCATCTTTGTCACCCCGTTTAGAATATGTTAAATAGACATCTCTGCCAGACGTATGACTTACCAAGTTGATCACTTGTGGGTATTGAAAGCCAAAGAGCTCACTACACCCTACAAAAGCTCCGTTCTAACAGCGTTGCGGAATCTAACCACCCTAACTCAACTTTATATTACTTTAGTTCAAGTGCGGATTTAATCATCGTATGTTGCATACAACATCCCACCACATTAAGCTTCTCGAATATCTATCAGTGTAACGCTTTGTCTCATCGCTTTAGCTATCGACTTACGTGGATCTATGACCGAATTCTTGCATTAACGATTAGCTAGAAGTTGTCTACATCACACGAATAAGACGGTACCACTAACCCCTTAGTAATTTGATGAATGAGTAGTGTGCTTTCTTTGACTCGATGGTTGAGCTTTTGTTTCAAAGAGTTAGATTGAAGTAGATGGAGGAGTGTTACGTGGCCAATAGGGCAAGTACATGTTGATCGAAGAAACTTTGCTTATTCGGTTAACCTAACTCATAACGGAAACTACATTTTTTTCACTTTATCTGACTTAAGCATCAGTTATACCAATGTGCAAACTTTTCTTGTTTTGCACGTTACGTTTTTCTCTCTTTTCAAACAAATTTATCGTTATTGTCACGTGAAAGTCGACGCATTATCCAATTCAAATTTCAACATCAACAATCAGTATATATATTTTTTGAATAATTGAACCGAGTATATATGAAAAGATTAGAATTATTTTAGGGTTATGAACGTTGTTCAACTCAATCGAGTGTAATGATCGAAGTTTATAGACGTGGAACGAATGAAAACAATGTACTTAAAACTGTGGGGAAGAGTTTCATTAATGAGACGGGCCAAATTAAACTCTTCAATAACAAAGACGTTCTTTCTCTATCTTTACATTTTCAAATAATTGAGTTCTCTCGGCCAATTCACGAGAATAACAATTCAACAATATTTATTGAGGGAAATAAAGGGGACATCACTTCAAATTCAATACTATCTTCAGTCGTGCATATGGCTAAGCACCACTCGTAGACATCACATTAACAACCCGCTCGTGTTCATGACTCAAGAATCCCATGTAGGATACATCGAGGAGAACCCACCAAGAAGCTCGCATACCCGAAAGGTTTGATTTCTGTGAGGCCAAGAGGCCCTAGATTGGCAAGAAAGACTTGCGGCACGTGCTAAGTCAAGTACGAACTTGTTGAATAATGAAGAACACCATAAATATCGAGACTCGATTGACAAAAATATTACCTTAGCTGAGCTTCACGTACTAACATTCATTTATTAACCTAATTTATATTATATTGTATAATTATTAGTTTGCAATATTTATAACTTATAATATTCTATATTATAGATATCTTAATTTAACAAAAATGAAATATTTTAAAATTTTAAATTCACAAACTAATCAAATTGATATTCATCAAATTCATTTATTTAAGTTAATGTATTTATAATAATTTGGAGAAAGGAATAATTTAAAATATTATATATATATATATATATATATATATATATATATATATATATAGTCCCATCCTATTTATTTATTAGCTCAAAATAAGTGATGGATAATGTTTTTTACCCAATAAAAATAAATAAATAAATAAATAAACAAATAAATAATGGATGACATGGCTACCACTAAAAATCCCTAGAATCAAGGAAATTACTTAAAATCGTCTTAAATGTCTGTTGACCATATCTACATTTCAAATAAGATGTTTTTTTTCTTTTAATTTAAAAAAAATAAAAAATCAAGATAGATATTTTGAGTCTTCTGGCACGTGCATAATCCAACTTTCGATACATGGGTTGGAGCGTGCGGTTCCATACTATTCTTGAATGACCCTTTTTAAAGGAAGACGTCTGAGACGCTCGTCCAATAACGCTCACCTCTGTTGTGACATGCATGTGTCACATGTGCACCTACTTAGACTACCAGGCGTAAGGGTGGTGGAGAATCAACACCGTACCTCCTTCTCCTCTAGTATATTTTGAGGCATTTTCAATTTTTCTCGTGTAGACGTCTTGGCGAGCAAACATACAGTCTCGTACATAATCCGTGAAAATAAATATTTTACATAAAAACAAGATAATTAAGTTTATTTATTAAAAAAAAAATCAGAAAAGATGGAATATATTTAGGTAAATGCATAGAATTAGAAATTAAACACTAATATATGATAATATTTTTATTGAAAAGTACATAAAAATTAATAAGATAATAAAATTACTCCTATAATGTTTTTTTTTTTTTTTTTTAATTTGAATTAAACTTATTTTGGGGAGTTATAGTTATGTGTATAAATCAATGATTGAAAAGGGAATTGAATTTTAAATTTTTAACCAATATCATATTCTATAATCAATTGAGCTACGATCAAATTGGCATAAAAAACGAATTTTAAAAATGATAAATTTATATTATAGGTAATATACTACTTTTAATAATTTAAAAATATATCGATTTAAAAATATGTTACAAATTCGTACGACTTTATGTCATGTCATCCATGTTAAACATCCAACAATGTGAACGATGTCGAGGGGATGGACAAGGAACATTATTTTAGTACATTTGCATATTTTGTTTAAAATTTTATTATTATTATATGATAGAAAGTTGAAGAAAATTGAATTCTTTTCCCATTCAAAATTCAAAAAGATGAGAAAAAAGGGGAAAACGACGACGTTTTCATTAATTTAATCAATATAATTTAACATGGATTAAATGGCCTTGATTAAATCACAAAATCATTTATGATGCGACAACACATCATAATACAACCTTACTTTATAAATAATAATTAAAAAAAAATAAGATTTTATAATGTTTGTTTGGTTTATAATTAGACACGAGTTTTTTTTTCCCTCACAAGAACTAATTATTTATTTAGGTACCATGTATTTAATTAATGTACTTTAAAACCATATGTATTTAATAAAAATGTTTGAAATTTTTTCTTAAATTTTAAAAAAATTCATTAATATTTTTCTAATTTTTAAAAAACTTAAAAAATACTTTTAATTTTTTTTTTTAACTTAAATTTTTTTTGTTATGGTTAGTAGTACGTTTCAAAAATATTTATAAATTTTAAAAAATAACATTTAAATCTATGAGATGAAGGTTTTCGTCCATATATTAAGATAAAAAAAATTATTTTTTTTTTATAAAAGTAAATAGTATTAATGTTACCTAAATTTTACCGATATTTTTTAAAATATAGTATTAAATAAGAGTATTTTTGAACTAAAAAAAAGTTGAATATTAATATTTTTTTTAAAATTGAAGGATATTTTTTAAACGTTAACCAATTTACAATTATTTATAAGATTATTTTAAAAGTTTAAAAGTATTATTGACATTTTTAAAAGTTTAATAATATGTTTTTTTTTAAAGACAAAATACTATTTTTATTAAAATCAGTTAAAAGAAATAAAAAATAATATAAAAAATTATGGGTAAAAATATAACATTTTAACATTTAAATACGCGATAAATTTTTTTTTTATTATTTTTCTGTCCACTCGTTTTTTAATATTTATTTTAAAATCCTTTCCATTTATTTTAAAATATTAGATGTCAGCTTCGAAAAATAGAAATAATATTTGGGCTTGTATTTACGGAGCCCATTAGCAGAAGAAAGCCCAATAACTTTAAATTTCAGCCCAATAATTCCTCTTTATGGGCTTTCAAATGGGCCGAGAATATCGAGCCTAAATTTCAGGTTGGATCCGAAACCTTGTTGAACTTTGTCTCAGTTTCTCCCTTGGCTCGAACTTCGCTCCTGGAGGAGCTCTGGAACTGCGACTGGCGCGAGCCACCGTCCTGTTCGTTTGAAGAAAGCTTCGAGGGAGGGTTGAATCCATCGATCATTGTTCAGATTTTGCGCTCTTCGGTGATGCTATGATTGAGTCATTGAAACTTGGATACGATGGCAGTCTTCTGTAGAATAAACCAATCCAAGCTCAAGTCCCTTTCGGATCAATTCAAGAGACATTACTTTCAAATCTCTTATGCTGCTTCGCTCGATTCTGGTCGTATAACAAAACATGTTTTTGGGTGTGTAGAGCGGACAATTCCCCGAAGACCAGCTGATTGTGGCGGTAATGTCAGGTTCTTTGCTGCTCCGGTTCAGGTAGCGATTCTGATCCTTATGGATGAGTAATGGCACATCAGTTTTCAAATCCTGTGATAGTCGCTAAAATTTCATGCCTTGAACTTTCAGAAGTTACATATTAGAGTAGGCAACAAAATAAGATTTAGCTTTTTTTGAATTATTTATTTTCAATTTCATATTGGTTTTCACTAAAAAAAATTATCATTAACTAGTTAAGTTCGAATTTCTACTGATTATAAATCAATACTGGTTCGAATTTTCCTCCTCTCTAACTTGAGATCAGTCGTTTGTACATCCCTCAAATTGTTTATTATCTTGTTTGAATTATAGACCGTTTAATTTATGGTGTCTGATGTTGTTAACTCTATGACATGGTATTGAAGTTTCAAGGTAAGGCGAAGAAAGAAGAGAAGGACACAAGTGGGCCACGACTTAATGATAAAATCAAGGCCGACTTTGTGAGGCTTGTATCTGATGATGGTATGTGGGATATATATATTGAATTTTTGTTAATATCATAGCTTGAGACTCCCAAGTTAGAGATTCCTATTCACGTTCTTAAGATTGATACCATTTTCATAGTAATGCAAAATGAGAAGAGTGCATGGAACATTAAATTCTCATGTTTTGGGGAAGCGAGGTGTGTGTTTACTGTTTGATTAGTATTTTGTGTGATATTTATGTACAACTACATGCTACATCGATAAAATTTACTAGAAAACAAGGTATTGTATTGTATCTATCAGTTGAAATGAGTGATAGGGTATGCTAACTTGTTTGTGGAAAAATAGGAGCATGAACGTACATTTTTTTTTAAAAGAAGGAAGCTGTATAATTTAGACAAAAAAGAGGGTTTCCTCCTTATGGGGCGATGGAGCTACACAGCATTCTCCATTTGACTTGAATGTCAAAAGTTGGATTAGTACAAAATATTCTTTTGGGAGACACCATAGACAAAACCCAAAAAGTTTTTCTATCAAAAACAAATTTGTATTGAAAATTTTCTTTCAACGACCGACTATCTCTTTAAACCAAGTAGCCCCAAGGAAGAATCCATCACTGCTCTTCAAAAACTCTTTGAGAATGAGATTTCTCATGTAGGAAGTTGTGTAAAAATGTATCGGGCTTTCATTATGCATGTGGATTATGTTTATTTATTACTTGTTAACGTGTTGCGCATGTTTTTGTAGGACATACGGTTCTTAAGTTACATGAAGCTCTTGCACGTGCTCGTGAGCTCAATCTTGATTTGGTTGAGGTAAACTTCCATATTTTAATGGAAAAAAAAAACATAAATCTTTGTATGAAAGACCGAAACCATCATAAAAAACTAGAGAACATAAAGAGTAAGAAAAGTTGCTATCTTAGTAATTACTGAATTATTTCCTATTTATTATTAGATTTTGCAAAATTTGATTACATGTGTCAAATATTCTCAGGTCCAAACCAAAGCCAATCCACCTGTCTGTAAAATTATGGATTTCCATAGAGAGAAGTATAAACAGCAAATAAGGGAAAAGGACCGTGTTAAAAGCAAGGTGAGCTTCTCGATGCAGTGTATATATGGGTTTGTGACTACTGTTAAGACAGTGATAATGCTTTTAGTCTGGATGTGGAAATCAATCGTTTGTTATATATATATCACTTCTGTTACTTGTTGCCTTGTCGGTGCAGATCCGTACTTATCTTCATATTATATGTCAAGTTGGTTTTGTATTGTTGTTCATTTTGATAATGAATGGAACGTGATATAAATCAGCCAAAAACTTGGATGATTGCACTCATCTAATATTTTTGCGTTACCTTCATGGTTGCATAAATAAAACACACAATCGAGTCTGAATGTTCAAGCCTCATTGTGAATCATATGAAAAAATTATTCATTCAGTGTGCCTTTGCTTTGTTTTGCTGCAATCAATTTTGACTTTTTTAAAGCTGATTACACATGCAAATCTCTAGAACTTTAGCTTAATTTATTGCCGTTTTGAAGTTATGCCACTTTTAGTTGATTTTTCCCAGCAGGAAAACCTACAAGTAATATTACTTCAGGCCTCCAGAAATGACACCTTATAGTTGATATTAGAAAAAGTGTTATACATATTGTGAAAAGATTCATATTCTTGCAGGCTGAACTGAGTTTAAAAAAGGGAGATCACAAAGAAGTCCGCTTCACTGGGAAAACTGTAAGTAATTAATTTTTGAATGTTTAGACCTGCCTTGAATGGATATCACCATTAACCTTTTTGTCATTGCCTGAGATCTAAAAGTCAAAATTTTAAAATGTCGGCAAAGATTACTCATGTTGCTATATTGTTTCAGCGTTTGTTAATTTCCTCCGATTGTTGCTTCTACCTACAATATTGGCAGTACTTTTGGTATTTTTTCCTCGCCCAAGGAATATTATGAATTTGGTTCCTTTCTCTGTATGACACCATTTTTCTGTAATATGTCTGATGCTTACACCATTTTTCTGTAATATGTCTGATGCTTTGACTAAGAGTTGAGACCCAATTCTGTTTCCAGACAAGGAGTCCTTGAGCTCCAAATCAACAGCGTTTTGACCACTAAGAGGGCTTAGAAAAGCACTTTTGGTATTTGATACTAAAATATTTTTTTATATGGTCTTTAGGAGGAGAAGGACCTCAGGATGAAAGCTGATATGGTAAAGCGATTGATGGAACGTGGTTACCGTGTGAAGGTATTAGTTTTTTCATTTTACAAAATGACTATTTATAACTTCTGTTCCTTTAGTTTCTTATTTCCTTTCAGAGGTTAATAGTCTTTTGTTTGTGTTTTTCATTATAAAATCCGCTCAAAATGGCCTATGTCATCTCGCATTTTTCTTTCCCGATTTAGAATTGCTGACCATTACAATTCCCGTTAACAAACTACAACCATGTCATTAACTAGTATCCTACTAACCAAGTCTTGTCCAGACCCTGACCTAAGAGATTTCACTAGGTTCAAGTAATGCTAACTTTACTAAATTTCTGTTGCGACATCCAGTTCTCACTTTCTATCCTTTATTTACTTTATAAGTATCCTCATTAAATGTGTTGTCTTTGCCCTGGGTTGACCTAGTGGTCAATAAAGACCATGAAAATAATAAAGAGCCTAGAGATTGAGTTAAAACCATAGTGGTCACCTATCTATTTGGGATTTGATAGGTGAGATTCCACATTGGTTGGGAGGAGAACGAAACATTCTTTATAAGGGTGTGGAAACCTCTCCCTAGTAGACACGTTTTAAAAACCTTGAGGGAAAGCCCAAAGAGAACAGTATCTGCTAGTGGTGGGCTTGAGTTGTTACAAATGGCATCAGAGCCAGACACCAGACAATGTGTCATTGAGGAGGCTGAGCCCCGAGGGGGGTGGACAAGAGGCGGTGTGCCAGCATGGACGCTGGGTCCCAAAGGGGGGTGGATTGGGGGGTCCCTCATCAATTGGAGAAGGGATTGAGTGCCAGCGAGACGCTGGGCTCTGAAGGGGGCTAGATTATGAGATCCCACATCGGTTGGGGAGGAGAATGAAACACTCTTTATAAGGGTGTGGAAACCTCTCCCTAGTAGACGCTTTTTAAAATTTTGAGGAAAAGTCCGAAAGGGAAAACCCAAAGAGAATAGTATCTACTAGAATGAAACACTGTTTATAAGGGTGTGAAAACCTGTCCTTAGTAGACGCGTTTTAAAAACCTTGAGAGAGCCTGAAAGGGAAAATCTAAAGAGAATAGTATCTGCTAGCGGTGGGCTTGGGTTGTTGTATAATATCTTATGAGTTTCCTTAGCTACTAAATGTACTAAGGTCAAGGTCAAGCAATCGTCTCACGAGAATAGTCGAGTTGCTTGCAAGCTTGCCCGAACACTCAGATATATTTAAAAAAATGGATAAGGACATGCCATTTGTGTATAAAGATCACGTGTATTTGCTTGCCGTATTTGTACTGTCCTTGTAATCTCTTTCTAAGACGATCCCCTGCTTTGTGATATGTACTATTGCTGCTTTTAGGTTGTTCAAATGTTCAATAGTAGCTTACTTTGTATGTTCCCTTTACAGTGTAGTGCCAGGGGCGGTGAGGATCAGGACTTGGGTGGCTTGCTATCTCGTCTTTCTGCTTTGGTATTGTCTCATGAATCACTTCATTTTCTCTCCAAACAATTCCAATCTATCAATTTCTGTTAAGTGTCTTATTTTTCCGACGTTCGTCGCTAACTATCTTTTTGCAGATAGAGGATGTAGCATTGGTGGAAAGTGGACCAAGGGTGGAAAGAGGGCAGGCATATGTTATAGTCAGGCATGTTAAATTTGGCCCCTCAAAGAAAGGGGGTGGCGGCAAAGCATCGAATGTTGTTGCAAATGCGAAGCAGAAGGCTCAAAATGGCACCACCTCTCCGACTTCACCAGCCCGTTCTTCAAGCCCAAGGGAAGAAGAAATGGGCCCTGAAGTTGATTTTGAGAGTTCTAAAGAAACTACCTGGTCCGTTGTTGATGGTAATAATGATTTTGACGAAGTGTTTGACTTAAAAGATGATGCTAATGGGACTCCCTCAAAAACTGCTGCCATGAAAATGAATGTCTCAGACCTTTCTCAACCAAGGGGGTTGCCTGATTCTGGCCGAACCAGCTCTGTTCCACTCTCTCGACAAGATCCTTCCATCAAAGCCGATAATAGATACAAAAAGATCGAACCTGTGAACCGTTTCCAACCACCAAATGCAATGGGCAGCAAGGGTCGAGGTGCTAAAGATTCATTCCGATCAGAACCTGAGATTCGTGATCAAAGGAGGCACACTCCGAACACAGACTTCTCGCCCTTGACGAGAGAAACCCGACGATATGAGGACAATGCTTCTGCATCAAGAAACATTAAGCCTGGTCCGCCACACAACACTGCTCCCAGTCCATCCAAAACTAGCTTTGGGATCTTCAGTTCTCTGAGCGCCAACGCTCCAGGAAAGCAAGATGCACCGGCCACAAGTTATCGAGGCAACCAAGGGCCTCCATACACGCCATCGACTAATCCCGATGACAAGGGACAGAAAAGCTGGGGAGTTTTCAGTAAGTAGAGTCCAAATGATTCCCCAAACAGGACATCAAAGCCTGATTAAGGTGAAGGTAGACATGCTTACAGTGATTGTTTCAGATATTATTAGATGGTAGGATGAATTTTGGTGATGATATTTATGTAGACATAATAAGACGGAACAAAGATTTTTGTTTCAGACAAGAACCGCTGCTGTGCATGCCCTGTTTTAAAGAGGCAACATAATTTTCTTCAAATGTATCAGTAATAAGAGATGAGAATGAGCATTATTAATCCCTATTTTTATGTTTGATGATATTAGTTATGGTTATGAAATGTTCAAGAATCCACTAATTCTATCATCTTTGTAATTATGAAATGGTTGGAAACTATGTTCCATTCCATTTGATATTAGTTTTTGCCCTGAACTTGAATTAAAAAATTGCATAGTCCTTTTTATTTCGATTTAAATTTGATTTTATCTTTCTCTTTTTAATCACGATCTGAGAATTAAAGCTTCGAAAATCGGACCGTGACAGTTAGTTATAGGATAACTTAGAGATCAAAGAGTATTAGAGATGTTCGAATGAGACAGATAATATCAATAGTGGGTATGTTAGTTGGACCAACTTAATCGAGATCAAATAGTATTATTAGAAATGTCCATAGGTGAGGAACGAGAAAGACAATAACCAGCCATGGATGTGTTAGTTGAGCGACGTCCATGAAACAGGAACAAGAAAGACAACCATCAATAAAAAAGAAAAGTCTAATGCGCTCAATCAGTAGCAAGACTCGAAAGTTGATAAAAGTTTTAATGAATATCAACGTGACCATAGCAAAATTATTATCATAGCATAACTGACCAAATTTTAAAATTTTTAAAATTTTTCTTGAATTTAAGAAAGACAAAAATAAAAGTTAACGTTAACTTGCCTTGTGAAACATAAACTTCCTTTCCAATATTTAGAGTCCAAATCCCTCAAGAAAAGCACCTTCCCATTCCCTTTGCTTCAAATCCAAACTTATATATATATAAATATATATATATGTATTTTATATTTCCATCACTATTTTTTAATCATAATAATAAATAAATGAAAAGTACTTCAAACATTTATTAAATAGAAAGAAAATTTGTCTCATTAATCTTTTTAATGATAAAAATTTAAATATCCTTAGATACGATATCGTATTTTATATTTTATTTTAAAATTTTATGTGTACCCGTAAAAATAGTATTTAAAAAATTTGTTTTTAAAAATTAAATAGTTATTAAAATACAGAGGTGAGTGCATGGATCAAACATCTAACTCTAAGAGAATGAATATAAAAATTTAGGACTCAGAACCTTAACCTAACGTATATTAATATAAAATGAAATATATATTTTAATAACAAATTTGGAATTTTATAAAATATTTAAAATTTTTTTGAATTAATATGGTAAAATTAAGCTATAATAATATGATAAAATTACGATTTTGCCACTACGTTGAACAGTTGCTAAGTCGGGGCAAGCTTAGTTAACAAAGTGTTGACCTAGGAGTATTACATCACGGGACAAAAATATGTAACAATAAGGCCCTAAGTTTTAATGTTTTTCCAGTTTTAACCCCAATATTTTACGTATTTACAAACCCACCCCCACGATGCTTTCTTTCCAGCTCCTCCCTCTAATTTTCTCCCTCATTGTCATTGCTTGGTTCTCTGGCAATATATTTTCTGGTTCGAAGACGGTGTTGTAAGGAACCCCTCCGTTCAAAATCAGACACCTCCTTTTTCTCTATCGCATCGCCTTCTTCCCCTCCATTCATCGACGATTCTTGGATTGCCGTTCTCCTTGCAGTTCTTCTTTGTCTACCTCGAAACAAAGCTCAGGTTCTCTTTTCATTAGCTTCTGTGTTTTGGTTTCTGTATTGGATTCAGCTTTTCGATTGAATACTTGTTGTTTATTGTTTGGTTAACTGGTAGGGTATTTGAATTTAGCTCGTTGGATTGATCTGAGGAGGTCTTTAATCGTGTGTTTGTTTTTTTTTTGTTTTTCATTTTGATGATTGGTTCGTCCTGCTTTGGGTATTTAAATGCCAGACTGGGATAGGTATTGTTGGTTTTAGCCATTATTGATTCTTGTGGTATCTGATTCAACCAACTTGTGGATTTGTCCGAAGGCGTTAATTGGATGCCTTCTTATGTGTAGTCTGATGACTGCCATTTAATGTTGGATTCATACAATCAATGGATAATGATGCCAATGGCTGGTGTAAAAGGGCTCCTTCTCAAGATATTTTCGACGTTCCCATTTCTCCTCTGGTCTTACTAGAAATATTAGCAAATGGGCCCAGAAATTTTCATTTCTGTTTGTGTTGGTCACTTGTTGTTCTTTTGTTTTGAACTATTGGACATAGATTTGGTCACTTCTCTAAGTACCCACAGAAGTTACCTGCAAAATATCTCAACCTCCTGCTTCTCTGTTCATGTTATAACTTTTCTTTACTCGATGAAAATATGATGAAAGAAAAAGAAAAAGAAAAAAAAAATAGTGAGTGAGCTTATTTGACTTGATTGTTGCTTTGAGTAAAATTACAATGATTAGTTTATGCATTATTTTTTTGCTTTCTAAGAGACTCAGGGCACATGAACTTTTTTTTGTTCATTTTCTTGCTGCCAAGATTGGCTCTTAGAAAGCGTGAAAACTCTTATTACATGTGGAGTTGGGTATCCAACATGAACATCTATTGGCACATGATTTGAAGTGTGCAATTGTTTTGAATTTTGCACACAATGAGGATGCAGGAAGGATGCTTTGGGGACCTAAGAAGCATGGACATTCAAGTTTGGGTAGTGTTTCCTCGTTCAGCACATGCCAACCACTTGGACACTTTGACATTTGTTGGACATGTATCAGACACTCGTTAGAATAATAATTATGTGTTTGACACTAGTGATCAATATAGGTCCAAAATTTGTTAGACATGCATTGAACACTTGTTCAGTATACTAAACAGGCACATAATAATATAGGGCAAAAGTTTATAGATTTTGAGAGCAAAATTCATCACTAATTTTTTAGCATATAAATGAGTAAACTTATTGAGTTTGAATTTCCTTCTGGTATATAATGATATATTTTTTAAAAATTGTATATTGTGTCTTTGCTATGTTTGTGTCCTAGGTTCTTAATACTGAAAAAGGAAAATAAATACATTATACTTAGTCATAATCCAGTACGTGAGAAGTGCAGAAATGATGCTTGAGGTGATCATTTTAAGAATAGTATATTTTGTGGAATGCTTGACGATTTTTCTGTTTGAGAGTATAATGCCAATAAAGAAATATATTTGACTTCAGAACATTTGAATATGTATAAAATTGAATCGATAAAACTACAAGTCTGTACTTTCAATTCTTTAGAACACACAAAAGTATGTATAATATCTTCTATGCAATGTGTCCCAACCATGTTTCTGGCCTGATTCTTTTAAACCTCATATGCTGCCGTTCTACATTGCTTCATGTATGTGTCCCATTTCTGTTTTTGTGCTTCTTAGTTTTGACTTTGACAAATGTGTTTCACAAGATTGAATTGACAAATTATCTCGATATACGTGAGTTACATAACTAAGGGATGGATTTACTCATCCTTCTTCCTTCTTTATTTTCAGATGGAGCAACAGGGTTCTGTGGACAAGGAATCTCTTATCGGTACTGGCAATAGTTATATGGATAGGGATGGTGTTTCTTCAAGTGAAAATGTCCACATGACAACTATAAATAATGATGAAACTAGAAAAACTAATGAGAATACAAGCGACAAACCTAGTATTCCACATATATACAGGCAAGATATTGTAAAAAGCAAAGGTAGTGGTATGATAGGGATTGTGACTGAAGTTGCTGGTGATGCTGATTCAGATAGTGACATTACTGATGATGAAGATGAAGATGAAGATGAGGATGGTGGGGATGGTGAGGATGATGATGGTTGTGATGATGATGATGGTGATGGAGAGAAAGTAGGACAAAACAAGGAAAATTATGGTGATGACAGTAATGCTAAAAATTCCAACAGAGATAATTATAAGAGCCAACCTCTTCCTGATGACGAAGTTCGAGTCCTTTGGATGGATGAAAGTGAGACAACTCCGAATGTTAATGACTTAACAGTTATAGATAGGGGATTCTTACATGGTGATTTTGTTGCTGCTGTTTCTGATCCAACCGGGCAAGCAGGTGTTGTGGTAGATGTAAATATCTCTGTTGATTTGCTGGTTCCTGATGGATCAATTATGAAAGATATATCATCTAAAGACTTGAAACGTGTGAGAGACTTCACTGTGGGGGATTATGTGGTCCTTGGTCCATGGTTGGGTAGAATTGATGATGTATTGGATAATGTGACTGTGATGTTTGATGATGGCTCCAAGTGTAAAGTCACAAAGGCAGAGCCAATGCGGCTCAAACCAGTTTCTAAGAATATCCTTGAAGATGCAAACTTTCCTTACTATCCTGGTCAGCGTGTAAAGGCGAGTTCTTCAACAGTTTTTAAGAATTCTAAATGGCTTTCTGGTTTATGGAAACCTAATCGCTTGGAAGGTACTGTCACCAAAGTTACAGTTGGTTCAGTGTTCATTTATTGGATAGCATCTGCTGGATATGGACCAGATTCTTCTACCACCCCAGCCGAAGAACAGACTCCAAAGAACTTGAGATTACTGACTTGTTTCTCACATGCAAATTGGCAGTTGGGCGACTGGTGTCTTCTTCCCTCATCATTCTCCTCTGGCTTGACTAAGGAATCATCACGAACACATCGTTCTGATTCAGTGAACAACTCATTAGATTCCACACAACCGGAGGGTGTGTGTGATTCTGAGGATGTTGTGTTAAATGAATTAAGTGGGACAACTGAATCCACTGATCTTGATTCCCTTAGTGCATGTGATGGAAATTATAGGTATCCTGAATGTAATATTTTGCCTGAATCTAGTAATTCTAGAGCTCTCAAGGAGACTACCCATGAGACTTGGCCTCTACATCGCAAAAAAATTCGTAAAGTTGTCATCAGGAGAGATAAGAAGGCTAGAAAGAAAGAGGAAAACTTTGAGAGGGCCCTTCTAATTATCAATACTAAGACAAAAGTTGATGTTGCATGGCAGGATGGCCGGACAGAACGTGGACTGGATTCAACAACCTTGATTCCAATTGATAATCCAGGTGATCATGAATTTGTTCCGGAACAGTATGTGGTTGAGAAGGCCTCCGATAATGATGATGATATTAGTGAAAGCAGGCGGGTTGGAGTTGTGAAAAGTGTTCATGCAAAGGAGCGCACAGCCTGTGTAATGTGGTTAAAACCAGTCTCCAGGGCAGAGGATCCTCGAGAATTTGACATACAAGAAATTGTTAGTGTGTATGAACTAGAGGGGCATCCAGATTATGACTACTGTTATGGTGATGTGGTTGTTCGATTGTCCCCTGTTTCTGATTCTATAGAATCGATGTCTTTGGGTAACGATACAGAGGAATTAAAGCAGCAAAGTTCAACAAATGAGATGATGAATTGTACAGAAAAGGCTTCAGGAAGCCAGAAAATAGAAGATCCCTCATGTAGTGATGATTGCATTGACTTCTCAGATCTCTCCTGGGTTGGAAATATAACTGGTCTCAAGAATGGTGATATTGAAGTTACTTGGGCTAATGGCATNGTTTCAACGGTATTTTTTTTTTTTTTTTTTTTTTTTTTTTTTTTTTTTTTTTTTTTTTTTTAAATGATGCTTGGTTAGTCTTGAACGTAGACAATGAGACCAACTGGTTTATGATCTTCTTCTAAAAGGAAGCATGCGTTATAATTGAAATTGAACAAAATTGTTATAATGATCAGGATTAGGAAAGATTATTCTTGTATTTTCATAGGAGTTATTTTTAAGTGTCATATCCACTTGGCTTTTAAGTTTCATTGGGTTGCAATTTATATTAGTTGGTACCTTGTTGGATTCTATGATTCTCTTTCGGTTCGATGACGAGACCTTTTTGTAATTATTTGCTAGGTTTTATTTTACTGGATTAAGACCGCTTTATGCAGTTTATAGTTTGGCTCCTCTTTTGTGGGCTTCTTTTTCGTATGCCTATGTATCCTCTTTTTTTCTTTTTTCTCGATGAAAGTTTGGTTTCTCATTTATGAAAAATCAAATTGATCTGGAAATATTAAAAGTGTTGTTGTTGTTGTTTTTTTTTTTTTTTCCTGTTTGCTTTGTCTTGATGATGGAGGCTATGATCTAATACTTGTACGTGGTAACTGATTTAGTTTTGAATGGTTTTCACTTTTCTCACTCCCAGAGTTTAGAACTTAAATGCGAGAAGTGTTTGTTGTTTTACTAAGGTTGGCCCTCAAGCAATTTATGTTGTCGGTCGAGATGATGATGATGAATCTATTGCTGCTGGGAGTGAAGTAAGTAATGGTGCTGCAAGTTGGGAAACAGTTGATGATGATGAAAGGGATTCTGTTGATAATGCTAAGGAGGTAATATTCTTTTGAACCACTAAAGTTGGTGTACCTCGTATATACTTAGTTTGTCGATTTGCTTTTGCTTGTAACATTGTTACCGACAATTCTTAGAATAATTATGCCTGATATGTATTAAGGTATCTCTTTCTAAGAAAATAATGATCCACGTCAATGTCTCTAGGATATCGAGCTGCAAGATCCTGGTGTGAATTCTGAAGAGGAAGGAAGTGAACAGAATAATTCAGGAAGAAATCTAGCTCTTTCTGTTCCGTTTGCTGCAATTCGATTTTTTACTAGATTGGCTGCTGGAATATTCTCACGAGGACCAAGAAATCCAGAATCAATGGATGTGGATTCCCACAGTGAAAGTGAAACTCAATCCTTGGAAATTCAAGCTTTAGAGGAAAAAGATTCTGGGCTTCATTCTAGCTCTCTTAAATCCAATTCTTTTGATGCTTCTGATATGAACTCTGATTGTGGAAGAGGAGAGGATAATATTGCTTCAGAGCCATCAGAAGTGTCGGAATCGGCAGACGCTTCAAGCAACCTGAGGACTGCAGAATCAGATGGTTCAGCATGCCATGAGGATGGCACCTGCAGCTTCAAAGGGTTTGATATAGCTAAAGATCCTTTGGACCATTATTTCCTTGGTACAAATGGACAAGTAAGTAATTAACAAAATTCTCCAAACCTTCGCGTGGTTTTTGTTTTAGTATATTCTTTCTGTTCATCAATACTTGGATGTTTACTTGAAAGATTCTCGCACAAGTTTGAATGATTGATTGAACATTGTTGCACACAGACTAATAATGGAAGGAAATGGCTCAAGAAAATCCAGCAAGATTGGAGTATCCTCCAGAACAATTTGCCAGGTAAACAATGCTTACCTTTGCTTGATTATGTGATTATGCATGTCTCCTGTGATTGACATTCATGTATCTGTTAGCTGGCTTCGATTTTGAACCTCGAATGAATTCTTGTAACAGATGGGATATACGTTCGAGTCTACGAAGACCGTATGGACCTCTTAAGAGCAGTCATTGTTGGGGCTTACGGGACTCCGTACCAAGATGGCCTCTTCTTCTTCGATTTTCACCTCCCACCAGAGTATCCCGACGTTCCACCAGTAAGCAGTCCTTGCCTTTTAATCATTCTACCTGGGTTATGTACTTTATATATATATAGTTCACTGATGGAGCTTGTTACGATGCAGTCAGCGTATTATCATTCAGGTGGGTGGCGTATAAATCCGAATCTTTACGAGGAAGGCAAAGTCTGCCTTAGCCTTTTAAATACTTGGACTGGTAGAGGAAATGAAGTGTGGGATTCAAAGTCCTCTAGCATCCTTCAAGTGTTGGTCTCGCTTCAGGGATTAGTGTTGAATTCTAAACCATACTTTAATGAAGCTGGATATGACAAGCAAATTGGAACAGCAGAAGGAGAGAAAAATTCCTTGTCGTACAATGAAAACACTTTCTTATTAAACTGCAAGACAATAATGTATCTTATGAGGAAGCCTCCCAAGGTGGGTAATCATTTTATTATTATTATTCATTGGTGATGGAATTACTGGTAGTGACTACGTGAAGTTTGTTCATGAATAGGACTTTGAAGAACTGGTTAAAGAACATTTCAGGAGGCGTGGATATTTCATCCTGAAGGCCTGTGATGCATACATGAAAGGTCACTTAATTGGCTCGCTTACGGAAGATGCCTCTATAAGAGAGAACAGCGATCCCAACTCGACGTCGGTCGGCTTTAAGCTTATGCTTGCTAAGATCGTTCCAAAGCTCGTGTCATCGTTGAACGAAGTTGGAGCTGATTGTGATGATTTTAAGCATTTTCAACAGTTGTAGCATTAAAGAAAAGGAAACTCCAATTACATATAGTTGACAAGGTAAATCTTTCCTTCAATTCATTCCTGATTCATGTCAAAGCCTTTTCTCTCTTTACGCATTATGATCAATTATGCAACCTTGTTCATAAGTGTTCTTAAGTGGGGCCTCATGTCTTTGAAAAGCTTCAAAGAATTCTAGGAGCTGGGTTTTAGGGACAACTCTTTTGGTCTCTGTCATCATTTATTTTCTTTTAAAAAGGAATGTTAGTTTTTGAACTTGTTCTGCCTGGCTGCTTGTATGTGCCTAAAATGGACTTCATTGAAGTGTTGATCAAAGAAGAGTAAAAAAGTATGATATTTTTATGAGGCATTTTCTTTGGACTTCCAACGTATTACAATCGTTTTTCTTCAAAAGTTCATCAGATTCGTAGATTTAGGTCTTCGTTAGACTCACCCGTTAAACGTGATTTGATATGTTGTTTCGAGAAGCAAGTTCGGTAATCAATCCTTCTTATTTTGGTCAATTGTCTAGCTCTTTTTGCTATTTGGGTATCTAATACAAATTATGTCAAAGTTAATAACAAATTCGTTGGGTTATGAAGTTTGTTGCTTATTTATAACTATATAGTCATTTACATTTCTTCTAACGATATAGTAAATAAATAAATATGCCAAGAATGTGTATAAAAAAAAAAATACTTATTTACATCTTATTCTTAATGTTATTATTTTTAGGTTAAATAAATAAAAATATCTTTAAACATCATAATTGTCTAAAAAAAATATTATACTTTCAAACTTTAGCAATATTATTTTACTTTTATATATATATATATATATTCTTGGATGAAAATTGTTAGTATTTTATTTAAAAATACCTTTGAGCTTTCAATATTGTTTCAAACTTTTAAGGTATTAACCAAATTTATGAGTATTTTTAGAATTATTTTTAAAAAATTTAAAGGTATTTTTGATATTTTAAAAAAACTTTAAGGTATTAACCAAACTTATGAAAAACTTAAAAAGGGTATTTCTTAAAGTTAAATGATATTTTTAAAAATACCCTTTAAAAATTAGGATATTTTAAAACAAAGTATTAAGTATTTATATTTTTAAAGTTAAATGATATTTTTAAAAATACCCTGTATTAAGTATTTATATTCGTAAGATTATTTTTTTAATTTTTTTTTTAAATTAAAAAAAGTATTTTTTAGATTTTTTTAAAGTTAAATGTTATTATTGAAACTTTTACTTCTTATTATAATATTTAGAAAATTTTTAACTTTTTTTTTATGACAAAAAAGAAAAAAAAAAAAAAAAAAAGGAGGAGGATTCAGATGGCTGCAAAGACCGGCCGCCGGCTATGAAAGAAAATAAAGCTAAGTGATGGATTTTGGTATTTTAATGTTCATCACCGGCAAGAAATTAAGTTGGTATAAATCATCGTTGGAAAATCCGTTTCAAGAAAAGCATCGTCGGAGAAAAATCTTAACTAATCGTGGTGTCAATCGGGGAAAGGACTCGTCGTCGAACGCCGTTGGAGCTCGCCAGAAAGCTTCAGTAAGTTTAGGGCTCTGTTTTTTCTCTCTGTTTCCAGCCGAATACCTCTGGTAGGTCGCCACCTCCTTCACCTCAGATTCGCCTCATTGTTTACAATGCCTTGAATGAGCAGTCATGGCCGAGCCTTGAATCATGTCGCCGGAAGAACTAAAAATCCAGAAAATCAGAGGTAAGCGCAGTTCAGTCGGACCGATTCGGTTCAATTCGATGTGTTCAATCTGTTTCTTTTCGTTCTTTTGAGGCGATTTCAACTCTACCAACAAGCTCCTATCATAAGGTTCATAGAATTCAATCTGTTGTAAGGAAAAAGATGATCGGATCTTTGCAAGTACAGTGAAATCAAATGAATACGAAGTGGAAGAACTGAGAGTTGGATTTTTTTAAATTTATTTGGTATTTTGACAAGATGAACAGAAACATCTACTCTGAATGTGTCTTATAATCAACACAACTGTTCTTTCTTGGAAAAAAAAAATTCTAGAAAGAAGGTAGAAAATGGATCACAATACTCTGTTCATCGCGAGAAGAAGCAAAGCCATGAAAGATTAACTCGCCGATCCAACATACTTGAAAGATGATTACGAAGAAGAAATGAGATGGATTCAGTTCCTTAACCACTTCTCATAATCCCTCGCCTCGCCAGCATCCTCGCAATCGGCGGCGTCAGCCCAATCGTTATCGGAATCCGAATAGGCAGCAATGCCTTGTTGCAAAGAACGGCCAAAGCCAACGCGCCGCCAGTCGACGCCGCAAGCTCTGCAGTACGATTCCTCGTCCTCGGCTCCTGCGCCACCGTCGATTGAATATCCGACGCAGGACTTTCTTCGATCACTAGTCCATCATCGGGACTAGTCTGCGACTGATCTTTGGAAGAGAATCCATCCATGTGTAACTTATCGAGTAGCGATTCAACATCCACATTGTTCTTGATGGCGACATAGAGGCCAGTGATCGAAGCCGCCGACACTGAGAAATGAACTCCGATTGCGACCTTCCCGTACTTCTTGAGAAGCTCGCGGAATCGGCCGCCGCCGGTGAAGAAAGCCATTGATGAAAGAGAAGAGAAAAGGTCCGGGAAGGGGAGGCAGCGCGTCGGAGCTTGGCGGTGGAGGGTGGAGGCTAGGGTTTCGAAGTACTTAGGTTACTTACGAAGGCGGCGTTTTTCTGAGAGAATATCAATACGACAGCGTTTTGAGATTATTGAAAAGTCAACAGATTCAACGCAAGTACAGCCCATGTCCTGAGACGTAGCTAACGGGCCGAAAACCCATCGGTTCGACCCGAATAAAATATGCCTTTTCTATATTATGCTATTCTTGAGGGGTTAAAATGCAAATTCGGTAAAGTTTCTATTTAGCTCCTAAGATTTTTTAGAGTTTCATCGATTATTTGGATTCTTATAATTTAAATACAAGGATAATTTAATTTTTTGAGTGCTGGGAAATAGAAAATTAAGATCTAAAACGGACTTAAAGATGACTTAAAATAGTGTGACAGTTACTCGTTTTAGATGGATTTCGTCTAATATTTTAATGGATTTCTATTCCATCGATAGTTTTGAAATATTTATGAAAATGTCGAGGGTAATATTGTATGTGACTGAAGGAACGAACGAGATTTCTCCCTCTCCAACTTGACTAGAATCAAAGAGGGTCAGCCTGTGATCATAGCTCGATATCTATTCCTATGTCTTCTAACTCTCTAGTAGCTTTCCTAGCTACCAGAGATCTGCTTGTCTCGGCTTCGAAAGACGCGTTGGTCAAACAAGTGAATTTTTAAATAGCCAACAAAAAAAAAAAAAAAAGG
>NW_019268526.1:2114540-2142513 GCF_002738365.1 Cucurbita moschata | reverse complement strand
GTCAAACAAGTGAATTTTTAAATAGCCAACAAAAAAAAAAAAAAAAGGGTTAAATATTGATTAGTCAAGAGAGGTAAGTCTTTGTTTAAGAGGTGTGATGGGTTTCCTAGCTGTTCCACCTAAGACATATTGATTGCAAGTTTGCTTAAAGATTAAACTTACTTATATCTTCTTCTCTCTGTGTGTGTGTCTGACTTAGAGAAGCAATGATGATGGTGAAGCTGTTCATGTTTCTTAGCTTTGGTGGATTGTCAATGTGTGAGGTGTTTCTTGTTGGAGACGAAGAAGGCTGGAACTCTGGCATCAATTTTGCTACCTGGTCTCAAAACCACAATTTCACCAAAGGAGATTTTCTAGGTATTCACCAACTTCTCTCTCTTTCTTCCATCCGAGTAGCTTATAGTTCGTGCGAGAGTGTTTAAACTTCTAACCTCTTTGTCGATGGATTAGTTCATTTGTTGATTGAAACTGTTGAGTGCTAGTGATTGTGAGATTCTACGTCGGTTGGAGAGGGGAACGAAACATTCCATGTAAGGGTTGTGGAAACCTCTCCTTAGAAAACGTGTTTTAAAAACTGTGAGGCTGATGGTGATACGTAATGGACTAAAGGGGATAATACTTGCGGTGGGCTTGGGCGGTTACAAATGGTATTAGAGTTAGAAATTGGGTGGTGTGCCAATGAAGACGTTCGGTCTCCAAAGGAGGTGGATTATGAGATTCCACATCGGTTGGAGAAGGGAACGAAACATTCCTTATATGAGTGTGGAAACCTCTCCTTAGCATACGCGTTTTAAAAATTGTGAGGCTGACGACGATACGTAACTGGCCAAAGCGGATAATATCTACTTATGGTGGGCTTGGGCGGTTACAAATGGTGTCAAAGCCAAACACGGAACGGTGTGCCAGCGAGGACGCTGGGCTAACAAGAGGGATGGATTGTGAGATCCCACATTGGTTGGAGAATGGAACGAAGCATTCTTTATAAGGGTGCGAAAACCTCTCCCTAGCATACACGTTTTAAAAACCGTGAGGCTGACGACGATACGTAACTGGCCAAAGCGGATAATATCTACTAGTGGCGGGCTTGGGTTGTAACAAAATGGTGTTAAAGCCAGACACCCAAACGGTGTGCCAGCGAGGACATTGGGCCCCCAAGGGGGATGAATTGTGAGATCCCACATCGCTTGGAGAATGGAACGAACTGTAAGGCTGACGGCGATACATAACAGACAAAAGCGGACAATATCTTTTAGCGGTGAGTTTGGGCTGTTACAAATGGTATCATAGCTAGACATCGGGCTGTAGCCAGCGAGAACGTTGGGCCCCTAACAGGATGGATTGTGAGATCCTACATCAATGGAGAAGAGAACGAACCATTCCTTATAAAGGTGTGGAAACTTCTCCCTAGTAGACACAACGACGATACGTAATAGACCAAGATAGATAATATCTGCTAACAGTGAGCTTGGACTATTACAATAACTTTGACGTAACCTAATCTCTCAAGATTGAATATGTAGGAAGAGAGAAAAACATACTCTTAATTCGATTACCGATTTAGCTTTTAACGAGTTTGGTTTTTCGTGTAGTTTTCAATTATGCAAAGAGTGTACACAATGTGTATGAAGTTACTGAGGAAACATTCAGATCATGCGAGACAAGTAATGGAGTATTGGGTGAATATGAGAGTGGAAACGATCAAATTGAGCTGAAAGAAGCAAGGAAGTATTGGTTCATATGCAATGTGGCTGGTCATTGCTTGGGCGGGATGAGGTTTGGAATTGATGTCAATGAAGCCAATTCTAGGAGCCATCTCCCACTTAGTCCTGTTCAATCTCCTCCCCCACCCACTAACCATGCCTCTAACCATGGAAGCTATGCACTATGGAGCACTTTTATGTGTATTATAGCATTTCAAACTCTGTTCGTTTGACACGTCGATATTTATTGTTCGGTTTCTCCTTTTTAGAATAGTGTCGGTAGTGCAGTTTGGAGATTTGAGTTCTTGACTTGCAATAGAAGAATGTTATCGATGTCTTAACTGTTTCGAGGGTTGTTCAAATTTGTTACTTTTGACCGTCGTTGAATGAATACGAGATTTGAATTCTTGACTTGCAACAAAAGAATTTTACTGTTTGTTACTTTTAACTATCGTTGAATGAACAACGTATCGTCGTGCTGTACTTTGACGTCAAATTGTTCTCTCTCTCTCTCTTCAAATTTGTTTTTGAAATTTTTCGCCCTAGAGGTATGGATATTACGACCATGAGGTTTGGAAATTCGAGTATAGATATTACAGTGATGAGGTTGAAAAGTCGAGCTTTTGACTTACAACTGTGTCTTAACTGTTTCTAGGGTGGTTTAGGTTTGTAAATTTTCTTCATCGTTGAATGGATAAAGAAAAATACATTTAGCTATTGTGCTCTATTTTGATATCAAATTTTTCTCTTTTCATACTCGTTCTTAAAAATTTCTCAAGTATAAATATTGCAGTGGTAAGATATGGAGCTCTGAGCTTTTGACTTTCAGCAGAAAGATATTACTAATGTCTTAGCTGTTTTGAGAATTGTTCGAATTTATTACTTTCGATCATCGTTCAATGAATAAAAGAAAAACTAAGCCTTTAGAGCAATTCCGCTCTACTTTCGTATAATAACTTTTTATCTCTCTCTTAATACTCGTCCTTGAAATTTTTTGTCTAAAAGTAGAGACATTACTGTAGCGAGGTTTGGAGGTTCGAGCTTTTGACCTGTAACAACAAAAGGCTATGGCATCTTAATCATTTTGAAAATCAATTATGTTTGTATCGTCGTTGAATGGATTAGAGAGAAATTGAGCGGAATTTTTAATTAAAAGATATTTCATTGTATATTTTAATTATTTAAGGAATGGAAATTAATTAATTAATGTAATAAATTTATATAAATACAAGTGGGTGGGTGATGTAAATAATAAATAAATAAATTGACATTTTTTTTTTAATAGAGACGATAAGAGAAAGTCGTGCAAGCAAGAACTATTGATATTCCAAAATTCACTTCAACTTGCATATTTAAATTATTATAAATTAATGCTTTATTATAGAGTTGACTTTTAGAATTAGTTAGAGTTGACCAATCGAATGAATGGTCAACATTTCAAATATATTTAAAAATACGTGTTAAAATATAATATTTTTTTTATTTTTTATTTTTTGAATTTTAAATTTTTTTAATAAGTTTTCAAACGTTCGAGATTGTAGTGTAATTTTACCGATCGTATATAAAATTTTGACTTTGGGACAACGAAATAAAATTTAATGTAAACATTGAATCGAGATATAAATGAAAAAAAGATGATTCTCGATTTAAAGAAAATTTAAAATACATGCAATTTAAATAAATAATTTAACGACTTAAAAGCTTAGAATAAAGTTAGTATTAGTTTGATTCTCTAATTCTAACATTCTGCTCGAGATGTCTCGTGATTGACTTCTCAATTTTGCTCATCACTTATGTAGGACGGTCTCTTGCTCATATGACTAATCAAATGAGATCGGGGGAGCTTAGTGGTTAATTACCTGAAAACACACCCTTTATAATTTTTTCACTCAAACTATTTTCAGCAATCACTCTTCAGAGTGACTATTAGTGGTTGGTTACCCAATCACATAGCGTGTAACTCTTACCATATAAAAATTAACATGATTATCAATGGTTGATTATTTGATTCACAAAAACGTGAGATCCAATATCGGTTGGAGACGAGAACGAGACATTCATTATAAGGGTGTAGAAACCTCTCATAGTAGACGTGTTTTGATATTGTGAGATTGACGACGATAGATAAGAGTCAAAACGGACAATATCTGCTAGCAATGAGCTTGAGTTGTTAGGGTTAAAGTGAAAATCATGCATCTGGGCAAGTCGCTCACAGAGTGATTGGCTCGACCAGATCGCTCACACTGTGGTCGACTCGTTATAGTTAGGAGAGAATTACTAAGTTTGATTATAATTTCTTTTTACTAGTAGGTTCGATTTTTTAAAAGTGTTGCATCAATAATATACACTTTTATAACCAAATAAGTAAGGATCATAAATAAAAATTTGACTTTGGGACAATTATTAAATGAAAATGTATTATTACCATTGATTTGTTTCACAAACTGGATTAGGAATGGTAATATAATACATACGTTATAAATATCGTTTTTTTTTTAGTTTAATATTTAAAGAGAGGAAGCGGAGAATATTTTCTGGAGCTAGAGAGAAATTATTTTCCCTGTCCTCATCCTGCCCCGCTCAATATAAATATAATTATATTATTTAAACTAAAACTACTTTGTAAATAGTTAAAAATTATTGTGTAATATTAAATTTTAAAGAAAATTATGTTGATATGAGATATATAGAATTATCACGATTTTTTATATATTTTTTTAATAAAGATTATATTAAAAAATGGAAAGTTTTAAAAAAATAATCAACATGGAAAAATCATCTATAATCTTGTCCATCTTGTCACAATTACGCACAAAATCATCTATAATCAACTGACCATCTTGTCATAATTGCACTTTTGATGTAGCAGACTTGCGATTGTGTGACACTCACTTTTCTGAGCAACAAGTGAATTAAGCCAATTCGTTCTTGCGTCGTCTACGGCCAAGTGACGTATGCTCGAGCCTCTGGCCCCGGTTCAAGAAGAAAGCTTTAGAAAACGGAGGCAGAGAAATTTCGAAAGAGAGTTTTGAAAGTAAGATTTGAAAGATTGAAATTGGTGTTATATGTGATGCAAGCAAAAAGGCAACGACGGCTTACAACATATAACTATTGGGTAAGGAGGACGTGATTGGTTAGTTGGTGTATGGTGTGAATTTGAGTCCATAAGGGAGGTTTATAATATCATTAACTTAATTTTTAATAATTTACTAATTTAGTATAAGTTTAATAGAAAGTTTAGGTTTATTTTATATAATAATAAATCAATTAAACTTTTAAAAAATCAATTTAAAAATATAAAGTGAGAAAAAGTTCGTTTTTAGAGACCGAATTATTTGACTGCAATTCAACAAACTTGACCATAAACCCAAAGCAACTGATCGGGATCGGAAACTAAGAGAAAATGGAGGCAAAATTCAGTTCATACGATGATGATTTTCTAGAAAATGGAATTACGAGTCTTCATTTCTTGTTCTCTGTGCGCTAAATTTCCTGAAGAATCGGAGCCAAATGGCGGAGTCAAACAATGGAGCCCAATGTACTTCCATTATCAGACTGTACCAACAACCAAATCGGAGCCAAGGTAACTTTCCACGCTTTCTATTTAATGGCATTTCCACTTTCTACCTATAATTCCGACCAACTCTTCACAAGTGGAGCTTCCATCGCCACTTCTTTCTTATCTGAAAATTCTGTCTGAGAGAGTTCATTTTCTTTTTCTTCTCTATATTAGGTCAGATTTTCATCGGTCTTGTAGAACATCGCTGTTGGTAGGTAGATTAGAAGAACAGACAGTTTGCGATATCTCGAGGTGTTTGTTTGAATAGTTTGCCAGGGAAACAGGACTTTGATTAATCAGGTTCCTCGCTGTTCCCTGACCATTAATTTGTTCTTGCTGTTCTATATTGTTTACTGTTTGACTGGTTTAAGTTATAGGGTTTAGATTTTCTGTGTGGTGGTCTGCTCTGCTGCTGAATATCATTTTTCTTACGTTTTTGAGGTCTTTGTTTGATAATCTGGGAATGGAATGATCTGTTCATGGCATCTTGATTCATAGTTGGAAAATGAAAATGAGGGCTACTGTGCTGTGAAGATTATAAACTTGATCAATCTTGGGCTCTCTCACAGGTTTTCAAATGGCTGGAAAAGGAAATGAACGTTTAGATTGTACACATGCTTCCAATCCTTACCATGTCTGCTTTGAACACTGTTCTGAAAAGAAAGGTGAAAGCAAGAAGCAGATAGCTAGAAAGTATTCAGGTTCTTTAGCTTTACTCTTCATTCATTCATTCATTGTAAGCTAATTTTCAAGCATTAGTTCAAAACTGCCTTGGTTTGTTTCTGAAACTTGTAGCATTTTGGCTGTTGGGTTCGCTTTATGTAGCAAGATTATCTGAACATAGGTTATGATTTTCTTTAGTTCAACAATATGAGGTGGAGTGATTCGAACCTTTGTCCTTCTGGTCTAGGATTGTGAGATCCCACATCGGTTGGGGAGGAGAACGAAACATTCTTTATAAGCGCGTAGAAACCTCTCTCTAGCAGACACATTTTAAAACCTTGAGGGAAAGTTGGGAGGGAAAACCCAAAAAGGACAATATCTACTAGCGGTGGGCTTGAGTCGTTACAAGGATATATGTCTTGATGAGTTAAGTTATGCTCAGATTGGCATGAATCTCGTATTTATTAAAACTATCAGCCAAATATTCACTTATCATTTCATCTATCCAGCTTTTTTAAATGGCAATCACTAACATCAACCGACAAGTTAAGACTTGAATTTTCTGGAGATGTTCAAAATCATGGAACATCTTAATAGATTCATTTTCTTGCGTTGTGTAAATTGACGAAGAGTATGACTGAAGTGAAAAATATTTCATTGTCTCCTTCACCCCTCTTTATGAAGGCGATGGTGCGATGAAGTATAGCGGCGAACGCAAAAAGACGGTTCGTTCAGATTGCACTAATGGATCGAATCCTTACCACAACTGTAATGAATTCTGCTCCAACATAACCACTCAATCTGGCAGGCCAAGGGCAGAAAGGGATTCAGGTATTTCCCTTTGACTCGGCTCTTTTTTCCCCACGAAAAGGAACCATGATAAGTCGTGATCATCGCAAACTGTGTAAGGAAAGTTATGCAGATTTGATAGGCAAGTAACTGTTATTATAATACATAAGAAGTCAAAGCAAAGAAAAAAGTGATATTTGTCGCTTCTTCCTACTCGGTTTATATGCTATCAAAACCGTTGTTGTTGCCTAATCGTTTTTAGCTTATAACATTGCTTGTTTTCAACATATTTCCTCGCTCACATTTTTTAAAACATTTCTCTCAAATGTGACTTGAGGCTGACGTTGTCCACAAAATCTGAATTTCTCACGGCTGACTTGTTCACTGGGTTAGCTGCAGATTCAGGTGGAGCTATCTCTATCCGAATGCTGATGTATTTTTTCGCTGCAGGTTCAGGTGGAGCAACGAAGGATTCGAGGCCAAAATCACCCCGAAAACTCAATGTATCTTCGATGAGTGCCGTTTCGTCTAAACCTCAAGTAACTGAAGCCCGTGCCCTTCCTGAGGAAAATACAAATTTGAAGAATGGTGACTATATCAAGCCGTATGCTGAGGAAACTTGCTTTGTTGAAGACTCTTTGACGATTGAGGAAAAAAATAAGTTCTCCCACTTGATTCTAGTTTCTCCAAATGCCCTGAAGGTCTGTTTCTGGCGCACAAACACTCACAGGACAGAACTTTGTTCATCTTTTTCATAACTAATTTATCTGCCATCTTCCTTGTTTCCTGTGTCTTTCATGGCAGACTGATGCTTCCTCAATTACTTATGTGAAATCAAAAGAAGACATTAAGACAAGGCCTGATGAAATTTCTGAAATAGTGCAAGATCCATCAGTTCATGATGAGGAAGAAGGTGGCCATACAACTGCTTCACTCAATATCACTAGCTTCCCTTTCCCCGACATGGTTCGTAATCATATAAAATGGGACGAGGACGAGGTTAAATCTGTATTATCTGAGCCATCGGTACCCGTGGGGAAGTACTACGTTAAAGCAAGTTCTGCCCCCATTCTGCAATCAATCTTCAACAAGCATGGAGACATAGCAGCTTCGTGTAAACTGGAATCGTCATCGATCCGCTCTTATTATTTGGAGAGTGTGTGCTATATCATTCAAGAGTTGCAGCACACAAAATTCTCTCAGAAGGTGTCCAAGTCCAAAGTTAAAGAACTCTTAGCCATCATCAACGACTTGGTTTCTTCAGAAATGAACGTTGGTTGGTTGCATAGCATACTCAACGATGTTGCAGAAGCTGTTGAGTCCTCCAGCGGCCAACAATGGAGTCTGGAGGTGGCCAAGGCAAACTGTGACCACGAGTTGGAGCTGACCAAGAAAGAACTCGAATCTCGAGTCGAGGATTTAACACGAAAAGAAAAGGAAATGGGCAGTGCGAAGGCGAAAGTCGTCGACACCAGAGCTCGGTTGAGTGAACTCGAGCTCAAATATGGTCAGCTGAATGAGGAGATTTCATCTCTGCAGTTAAAGGTTAATGGTATCAAAATCAATACCTTGACCGATGAACTTTTGTAAATTTTCAGGTACTGAGTTATGATTTGCAGTCATTTAGAGATGATATGAAGCCTCTTGAAGGCTCGTTTTTAGGCAAACTAGAAGAGAGAAATACTATCATATAGAAAGAAGTTGATGTAATGAATAAAAAAAAAAAGTTTTATTGCAGTAATTTTTTCATTTTATTTTTGGTGAATTTACAAATTTAGCCCTAAACTTTCTAAAATTCTCATATTTAGTTTACCTTTGAACTTAAAATATTATTTAACGGGTCCATAAATTTTGAATTTTTTTTGTTTAATAGATTTCTGAACTTAACATATGTCTCTAAAAGATTTAAAATTAATTGATCTATTAAATATAAAAATTAAATTTTATGTTTAGCTTAATTTTAAAAAATGTTAAAAAAATTAAAATATTTAGATAATATATCATTAAATTGAGATGTTCATTTAATTCGTGGAGATCGGAAATGAAGAGACTGAAAAAAGATTTCTCAGTCTCGTCCCGTCTCATTATTTATAATATATAGTTATTTAGTAAATAAATATATTAAATTTATTAGAATGATTTAGGGTTTTTTTTTTAATATAAATTATATTAGAAGATAGAAATTCTATTGTCCTTAAAATAAAAATAAAAAAATATATATATATATATATATTTTAGGGAGAATTTAGGAACAGTAGAGATGAGAAAAGAATTGATTACTCGTTAGATAAAAGATGATAGGTTTAGGGTAATGGAAATCGGAATTATTTGTGCGATTCTTCTCCGTTCTTCCCAAAACGCGAAGAGAACCTCTTGCTTTCTTCTTCGTGTTCTAATTCACGCCGAAGCCCTAGCTTTCAGGTACAGTTCTGTAGCTCTATTTTAGCGTTATGGCATCTTTTATTACTTTTCCTGTTGGTTCTTATGCTTGATTTCGCTTGAATTTTGGGTTTGCATAGCAAGTTTTGACTGCAAGTAGTTGTAATCTTCATGCTGCTATTTGTTGTTTTTTCTTGTTTGCTTTCTTTCGTTTATACGAATTAGGAAGAGGATTATTGTTTCCCTCCCTTTTTCGTGTGTTTTGTGCATGTAGTGGACTAGATTATGCGTTGTATCGTTGTCCGTAGTTTCTTTTCCCTAGAAGTTGAACTGTTATAGTTCGCACGGGAATAAATTGTGTTTCTTCGAATCTCTCATGCAACATACACAGACAGACAGAAAATCTGTTGGGTAAGTATGTGCGCATCGTATATTCTGAGAAGTTGAGGATTATCCTTGGCGTTAGTTTGAAAAGTTCGGTTGATTTAACAAGATTCAGCTGGAAATTTGAACATTTTTATGCCCCGTTTAATTATGACTCTTTATTTGCAGTGTGTTGTTGGAGTAAGAGAAGTTGTTGCAAAGATGTCCGATGAAGGAAGAGTACACCCTGATTGTAGAAATGCTTCTAATCCTTATCATGAATGCACCGAATACTGTTTTAAAGTAATAGCTGAAGTCAAAGCCCGGAATCAGCAAAATGAGCCAGGTTTGTTTGACATGCTACAATTTCTTTGCAATTACCTTGAGAATTGTGGCTTTTGCTTGGATTTACTTATTTCTTCAACATTGCTCACAATTGGCTCTATAAATTGCTTAATCATAATTGATTCCCCCCTCCACCCTCTAATTTTGGATGATGCCATTTGTCATCTGTCTTTTATCTCTTATTTTTTTTCTTGTGAATTGTGATCACAGTTCCCACATCATCAGAAGGTGTTCAAGCTGGTCGAAGTAGTGGTTCTTCTAATTTCGTGCCTCCTGATGAGTATGAAGATCTTCGTGACGAAAAGCCTAATGAAGAAGGGCACAGTGATGGTGATACTGACAAATTTAGTGGTGGGGAGAATGTGGAAGGAGACTTCACAAAACTCACGGGGAGGAAAAAGAAATTGTTTGAAATTAGGCTTAAGATGGTAATTTTCTACATTTTTTTAAAAGTAATTACCAATTGCTATTGTGTATCAAGTCGTGACTTATGGATGATGGATGTAGAATGAGGCGCGCAAAGCTAATCAAACAGCAATTGCTGCTGAAAAAAAGAAAATGGAACCTCCATCAGAATCAAGAGGCATTTCTAAACAAAAGTGGCTTGAGGATCGGAAGAAGAAAATTGGAAAGCTTTTGGATGCAAATGGTTTGGATATGAGTAAAGCATATATGCTAGATACACAAGAGGCAGCAGAGTCCAAATATAAGAAATGGGAGAAGGATCCAGCTCCCTATGGATGGGATGGTGAGTCTCTATCTGTACTATAAATGTTATAATATCAATTGAGCAATTCTTGTGCACATGGGTTCATGCTTGAGGTGCATCTATGTTTCCCTGGACATAAAATTGTACTATGCTGATTTTGGCTGTTTTTCGTGGACATGCATTTTTTTTAAATAATTTGACAAGGTTTGGTGGTTGATGACGGAAACATGATTTGATTCTAGGATATAGATATTATATGGTGAGATGTTGAGGATATGTATGCATGCTCCTGCCCAAATTGGTGTGAACTCTCATCATTGCTGATATCTTCTTTCTTGGTGTGGAATGTTATCTTATAGGTGTAGACTCCCATGTTTCTCTTTATAGAGCCATTTAAATTGATTGTTTAATTTTGATATGTATTATATTCCAATATAATCACTCTTCTTTGGGGAGGGGGTATAGCTTGGGTTTAAAGTTTACTTAATTGGTTGTATTTCACCTACTTGTTAATATGTGTTCATACTTGTCTAAACTGCATTGTTTTAACAGTCTTTAACCAGAAAACATTGTATGATGCATACAAAAAGAGGACAAAGAATGTGAATGTTGACCTTGAGGAATATAATAAGATGAAAGAATCTGATCCTGAGTTCTACCGTGAGGCTTCAAGTCTTCAATATGGAAAGGTATTGTTTGTTCCACTATAATTTCAACCGTATGGTCAATTATTAGATTTCTGAGTATATAGCATTTTCATTACCGTGCAGGCACCTAAGATTTCAGAGGATAAGATAGACAATATGGTGAAAGAACTCAAGGACCGAGAGGAGAAGCGAAAGTCGTTTAGCCGTAGGAGGAAGTTCCATGAAGACAAGGATATTGATTCTATCAATGACCGCAATGAGCATTTCAACAAAAAGATTGAGCGGGCCTTTGGTAGATACACTCTGGAGATCAAAAACAATCTTGAGCGAGGAACTGCATTACCTGATTAAGGTATTGTTTAGAAGAGGCTCTGGTTCATAGGTCAAGTCATTTACTTTATGCACCTTTTCTTTCCTCTCTCCCTATGCTCGATGCATGTTTTCCGCTTTTATTGTTCTTCACTCTCTGCTAAAGAAGGAATATTCTTCTTTTTACCCTTGAACCCCCCTCCTCTGTCATCCGATGAATATACTTGTCATGAAGAGAGAGAGAGAACAAAATGTGTCTTCTATGCTCTTTTTCTTTTGGGCTAGAAATTACATATTTCTTTCTAACCATGGCTTCCTTCACTGAATGACTTATTAAATTTCATGTTGTTTTCTTTCCTTCCTTTTTCTGTAGGATTTTTGGGGAAGCTTGGAATCCTAATAGTTGGGAGTGTTTAAAGCTTTTTCTCCTTAAATTTAAAAAAGAAGTTATCCAGTAAAAGATTTCTAGCGAAGTAATAGAAGATTGTAACCGTCATTGTTGATTAAGGTTGTTTAATTGTGAATACCTTGTCCTTGTTTCAACAAGTACAAATTACCCCTAATCCGAACAACGGTTTTCATTTTTTTTTGCGTTTCTTTCCGTTTCTTCACTAAGATGGTTCGAGGACGAATAATTTTAACTTGGAAACTGTTTTTTTAGTTTGAAAGCAAGGGATATAGGAGCTCCAAGGGCCCCGAAAGCTGTTTTTGCAGGCCAGCAGCTGCAGCTCACCATTCAATCTCATCAAGGTACGAGATAGTCTTCTTCGAAATCAACATGGTCCTCCAAGAAAGCGTAGAAACACTTGATGGATTGGTAAGATTACGCTGTATTCACTTTGTACACTTCTGAGAAAAGTTATGTCATCCACCCTCTTGAAACTAGTTTGTGTATGGAAGTCGTTCAGTGTCATGGTTCTTTTTACTTGGTATTTCTTAAAATGACTCCGCCCCAAACAGAGAGGGTCCTAATAACACGAGATGTTTGCAGACAAACCACTTTCCTGCCGCTTTGTTTCCCTTTCCCCCTTTTGTGACTCTCCACAGATGGAATGAATGGCTTGTTGTATTCAGCTTTTTGTATTTATTAAATAATGTAGAAAAATTAGTGAGTCAAGAATTATAATCGAGTCTTTTCTAAACTTAAAGATAACAAAAATATATGATATTAAAATCAACGGATATTCGAACTTTGGAGCCAAAAAAATAACTTGTTCTTTTCATTTTCTACTACATGGAGATGACATGGTTTAAGCGGGAGAGGCACGGTACGTGTGGCACGCAACAAAGATTGCACAATGAGTAAAGATATGTGCTAGAAAATCATAATAATACAATATTTATGATCATTTGGAAGGGACAAAAGAAACATGTTCTTTCTTCATTCAACAATTTATGATCTCTTGTGAACCTCACAAATCCATAGGATTTGAATTCATAATGAATCTGGTAGGATTTTCAAGAAATTCTTCGATTTCTTTCGAAAGCACAACTGCTTTTCACGTGAATAGCCAGGACATAGAAGAACATGTATTCGTTCCATTTGGAGAAGGAATGATCCCAAAGAATCGATCCCCCAACTTAAGTAGTCACAAAACAATAATAACAATAGTAAGATATAGGAAAAAAGAAACAACCCCGAAAGTTTTACAGATTCTCTTCAAAATCGGGACTATGTTGAGCCTTCTACAGGTTTCACTATATAATACAAAACAAAAGGCATTCAAAACCGTGCTTGAAATGATCCAACTTGAACTATTGACTCAAAGTACCATAACTCGATAGCTTGGAAACGAATGAGTTCAAGCCATGATTTTGAAAAGGAAGATGAAATTCGAGACTCTTCAAAAGCTCCTAGATTTAATTAACAACACAATGTTGGAATGAATTATTGACCTGCTCATTGTTCGTAATAGAAAGTAGAAAATTTCAGCAACCAACCCCGGGCACAATTTCTAGACAGCAAAACGCATATATAACTGTTTATAGATATCACATATGAGGAGTAAATATGATGATTTTAAACTACAAAATATTTGACATGAGAGCAAGACAGGAAGACAGGAGGGCTTTACTGAAACAAATTTTACAAGGGCTCTGTCTCATCCTGCCTTTTGTTTTTTGTTGATATCGTGAAGCACACAAACATCTGCCGCCGTCTTCATCTGAAACAAACAATGACAGTTGTGATATTAGAAGAGCGGATGCTCCTACTTACTGCCCCAACAAATAAACTTCAAATTGGATAAACTTCTCAGACAATAATGACATGACACCCTTCAATCAAAAAGTGATGAAAGAGCAAACACATCGAGGTATACGATTAGAAGCGAGGTAGCAGGAGGAGGGAGTCGGGATGTGGCGGGGAGCGCAACGGTGGTGAACAGAGGCAGAGGTAAGCGTGAATTGGAACAGTACACATCATGGGGATCGTAAATTTCTTAAACATGGGCATTCTCCATTAGACTTCTTGTACTAACCGAAACCTTATTCATACAAGATGAATATGGATAAAAATGAGGAAACTTGTGGAGGTTCATTGAAGTTCTTTACGAGTGGTTCTTTAAAGACAAAGCAAGAGTCCTATGGATGAACAGTCAGCGCTATCCTTTGGCTTCTTTGAAAGGAAAGGAATTCTAGAGTTTTCTCACACAAATGAAGTCTACTTGTTCTTTCTTTTGAGATTTTCTTTTTGGTAATTACTCCATTGACGCCATCATCTTTAGATTGGAAGGTCCATTTGTAGTCCTTCCTTTGGAAAAGGGGGATGTCTTATCCCTTCGTCCCCTGGGTTGTTTTGTTGGCTATGGCCTTTTGAATGAATTCTCTCTGTTTCTTTTCTTTTTTTTTTTTTTTAAGGCACAAAAATGTATAAAATTTGGTGCTTAAAAGACAACTATGTAACAGCCCAAGCCCACCGCTAGCCGATATTGTCCTCTTTGGGCTTTCCCCTTAAGGTTTTAAAATGCGTCTGCTAGGGAGAGGTTTCCATACTTATAAAGAATGGTTCGTTCCCTCTCCAACCGATATGGATCGCACAATCCACCCCCTTCAGGACCTAGAATCCTCGCTGGCACTCGTTCCCTTCTTCAATCGATGTGGGATCTCACAATACACTCCCCTTTGGGGCCTAGCATCCTCGCTAGCACATTGCTCGGTGTCCACCCCACTTCGAGGCTTAGCGTCCTCACGGGCACACCGCTTGGTGTCTGGCTTTGATACCATTTGTAATAGCCCAAGCCCACCGCTAGCAGATATTGTTCTCTTTGGGCTTTCCCTTCCAAACTTCCCCTCAAGGTTTTAAAATGCGTCTACTAGGGAGAGGTTATAAAAAATGTTTTGTTCCCCTCTCCAACCGATGTGGGATATCACAACCAACCACAGGAAAAATGTTGCACACCATTAACATATTAATTTCAAGAACTCCCTTCGGTTAAATAATAACTTTAACTGCAGAGTACCATGGATCATATGCTAAAACTAGGATGTACAAATCAGGGAGATTCATTTTGAAGTTCCAACTTCGATTTAGGCATTCATGCCGACACACGGTTGAATCTGACCATTGACAAAGAGGTAAAGATCTTGCTATATGAGTTACCTGTATGACATTAACAGCTTGCTTCACTGCCCATCCGAACAAGCTAATTACGACCAAAAGTGAGAGGAATGTCTTTTGTTGTATTGAATGTAATATAATCTGAAAAAAAGTACCAAGTTTAAACCACTGGGATATTGTCATACCAACAACATAAAATTATTACACCAACGACAAACTATACTTACATCCATCAAATTCTCAGTTTGCTTCTCCGCCAGAAGAAATAGAATAATGTAAAGAACCTGCAGATGGAAAATGGGGATTGAGTGTTTAAAACCCATTTGATTTGGTTCTTAATTTGCTCGTTTTCTTCACTTTTCTTAAGGAAACATTTGAATTCTTAGCACGACTCCAAAAGCAGAAGCAAGTTTTTAAAACTACTTTCTTTAGAATTCAAAATTTGTATGAATATCGAAAACATAGCTAGATAGTAGCTAAGTAGTGTTTATAAGCTTAATTTAATAGAGCCTAAACAACGTAATTTGAAATTACCTCGCATGACACACAACAGTAAGCCATAAATGTCCTATTTCCATAATATGCCTTAAACAGCCAATTGGTGCTGTCTTTGACATCTTTATGACTGGTTTTGCCTATCAAAAAGGTACTGACGTAATAGTAAACCAAAAAAAATCAGAGATGCAGCAATATAATTGTGCGTAGTGAAGGAAAAAATGAACACATGATCAAGAAAAATAAAAGAAATATAATACCTGTACATCTGAAGCCAGTGGCTAGCAATATCCAAAGCAAGCAATGATAAGAAAGTCAAACCAGGCCTGCATTACAACCCTCTATTTCATTAAAATATTGATTAAGTAATTTCATATTTGTAACCGCCCAAGCCCCAGCCCACCGCTAGCAAATATAGTCCTTTTTGGGCTTTTCCTTTCGAGTTTCCCCTCAAAGTTTTTAAAACACGTCAACTAGGGAGAGGTATCCACACCCTTAACACCCTTACCCTTATAAGGAATGCTTCATTCCCCTCTCCAATCGATATGGGACCCCCCTTCAGGACCCAGCTTTCTCGCTGGCAAATCGCATGGTGTCCACTCCCCTCAGGGGCTCAACCTACTCACGGCACATCTCTCGGTGTTTGGCTCTGATAACATTTGTAACAGTCCAAGCCCACCGCTAGCAGATATTGTCCTCTTTGGAATTTTCCTTTCGGACTTCCCGTCAACGTTTTTAAAACGTATCTGCTAGGAAGAGGTTTCCACACCCTCATAAAGAATGTTTTGTTCTTCTCCCCAACCGATGTGGGATCTCACATTATTAGTCTTTGAAAAATCGGAACTAGAAAAGAAATATTATATATAATATATATATATATATATATATATATATATATATATATATATATATATATATATATATAAATCCTTACCTGTATACTTGGGATAGAATTACTAGTAGACCAGCAGTGCTAATCCTGTGATACAGCAGATTCTGATCAAAATTGTCAATCAAGGGCAAGGTTGTGTGCCTTGAAAGGCTTGATATCAATATAAGTTACAATAACAAGCATAAAAAATCCAGTAGTATACTTCATTTCCATATTTTAGACGCCAATATAGTTATGAATACAAAGGTTAAAGAAGATTGTACCGGTCTGTTAACATGTCCAGCACGGCCCCAAAGGTGGAAACTGAATCATTCAAGAAAAAATATTACATTTTACAGATAATTGTCCAACCTTATTGACTATAATAGTTCGAGTTATTGAAGGCAATTGAAGCATCCTTTCAATAAAAATGTACATAGGGCTCCCCAAAATAGTTTTCTTCCAAAAAAACATATGGTTCAATGCTAGAATAAGGCCCACTGGGAAGTCATTAAGCACAATTGAAGTGCTCAACAATGGGTACCGTAGAATTATAAACATTCAATTCTGTTCAGACCCATAATAGCCAAGATGAAAATTGGCAAGAACCAGAGGATTGCATCTAATATATATTTTTCGACAAGTATTTGCTCGTATGTGCACATAGCACACACAACACGAACAGGGTAATTATGTACCTTGATTGAATTTGCGAGCACACCAACCATCTACACCATCGCATACAAAGCTGAAAACATGAGTTTCATCAATAAAATCATGTCCAGTTTCCCCCAAATCATGCATAAAGATATTGCTGGAAAAGAAAAGGGGATCTGAGAAATTAAGCACTCACCTGACAAAATAAAGGACAGAGAAAATTATTTTATTTGAGAAGCATAGCGCAAAGGCAACAATGTTCATGAGAACCCTTATATAACCTGCATTTCAGTTCAGAAATTATTTTTAAAAATCACGTATGGGCAGGAGCAGGACTTTCAAGAGATAAACTTAATACCCACCAATAATATTGGGAACGTAAAGGTACACGGACATTTTACTCTGTTTCCGCACCAACTTATCAGCCATGGAAGCTTCTCTAAGAGTTCAAAACTGAGTCAAATGAATTTCTCTATAATCGCATATATCCATGATTAAATATTATCCAAAATCCGTATAAACATTCAAAAACATTAATCAAATGAAACGAGAAAGATGAAGTAGATACGCAAAACAGGGGAGGAAGAGACCCCAGTGGGAAAATCTGGTCGGACTGCAGATCAAAACCCCTTCGCTGGCTGACAACCCTTTTGATGATTTACTCGGATTCTTCGCGTGACAAGGGAGAAAAGCAACGGAATAACTGCAATGCTAAAGCAAAAACAGAGAGCATTAGATTAAACGAAGCTTGACAAAGATCAGGGGACAAAATGGGGCCAATCCATATAAGGAATCTGGGGGCGGGGCGGGAGAAAGTGGTGTAATTAGGAGAAGAAGAGGGAATGATGATCATGATCATCATCATCAATGGGGGAATAAATCAAAGGAATTAGAAATGAAAGGTTCAATCGTACCAGTCGGAAGAGGAGAAAGGAAGGAATCAATGGCGAGCAAGGGGGAGAAAAGCCTGCAAAACTGAGAAGGGTAGTTGAGAAATGGAGACCAACTTGATGGGAACGTGACTAGTCGGGCTCCAATGGCGGTAATTTGCACATGAGAACCTTGAATCTGACACCCGCAGAGATACAGAGAGAGATGAGTTGCAGAGGAAGGGGACTGAAATCAAACTAAAAATTAGGGTTATTGTGGATTATTATTATTAATTAATTAACTAATTAATATTAAATTTTTATTTTTTATAAATTAAGCTTATAAAATATTATTGCATTTACAAGGATATTTAAATTTATTCTAATAAAAATTATCTATTAAAATTTTAAAATAAATAGTTTATACATTATATTAAAAAAATTAAATGCGCGAGAATATTTTTGTGACAAGTTTTTATTTATTTATTTATTTATTTATTTATTTTGGTTTACTTTGTGCTCTATTTTATTTTTGAAATTGTGGCAATATTATAATATAGTTTTTAATTCACTATTTTCAAGTTTATATTTATTATATATACAACCTTCATACTCCACATATTTGGCTTTTAATTATTATCATACAAACCTATTAATTTTTTTTTAAAGAAAACTTAGTTTTATAATTTTAGAAAAAATTACAATATATTTTTAAAAAAAGAATAGGCTATTAATAAAACAATATGATATCAATATCCATATTTTAATTCTTACGTGTGCACAGACATTTTGAAACAAATAAATTTGGTGGTGAGAAAAATAAAATTTTAAAAATTGATCGGGAAAAAACTTTAGCTCTATCGTATATTTTTATATTTAATAAATCTATTAAATTTAAAAAATAAATATATCTAAAATTGAAAAATTATAATTTAAAGATTTTGAGGTGGGCAAAAATGCATTTTGAATGGCAAGTCATAATTTTATGAAAAAATAAATAAATAAGTACACTCTAAACTTACTTTCCAACAAAAGAAATATAATATAAAATGATATAATTTGTTGACTTTAAATGATCCTATTTTTAATTTGAAAACTTTCCATATTGAAACTAAGAATCCTATTTTAAATAATGATTTTATATCAACCATTGTAGTTCTCACGTTTACCTGAAACAAGTTTGTTATGAAAAGCATGAGATTGTTGTGGTGATATGTGCAAAACAAATGTGAGAATCAAGACATTTTAAGGAAGAAAACAAAAGTTAAATCTGTGAATTTATTGAACATTATTCTCATGTTATTATACACTAAAAGTCATAAATCTGGTTGTGAAATCAAGGCATGTTTTAAGAGAAACAGCAATGAAATGAGTCAAATCAGCCGAAATGGAGGAAGCTAAACGGAAGAAGTAACAAACAAAGAATAATCCAGCAAAGTTTATTGGATGCTTTTTCTGTGTAGTTTGATTCCGAAAAAGAAAAATCAATTACAGCTTGTTCAAATGAAAAATCAGAAAAATGGAAAAACGGATATAATTCCAAAATCCAACCAAAAAAGTGAGGTTTGAAATTGAGACGGTTTCTGTGCATCTTTACCTTTTTCGCGGATTATTTGCCTAGGAAATCACAGCCTCTATGCTGGCCTTCTTCGTCGCGTTGCAGACGGGGCAAAATTCGAGAGCACTCGCGCATGACTTACATGAACAAAGGTGCCTGCAAGGCAACAACAGCACGCACGAAATCCGAGAGTTGCAGATTTGGCAAATCATCCTCATCTTCTTCCTCTTTTTATTATTTCCGAAATCACTGGCGTCGTCTTCTCCGATTCTGACGTTGTTGTTGCTGGACTCGGCGTCGTTCGCGCTGGCTAAAAGCTTCTCTCTCATTTCATCCAGCGCGTGACTAAGCGACGCTACCATCGCTTGATTCTCTTCTACTGCTCTCTTCCGCTTTTGATTCTCCATTTCTAATTTCTTCAATAGTTGTTCAAGTTGGATCGTCCTCATGTTCGTGCTAGCGATCTCTTCGTCCTTCTGCTGAAACAGGACGCGCGTTCTGTTTTCGATCTGGTTCAGCAACACTCTAATTTGTTGATTTATCTTATGTTGCAGGAGTAATCTGAATCTTTCACTCTGTTTCAATAAAGAAAACAAAAGATTCAAGAAACAACAAAACAGCAAATCATAAGAAAACAAACACAACAACTACGAACTTCCTTCCAAGAAACAAAAATCCGAAGAGAAATCGAAGTACAGACCTCCAATCGAATGAAACGATCAATCTGATCCACGGACATTTCCGCCACAAAATTATCTATCCGAGAATCAGATTTACTCCAACACTCCTGCGAAAGAAGAAGACTCGACTGGCCGTTTCCTAGTTGAAGATGACGATGAAACTCAGCAGCCGAATCCAATGGACGGCCAAAATTCCGCTGCTGCAACTGCAATTGAATGGCCATTCCAAATTTGAGAAACGCAAACAGTCGGATTCCTTGGTTGATTCAAAGCAACAAACAATTTAGTACATAACCTTGCATCCGGCGCGGTTCTCACGAATCTCGTCTCAGAATTGGGATCGAATTATAACGTTTCCAAGGACGCTAACAGAAGATAGTGCCTCTCGTACACCGTGCAGATACATATTATTGTGTATATATATATATAGTCACAGAATAAAATAAATAAATAAATAAATAAATAAATTCCAAATTGGGAGTTTATTTAGGGCCGCGGTAAACGCCCTGGAGTTCATGCAGATATGGTGAGTAAACAATAATTTAGTAGTTGGAATTTATACAATATTTTTTTTAATTTTTAAATTATTTTAAAATAATCAAATTAACAGAAAATTATAATTTAAACTAATTATTATTATTATTATGATTTTTTGTTTATAAATTTGGAATAAATTTTAATTAATTTTTATTTTTTAATAATATGCACACCAAATTTATTTTTCCCACTTGCCTCATTTTAAAATTCCTAAATATTAGGATCTATTTTTTATTTTTTTATCCTAATTTTTTTTCGTCAACTCTAAATAAATATATCATCAAACGTTTTGATTGTGACATTCATAAATCTTTTTTTTTTTATTATTTATTTAACATATTTGTTAAATTTCGCTAAATTAATAAAAATAATAAAGGTTTTGTCCAAATATTCTTAATTAAAAAAATTTTAAAATATTTTTAAAACTTTCATTATATCAATAAAACTTTTTTAATTTAATAATATGAATGGAAGGTTAGTAACCAATTCCAAATATATCACTAAACTTTAAAAAAAAAATGTGACATCATTAATATCTTTAAAAATTAAAATAATGTTAATACGTGTATTTTCTAATTTTTTTATGTTAATATTATATAAAAAAAATAATTAAATTAATAATATCAATTTGTTTATTATTAAACTGATGAGTATTTATAAAAATAAAAATAAAAATTGAACATTTTAAATTACATAAACTAAAATAATATCTAAAATTACTAACAAATAAGCATTTCTTCATTTTCAAATATGTTATAAAATTTATTAGTAATATTAGACCTTTGATATTTTTAGTTTAATTTATAAGTTCTTTTAATTTCAAACTTATATTATAATTTAAGTGTATATATATATATTTAAGTAGCAACATTTTCTACAAAAAAAACATATTACGTGTATCTAAAGTTGTCAGAAAAATAGTTAATCATGGTGTAGTTTTTTTTCTTTTGAGAATTTGAATTTCTGTCGAAGGATTATCATAGGCTTATTTTCAATTTTAACTTCCTAACTAAAGAAAAAATGATCACGTTTTTTTTTAACTAATTTTTACCAGTAAATCAATTTAGATTATTCATAAAAAAAAAAAAAAAAAAAAGAAGAAGATTTATATTTTATTTAATTTTAAAATGATTTTGAATTAATAGAAAAAAAATAAAATTAAAGAAAATTTATATAGATGTAAAAATGAAATTAATTGGAATTAAGTTTTATAATTAATGTTGGAAGTATATAGAAAAATAATTATGGGAGTATTGGAAATTTGAGTAATTTAAAATTAGTGTTTTCCGGCAACTTATTTTAAAAGTGTTTTTAAACAAATAAAAGAGCTTTGGGGAAAAAGCCACAAACTTGTCGTTATTGTAGACGACACTCCCACCAAATAAGTACGGCTTGCCTTAGTACCCAAATTGCATATTACTTTCAATATATATTTTTTTTTTATTATTATTTTCTTTTTATTTTATTGGAGTGGAAATAATACCATAGGAGTTTTGAAATTTTATCTTACTACTAATTTTTATGTATTTAACTCTATTTTTAATTACTTTTAAATCTTTTAAAAGTTTTAATAATATATTTAAACTTTTTTTAAAATTCAAAAATTTTTAATTACCATTAAAGTTTCATTTTTTTTAAAAAAAATTCTTTTACATCCTTAATTTTTTTTAAAATAAAAATTTAAAAAAATTCAAAAATACTCTTCAAACTTTTTATAAAAAAAAATCAAATATATATTTACCGTTATTACTCATTTTTAAAATATTCACAAATGCCCGTAGATAATTTATGAGGTCCGATTGTAGTCCATAGATTGACAATAAGAATTTTTTGTAACCTTTCAATTTTATAAATATTTTATTAACACAACACTATATTTTAATTTAGCCTATTTATTTGCTAAATTTATTGAAAATACTCGTGTTTATGTCAATTGAACAATATTCGTATTAGCTCGGGTTTCAATTTTTATTTAGAACATCCAATCTGGTTCAATTTATTGTGATATTTTTTATTTAAAAAAAAAAAAGGTAAAAAATCTTTAAAAATCTATTAACTGAAAAGGAAATTAAGTCTGGAATAAATCTCTTTATGTATACTGAAAATGTTAGAAGAGATTCAAATTTCACCCCAAAATAATAACAGAGCCGAAGCATTAAGCATTAAGCCTTAAGCAATCTCCTCTGAAGCTCAGCTATTATGTTGAGATTTAGAAAGTGATTTTACTTCATGACTCCTCAAAAGTATAGCCACCAGGAGCAGTTTTCATTCGACAATGGCGAACCCGGGTCGATATAGATGGCTCGGAATGCAAGTGACAAATGTGCTCGGTTCGTCTTAGACTGTACATGCTACTCGAAGTTGTCTTGCACGTTGAACGTGCAGATTTAAGTTTCCTTCAGGTGTTTTGAAATCCTGCCATTTCCTAGTTCTGTAATTCCAATCATCCATGAATGTTTTTGCTAAAACCACTAACAATATAACACCTCTGAAACTCATATAGCTAATATGTGTGTGTGGCTATCTTAAACTATGAAGGTGGATGATTCTACCGTCATTTTCTTGCTTCCCGTACCAACTGAAGTCCTCCGCTAGTCTATATTATCTTCTTTGGACTTTCCCTTTGGGACTTCCACTCAAAGGTTTTTAAAACACGTTTGTTAGGGAGAGGTTTTTCTCCAATCGATGTGACATCTCACAATCCACTTCCCTTCGAAGGTCAACATCCTCGATGACACACCGCCCGGGATTTAACTCTGATACCATTTGTAATCTCTCCCTAGCAGACACATTTTAAAAACTTTGAGGGGAAACCCGAAAGGAAAAGTCTAAATAGGACAATATCTAATAGCGGTGGAGTTGGGCGGTTGCACTGACTATCTCAAACAACCTAGAAAGAGGGTGAAAGGGTTGGGGAAGATAAAAACCTGAAAGATAATGTTGATGCTGCACTGAACAGAAGAACAGGAATGGACGTGGGGCAGGCCTATATACACAAAAGGATGCATATACTATCCGAGCTCAGCTCTTCGCATTTTTCGTCGCCTTACGGACCCCTAAATGAATCGTGAGCATCATATAACGTGTTGTTAGTAGCTGAAGACATAAACGGGCAGTCATCAGGCTGTATCGAACTCATAAAACTCATGAATAAATGTAAAAGAAAGGGAAACAAAACAAAGGAAAAGACGATAGAGACGATAACTCATATCGTCGTTTTACTTATGGTTATGGAACATATACTAAAATTTTGCATCCGAACGCCCAACAAATGAAAGTTGTGCTACCAGCAAGAGTCTAGCAAGCTACATATGAAAAGAACCTAAGACGGTAGAGAGATCGTCGGGAGCAGTCCGATTTTGCTTTGAAAGGCAACATGAAGTTCAGGCTTTTATAACACATATACACCTGAGGTTAAGATGTGTTCATATATACATGTAATACATCGAGTAAAACAAAGAGTATACTCATAAACTGTCCAGAACTAAGATCTCATAGCTATTATATAATAAAATCGATCATTCATCAACGTATTTAGTTGCAACATCTATGCATTTCCTGTAACGCCCCAAGTCCACCGTTAGCTGATATTGTCCTATTTGTGTTTTCCCTTCCAGACTTCCATCAAGGTTTTAAAACGCGTCTGTTAGGAAGAGGTTTCCACACCCTTATAAAGAATGTTTCGTTCCCCTCTCTAATTGATGTGAGACCCTCCAACCCATCCCCCTTCGGAGTCCAGCGTCCTTGCTAGCACACCGCCTCGTGTCCACCCCCTTCGGGGCTCAGCCTCCTCATTAGCACATCGCCCGGTGTGATACCGTTTGTAACAGCCCAAGCCCAGTCCTAGCATATATTGTCCTCTTTGGGCTTTTCCTTTCGGGCTTCCCCTCAAGATTTTTAAAACACGGTCTGTTAGGGAGAGGTTTCCTCACCCTTATAAAGAATGATTCGTTCACCTCTCCAACTAACGTGGGATCTCATGTTCCCATAAAATAAAACCATCCCTACGACATCTAAGTGATACTAATTTGCAAATATGTGACAGAAATCGACTGACCAGTGGACCGTTTTCTTAAACTACAATGTTTATTCTTGTAAGTTCCCAAGAAACTAAAGAGTAGAGTAAGTCAGAAACACTGATATCTATCAACTGAACTACTGCACCAATCATAAAACTAAAACAATTAAAAGCTAAGTGCTCTGGTTTTACCTTTCTTCTGGTTTAATTCACAGTCCGGAAGTTCCTTTGCTCCTGTGTTTTGATTGGCCAAGCACTCGAGATTTCCGATGTCACACGCGCTAAAACTATGCCCGTTCAACAAAACGCTCTCTCCACTTTTTCCATCGGACCCTGCATTAAGGCAATACGGCTGATCGTTGCATTGAACATTACATGGATTTATCACATAACTTCCAGGTGCATTTTGATTGAGAAGATTTGAATTGGCTGGTTTATGATATGGAAAGCTTCCAATCTCCCCTTCAATTCTTCCTCGAATATCCACAAGCAAACATTTAAGCCTAGAAATCTCAGCCTCCAATGCAGCCTGGCCTTGCAATCTCTTCAACAGTTGCTGATTCAGGGCCTTCAATCTCATAACTTCATCTTCCAATGATGCAGCCCTTGCCTTTTTCTTCTCCCGGTATTTACGAACTGCTTCGCGGTTACCTAGCGAGCGTTTCTTAGTCTTCTTATCCACAGACTCCGCTGTGTCGTCAGTGGAAACCTTGTCTTCGGTCGGGGAAGAGACAACTTTAGTATGGACATGAAAACAGGTGTGTGTATGTGAATAATCAGGACCAGAAGGATTGCAAGTATGAGCGTGTGTGCAAGCATGAGTGTCCTTTAGAATTTCATCCAAGAAGGTATCCATTGAGCAACTGTTCGGAAGCTCGACGGCATTCAAACTCGAAAACACTTCTGGATTTGAGGATTCAAGCTCGCCTTCTTCCATTAAATATATGAAAATTTAATGAAAATCCACTTCAAGACAGCAATTCCAAGGAGAAACTACGATTATGAGCCCTATGATTCGAACGGAGATCCTAAACAATTAGATAAACAGGGTTTCAGCACAACTCAATCAGCAGAACAACAAACCAACGATAGAACAAGAACCAGAAATGAAGAACAAACCGACAGGAACACTAATTTTGCTTCGAATTTCAGAAGAACAATCCGATAAGTGACGAATTTCAAACATCCAGTGGCGAATTTCAATTGATGATAATTAGGAGAACAATCAAAAACATGAAAAAGAAAGAAAACCCAATAATCAAAACCTAAAACCCAATCAACAAGTGACAACAGAAGGGTGAAGAATCATGGAAGCGATTCGATAATCGTAAAGAAAGCAACAGAGAATAGGATACGAAACCTTTAGAGAGATGCCGGAATTTCAAACTTGGATCATAGAAAAGAAGAAGGAATGTACGAGAGGACTGAGAAACACCTTTTCCGGGGCTGAAAAGTCAAGAAAATGCGCATGTGAGAGTGATTCAAAGCCATTTATAGGGTCGTAGAGGAACTGGAGCAGCTTTGAGGGAGAATCTAGCCGCGTTTGGTGGTTCTTAGCTTTCTTACGACTAAATATCATTGTGGGTCCAATTACAATCGTCTTTCCCCCACCTAAACTGATCCCTTTTTTGTGTTTGGTTCATACGATCCCCCTTTTTCTTCCTCCAAAAAGCCTCTTCTTCTCTAAATTTATCCTCTTTTTTCAACTCCCTCTTTCAAACAATACCTTATTTCTGAGTCCATGGCTAGTACTAAAAACGTTGAGAGTCATCCCTTCGGGATCCAACGTTCTTGCCCGAATCTCACATGAATTTACGTCCCAAACAATGTGAGATCTCACATCCATCCTTCAGTGTCCTTGTTGGCTCACTTACCGCCCAATTATCCCCTATCTCCCATCCAGCCCTTAGTGTCCTTGTTGGCTCACTCACCGCCCAATTACCCTCTAACTCCCATCTAGCCCTTAGTGTCCTTTTTGGCTCACTGCCCAATTACCTTTCAGCTAACGTGGGATCTCGCGATTTAGCCTCAGTCCTTCTTGGTTCACTGCCCAATTACTATTTTCAACTAATGTGAGATCTCACAGTCCACCCCCTCTGTGGGATCTCACAATTCAGCCTCAGTTCTGGGTCCACTGCTCACTCACCGCCCAATTACCCTCAGCCTTAGTGTCCTTTTTGGCTCACTGCCCAATTACTCTTTTCAACTAATGTGGGATCTCACAGTCCACCCCTTTGTGGGATCTCAGAATTCAGCCTCAGTCCTTCTTGGTTCATTACCCAATTATCCTTTTCAGCTAGCGTGAGATCTCACAGTCCACTCCCTTTGAGGCCCAACGTCTTCGATGACACATTGCTCAATATCTAGCTCTGATACCATTGTAATTACAACCCTCTACAATAGTATGATATTAATATTGTCCACTTTGAGCATAAGTTTTGATGAGTTTACTCAAGATCTTCTCCTTAATTAACCGACCTGTACTCCTCTCCCAATAATTCTCAATTCTCAAAACTATCTGATGTATTATCGTTATCTATGAAAATTCAGAGAACCACGTTTGAATCCCCAGGTCAGAGAGAAAAGGTTTTTAGGGATAATTATTCTTATTCTTTTAAATTTTTTAATTAAATAAAAAAATATTTAATTTTAAAAAATTGTATGTAAATTAATTACGTGTGAGACTATCCAAAAACAACATATGTAAAATATTTTATTTTTATTTAAGATCACTTTCTAATTATAAAATAAAAAATCATATGCAAAAGCCATGCCAATTTGGTTTCTTTACTAATTAAAATTTGGTTGACATAAATTTTTTTTAAAAAAAACAATAAATTATGTTATTTTAAAATTTACTAAAATATAGAAATTGGAGGAAACAAAAATAAATTTTAAAATTTTTAATTAAAAAAATAACGATTTCAACAATAATTGAAAAATTCAAACTTTTTAATAATTATAAATAATTGTGATTATTATCTGAATAATTCATTCAGTTTTTTCAAAGAAATCTGGTTTTAAAATAGAAAGTTTATTTAAAATTATTGGTTTGACTTTTTTTAGATTGAGTATTAATAGGATTTTACGGTTTTACCCACAGAATTAGACTAGAAAGAGTAAAAGCTGACTTTAATATTATATATAATTATAATTATAATTAATTATTTTTGTTAAAAATGTTCATCATTTTAAACATTTAACTTTTTTTTTTTTTTTTTTTTTTTTTTTTTTTTTTTTTTTTTTTTTTTTTTTTTTTTTTTTTT
>NW_019268526.1:2079343-2113408 GCF_002738365.1 Cucurbita moschata | reverse complement strand
TTTTTTTTTTTTTTTTTTTTTTTTTTTTTTTTTTTTTTTTTTTTTTTTTTTTGCTTAAAAAGCCTTTAAAAAATGTTTTTTTTATGAAACTATAGTACAGAAAATATGAAATTAATAAAATTTAGAAAAATCAAATCACAATTTTGTTCTTTAATTTATGATTTTGGCAGAGTTATTCATTGATTAATCTTAATTATTTTTGTCCAAAATTTTATTTTATTGAAATTAATTAGTTTATGATTTTTTTTTTGTTAAAATTAGTGAATAATTAGCAAAAATAAAATAAGATAAAAGAAAAAAAAAATTCATGAAATACAATTCAATAATAATAATAATAATAAAATATAGTTCATGTTTATAATGTTTTTTAACAAATATATTCGATAGCCAAGACCGGAACAAGAATAATTTCCCTTTTTCGTCTCGTAAAAGTTTCGTGCAAAGATCGGGTCACCTATTTATGACTATATATTTTTAATTTCAATTGGATAAATATTTAATTTTAGAAAATTTCTATGTAAATTGTTAATTTTTTCAAAGATATTCTCAATTAAAAAACATGGTCGATTTTCCTTTGAAATATAAATAATATCTCGAAAAATTTTAAATTTAGGGTATATATGTGTGTGTATATTTCAAAAAATAAAAAGTCAGAGTGAGGACAAGAACGGGAGGGAGACCATCTCTGTTTAACTAACTCGAAAAATTTTGTTCTTGTTTCCTCTCTAGTTCTCTACCGCCTAGACGGGAGATTACCCGCCACCATTAGGGGCACCCCAACGGTCCGATTTTCACACAAAATGGATATCTCTAAATGCAACACATTACTCGAAAACGAAAAAGTATTGAAGATGGGGCAAGAAATTGTAAATATTTACAACCTGGAAAAAGAAAATATTTACAAGTGTTGAGAAATCACCTCAGCAAAGGGTGCATCACAATTTTATTGTATAGAATATATGCCTAATTTACAGTCTAAAGAAGCTGGTTGAAGCTTGAGGATCTGCTCCATCTTGCTTTCAAATAATCTTCCAAACATATTCTTTTTCGCTGTTCCACACTGCTAAATGAGTCGTCACCGTCGTTGTCGTTGTCGTCGTCAACACCGACCAATGCAAGGCTCAAATGCAGTTCCGAGCTTGAATTTGGATAAACTTCATCATCTCCGTTCTCCACGCTTTGTGAATCCTCCATATGGATGTTTTCGGTTTCGGTTTTGCTTTCCCCTCTTAGAATCTTCAATATCTGGAACGAAGGGCGTTCGTAAACGTCTTTGAGTAATGCAAACAATGTGGTTTGGTGAAACGAATCGTGTTCAAAGCAATACCTGACTGATTCTAGGACGGAGTCGAGATGCCCTCGTGATGCAAAGCGTTGCTGCAAGAACCATTCTTTGCAACTGTTCGTCATTGAATTTCCCCTCCAAATTTGGATCAACTATGTTCTTTACATTGCCATTCTCTATCATTGGCTTGGCCTGGCATATAATCATAAAGCATGTTCTTAATCCTTGTATGCATACAGTATCAAAATATTTTAACCAAGTCTTACCCACATAACCAGGCTCTGCTGCTCTTTCGATGTCTCGGTGCTGATTGCTCTTCGTCCCGATAACAATTCAAGTAGAACGATACCAAACGCATACACATCAATCTTATTGCTCATTTTTCCATACATGAAATATTCAGGAGCAAGATATCCAAACGTTCCCACGACATCAGCTTCGATCCGAAAGGATGATTCTGTCGGTCCCCAGGTTGCAAGCCCAAAATCTGATAACTGTCATATAGAGCCTCAGTTAGGAATAAACGAGCAAAATTCAAAGTCCCATCCGATCGGGATCTTGTAACGAATTACCTGTGGTTCGAGTTCATCGGTGAGCAGAATGTTTGATGTCTTGACATCTCTGTGTACAACAGGCTGAGGACATTCGTCGTGTAGGTAGTTTAGCGCTTCCGCTATTCCAATCGCAAACTCGAATCTTACCTCCCATGAAAGTACGCCTTTTTCTTTGTTTCTATCTAAATATCACATAATTTTCTTAGTACCATACTCCTGATCTGATGGTATTTGAAAATGTAAGATATTTAAGCCTTACCATATAAATTTTCCTCTAAACTTCCTTTGGAAAAGAAATCATAAACAGAGATCAACGTATCGTGTTCGATGCAGATACCGAGAAAGGGAGTTATGTTCTTGTGATGTAACGAGGATATAATGTCAACTTCTCGAGAAAAATCGTTCCATGCCTGTTTCGAAAAGTTCATTACCTTAACAGCTATTGGCTTACCATCTGGGAGAATTCCTTTGTATACACGATTGCAGCCGCCTTTCCCAATCAGATTTTCTGTTAAGAACAGCCAAATTCATGAGCCATGGACCCATCAGAAGGGCGAGAAAACAAATGAAAACATCGGGGTTCATAGCAAGGAAGAACTCAAACCTGAAGAGAAATGCGAAGTTGAAGCTTTCAACACATCAGGACTAAACCATTTATAACTAGTTGAGATAGTTTTCAAGAGATCCTCCAGGTTTCCTGGTGGTTCAGAAAAGGCAGATAAACCCGAGATCTCGCTTCGTGATGGATCATTTCCTTTTATGCTTAAGCTATGAAACGGGGAACGATCGGGTAAGTTCATCACCCATTGCACTACAGACATGTTATGTACACATGGGGTTTGCGGAATCCTTGGAGACGTTCGAAGCAATGGCCAACCAAGCCCCGGCTCGGAATTCACCTTCTTCATTGGAGAATCTTGTTTGGAACAAACCCTTTTACTTTCAAGAACAACTCCATGAAATTCATCCTTCAAGTCTTCACTACCAACCCCATAAGAAACAGATTTCTCAGTCTCAGAGCCATCAAAGTCAGATTGGCTAGCTTGACTTAAGCTTGGTTTTGGGTCTAGATTCAACCCTGTCATGTTACAGTCAAATATATGACTAACTCTACTTTTTGTTCTTAAAAAATAAACAAAAGTCCATCAAAGAGCAGCAAACCTGGTAGTTGATCATTGGTGGATCTTCTGAAGACAATTTTGCCATTGTTGAGAGCCAAAACATCGGTCGTTCGAGGCAGTCGCTTAACAACGTATCTAATTGTTGAAGACCAACCCCTGCAAATGGCTTCTGTTAAGATCAACTCAAGAAACAAACCAAAAGGCCATTCAGTGAATTCCCTACCCAAGATTAGATGGTTTGCTTGTTCCCAAAACCACGGCCCCGGCGGCATAGCTTTTCGCCTGTCTAACCAAAGTCTTCTTAACCGAACTTCCAGTCGATATCTGAGCAATCAGAGCTACCTAATACAAGAATCCAAGAAAACAATCAGTACCCAAAACTTAAGTTCATCCATAGCATCCATAGAGTACAAGAAATCCCAAACCGAACCTTGTTTACATCACAAAGCCTTTTGTATCCTTCTATGAATTCATCAAATAAGGGCTTATCTTTTGATGCACGGTCTGTTTGGCAAGAGGGAAAAATCATATGAAACTATGCATCATACAAGTGAATGTAAAGAGTTAAAACTAAAGAAGAACAATGAAAACCCACCAGAAGTTTGACAAACATGGATTACAATAACACAATCCCCAGGATCAGCAACTTTAACAATCGCCCAATTGAGCAAATCTCTGCTATTGCCATTTATTCTAATCCCCACTAACACATTCTTCTTCTTCTTCTTCTTCTTCTTTTCGATTGCCTCAGAATCCTCATGATCAACAGTCATTTCGTTTCCTCAAAACCCCACAGATTTTGAATCTTCTTCGATTAGCAGGGATTCACCAGGTAACCACTGATTGGGAGACTCCCCACTTTTTAAACCCTCCACCATTTCACTCTCTACCACCAAAATCAACCAACAAAAGAATCAGAAAGCTAAATCCACCCATAGAAAAAGAAGGTAGCTATAAGTATTTAAAAACAAGCATCGACCCATTGGCCCATCCAAAAAGCTACCATTAAAACAGGAAATAAAAAAACTAAATGAGAAATTAGAACAATAATTTGCATAAGAATCATGAAGAAGATAAAGAGAAGCCGACAAATGGGTTGTACCTAAAACTTGAAAGGGTTGGTCGACGAAGCTGAGCATGATTTTAAACACCGATTTAGCGGATTAATGAAATCGAAGGGTGTAAGGTAGTGCGGGCAAGTAATGGGGAGAATCAGAGAGAGAGGATAAGGAAGTTTGAAAAGGAAGGGAAGTTAGGGCACCAAAATTGTCGTAGAAGACAATAAATTAAGGTCGGGTGACGTCAAGGATGGATGAAGGAAATGGGGGTTTTGAGTGCTTTTTTGTTTAAATTAGTTGAGGAAGGGAAAAGGGAAGAAGAGATGAAGTTTGGGGGAAGAAAATGTCGGCAAGAGAGAGAAAGTTAGAGAGAGAGTTACAGAGAGAGAGTTGCAGAGAATTTTGAAGGAATTGAAAAGGAAGATAGGTATTTTTGGTTGATTCATTTCTTGATTCCTTCCTCTCTTTTTTTTATTTTTTATTTTTTTTTTATGACAGTTAAAAGGGAAACGGGAAGTTTTCGCGGGAAACCTATGGTATCCGGTAATTTTGCGTGGTCCACCAAAAGCAGACTTCAAGTTTTCCACCGGCTGTTGCGGGTTGCCATACATGACCGTTGCCCGTACTACATGCAAACAAGATCCTCAAGGAAAAGTGTTTTTTTTTTTTTTTAATTGAAAAAACATTATAACTATTTTTCTGGGTTTCTTAGATTTTATCTAATAATTATGGAATAAATAAACAATTACACAAAACAAATGGTAAGATTTCCTTTGAAAGCTGACGTGGGACTGAGTGTTGATATTATGTCAGGAAGAACAAATTTTTATGTTAATATGGTATTATCCACTTTTGAGATAGTATCTCTTACTTATATATTTATGCTTTTTCTCGTGTTAAAGTTGGAATCCTACAATTCGTAACAATTTTAAGCATAAAATAGTTTTATGAGTGTTAAACTACGAGTTTAGTATCTCTAAGTACACGGTTTTGGATGGACTCACAATAGTAAATGTTATCTTTTCTTCCATTGGGTTGTTATGCAGCTTATTTGTGAGTATAGTAAATCAAATATTAGGCAATTGGTTCGTGAGAATAGTAGAGTTATAGCAAGACAACATACCGAGCTAGTGTAAGATATCTAAACTCAGAACAAATACTAGCATCATGCAAATAACGAATAGATGATATTAATCCATTTTCAAAAAATCATAGCATAACCCAAAAGACTGGTAAGCATAGAGAATAAGATGTAAGATATCATATTGATTGGAGAGAGGAATGAAACATTCCCTACAAGTGCGTAAAAATCTATCCATGGTAGACGCGTTTTAAAACATTGAAAAGAAAACCCAAAGAGAACAAGATCTGATAATTGTGGATTTGGGCAATTACAAATGGTATCAAAATTAGACATTGGGTGGTGTACCAGCGAAAACAAAACATTTCTTATAAAGATCTAGAAAACTCTTCTTGGTAGAAGCGTTTTAAAACTATGAGATTGACGATTATATGTAACGAGTCAAAACGAACAATATTTATTAGCAGTGGGCTTGAGATAGATTGAAATGGCTCAATAGACCCTAAAACTCTAAGCTCCACTGAAACAAAATGCAAAATACACAAAACCCAATAAAAAAATACGCACACTCAGTTTAAAAAGAGTACAAAAACTGAAGTTCATCACTCAACCAAACTGTAATGGACCAAGTCCATCGCTAGCATATATTGTCCTATTTAAACTCTCCCTTTCGAGCTTCTCAAGATTTTTAAAACATATCTATTAGAGAGAGATTTTTCACACCCTCATCAAAGGTGTTTTGTTTTCCTTTCCAATTAATGTAAGATCTCATAATTCACTCCTTTCAAAGCCCAGCATCTTTGCTAGCTCTCTCTAATTCGATATAGAATCTTAAGTAACTCCTCTAGGAGAACTAACTAAATGGCTCACATTTTCTCAAGAACCAACAAAGAGAAAGAAGAAAAGGGTCATGTTAAGGCTTGAGTAGCTAACCGTAGGGAAGGTGCTGGTGGTGTAGGAGATAAGCATACAAGTTTACCCAACAGCACCTATCACCAACCGTAACACAATTAATATACCTGGAAACACTCATTTCTTCCTTCAAATCTCCGTTCAAAGTCTCCCAATTCACGGACCATTTAATAAAAATGTTAAATTATATAAAATATTCCAATAAAGATCTCTATAGAGTTATTTATTTATCAAAGTGAATAAGAAAATTCACACGACTCTAGATAAGATTATCATTGTTACCACTCATTCCTACTTCAAAAAGATAGATAATATCATCTATGACATAATTTACAAAAAAAAAAGAAAAAAAATCAATTTTTGTACCTCAGCTACTTATCAATTTATGTTGATGCTATCATAAATAAAGTGTGGTTGTATCAGTTTCAACAAGAATATAAAGATCGTCCATTTCAACATACTCAAAGACATCATTGATATAGTTCACAATATTAGGCTAAAAATTACAAGAACGTCTATATTAAGTGGAAAAAAAAAGAAGAGTACTTATATAAACAGGAAATATGACTTGAAATTGAACATAACTCAACTATAATTGACACGAACTCTCTCGTATGTTTCAATTCATTTAGGAAACAATCTAAAAAACAGTTTTTCACTCACTGTTATATTGGACTTCCTAACCGGACCACTGCATGAAAAACATGGGAAAGGGATAGACTTAAAAAAAAAGAGGGATGGGTAGCGCATCACATACCCCAATCATGTGCACGGATGACCATTCTTCCCACATCGGTTGTCGGCCATTCTAGCTTGTCCCTCCCAAACCACAGTGAGCCATGATTATTAATTAGTCGCTATACTTAAGCAGTCGAGCTTGAATCCTCCTTTTAGATCAGCCAACTGCCACCATCTTGTATCAGGATTGCAAGTATAAGCGTAAAAAATTGATGGGAATTAGCTCTTGTAAGAATCAAATCTCAAACTTTAATTTATAGGGTGAATGTAAGGTCGATATCATCATCTGAACTAATATAATCCAACTCCACCATCTTTCCCATGTCTTTTGTGGTTTTGTCTGCCGGAGCATGGCTCGTTTTCGTTCTTTTTGGATCTTGTTGTTGATTTTCAACTCCAGATGACTTCCTGAAAGATATGTTACAGATCCATAATGGCGTGGAAGATGGTAACAGAAAACAACAAAAGTAATGGATAGAATCTTACGAAATTGATGTCTTCTCTGAACTGATCCTCTGCTGACTTTGTCTGGAAAATTCTTTATTTCCACTTTTATCAGTCATTTTCCCTGCAATTGGAAAATGTCTCAAAAGAAACTCTATGAATCTTCAGGGCATGCACGTAAAGGTTATGATCTCTAACCTGTGATCTCGGCAAGGAATCTTTTCCCTTGTGAGTGTACATTGGTGGTCACATTATCTGCATTGCTGTTCGCATGAATAGAGTAAATCAGCCAAAAACAAGAACAAAACAATAAAATAACTGATACTCCTTAAGCATTCAAGAATCCGTCTTTGTTAGTCCGTTTGCAGAAGATAAATGTTTTGAAATTGGAAAACTACACTAAAATGGAGTCCAATGGCTTGTGACTTAATACCAAGTGAACCCAAGAGGGCTTGTAGTCCACAGATAAATGACCAGACTCACCCACATTTCATTAATAAATGGCTTAACTTCAATTGTAACAAAACGATGGAAAACGCATTACACAGTTCTAGAATACTACATTACCCCCAATTAAAATTCACGATAATGACCAAGTGATTACAATAAAATAAGCTTCAAGCACACAGTTCTTTCCCCTATTTTCACTCCATCTACCAATCAAGTTCATATCCTGAATGAAAAATGAGTTCAAGAGTATGTTTTAACATCTAACGGATAAAGAAGAGATTGTTATAGGCATTAATTAAATATATAGAAAGTTATCAGATTGGAATTCGTTCACTATTAAAAATGAAATAGACTACATAAATTGAAACTAAAAAAGAAAAAAGGTTATCTACCCTGACAATATAGGGTGAAGCATTGCAAGTATCTTACATTCACCCATAATCGTAGTTAAGTTTCACCTGAAGAAATGGCGGTATGTAACAGGTTCATGAAATCAAAGATAACATCCGCCCACTTCTAGAAAATCTTAAATTCTTCTCAAATTGCTTTTGTTCGAATAAATTATAAAAATGAGTGATATGTCTTCTACAAACCTCAATGCCTTTTTCAGGCCTTCCACAGACAACAGTTTTGCTGGCGGCGCTCGATGTTTAGAATTCACTTTACCGACTAGTGGATTTACCATGTAAACTCCTTCTGCCTTGAGATGATGATCTCTGAATGCAGTCCTCAGATTCCTGTACCCGGAAAATAAAACAAATAAGAAACAGAAACGAGTATAAAAGAAAGTAATATCATGTTCGTGTCATTGCTCTCTCACCCTCCTTTGAGCTCAGTTCGTATGGTGGTGGAATATTTTTCTGATGCCTTCTGTAAGAAAACAATAGAGAGAACAACTGTATCAGTTAGATATGCCTTCAAAATCCGCATGCACAACAACATTAGCATATTGAGCAAATTAATACTTACTGATTTATGATATTTACAGTATATGCCACGTCGCCTGAGTAATAAAATAATTCATCAGAACTTCCAAAATATGAATTGCAAAAGTATGAAATTATGAGAAATGGACCTGTTACTTTGGAGAAACAATATATATTAATTCAGGAAGAAACGAAACCATATAAGAAATTTAAGCTAACGAAGTTAGACTACATGCGTTCTTGACTTTGTAAGCAAGAATCCCTACAGCAAACATCAGTTTATATCATAGTACTAATGATTTAAGGGTTGACAAATTTCATCACAAAAATAATCATGGTCATGTCAAAACAAGATTTAGGGGAAACCACTGTGATCATATCAACTAAAAAGTTAGTATTGTAAGTATCTTTAAAGACGAGTATCAATGAACAAAAAGACCGTGTCGAATAGTTCCCTTGATTTTATGATCTGGCTCGTAACTTCTCTTAAAATAATATAGTCAGGTATTCCAGCCAAAGGATTTATTCTACAATGAATTGATTGTCTCATTTGTCAACAAACGGAAAAGGCCATAACCGATGGGCTTGTTGCAGGTATATGCTTTTGACAAATTAGAGAAATTATATAATTAATAGTAGAAAAGCTCAGTCCAGTGGATCACAACATTGTCAAGAAATTTCTTCATCCCTCGGCTCCTGTCCACACGTATAAATATTTTTTCACACGGAAGTCCCGAGTCTCATTCAATCATATCAGTTCACTGAAGGCAAGAGGAGCTATTATGTAAGATAATTGAGTAATTTTCATGACAAACCTATTTATTACTGTTGTACAGGCCATCCCATCCTTCTTTTTCCCCTTGCATACTCCATAGTCATCTGAAGTGCCCATTTTTAACAACTGGCTTGATTGATACACACTTAAAGAAAACCCCATGCCCTGAAATACAAAATGGAAGTGGGTAATTCATGAACTACAACACGTATCTACGGTATAGAATAATATTTTAGTTGGTACCATTGCATCCTTGCGTACTGTAGAGTTGAACACTGCAAAAACTGTTCCAGCCAGCTCCTTGCAATTTCTTTTATATGCATCACCAAATAAGAAAACAGAAACAGCGTTTTCATCCAAACAACTAAGTTTCCAGATGCAGTAAGCTTTCCCTGTAGAGCTTGTCTTTGGGCTCCCTTTCTCAGTCAACACTCCTACAGTTACCCAACAGCCTGAAAGGGTGTCTCCAACCAACAGATTCCTGAAAATTTAACGAACAAATGAACTTGTTTGACAAATATTATGCAAAGTAGAAGTTATCAAAATCTATTTCCCAAATGCAAGATGCTTACTAACAGACTTCAGATGTCTTTAATCAATCTCAATGAAGTTTAAGAAATTCCTTTAATTCCTCTGCATATAAATTTTCAATATCTTAAACTGAAAAATAGATAGACCTTAGGCTAAAATTTGTCTCCATTCCTACATGTATATACACAAATTTCCTTGCTACTCTCTAAATTCTTTGTCAAGATAACATTTCTTATAATTGCAATTGCTTCCAAACTATGTATACTTGTAATTACAAAAGATAGAGATAGAGACAGATAGATAGCGAGAAAGAGAGGAATTTGTCCTAGAATGACTTTAAAACGGGGTACTGAGTTCTTATTGGATTTAGTACTGAAGCATGTTAAAACTCGCAAACCGCATGCCACCATTGAAATTGATGAAAAAAGCCAAGTGTAAAACATAGAATTTATTGATGTAATTATGTTCGCTTGGAAAAATTCAGTCAACTAATTTGCCTTTAAAAATGTACAACATATGTACATTGTTATATCAAATAGTCGATCCCTTCAAGGTTGATGGAGTTCGTGTGATGATTAACCAGAAATAAATCATATCAGTCTTCCTAGAAGAAAGCATTGCCATTACATTCTCTTACATGATATGAGTTAAAATAGAATAGCTGATCTAATGGAGCATGGGTATCATTCTCCTAGATGGTAAGCAAGTAACGCCGACAAATATAAAGAATGTGAAGTGAAATTACTTTATGGTAGACAAACGAACGAAGCGAATGTCAGAAAAACGATCGTGGAGCTCTACAGGTCCTACCAGTTGATTCCTGAAATCAAAAAATTTAAATAAAAAGTAAGCAAAAGTACATGTCTAGAAAATTACTCTATTCGTGCATGCTAAGCAGATCTTTAGATGAATATCTCCATTAGTTCTATCCTCTAAACAGTTATAGATAATCCTGAGGAGAAAAAAATTATGTGATGTACTTCTAATAATTGAGTTCTTAATGACCTAAAACTTTTATATAGAACTGAGCAGTGAAAAATCAGAGTACACAGTTTTGTATGCAAATCACCACTACCTCACTCGCAAACCAGAAAACTTCTCGATTGTAACATCGGTAGAGGCCTTAGACCGGTTTGTTTTTCCACTTTTCTCAGTTGGTATGTGACTATAGTCAAGGCAGTCTTTGACAGCGTTTCTGAAGATAGACATATCCGCATGACCCGCTCGTCTTGGTGATTCATCGTCGGAGAGTAAATCTACAATAATACAACAATCGAAAACATATATTCAATACAAATGTTCTTTTAGTAAAAGTAAACATATAAACATTACGGAAACTAATTAATCGAAAGAAGAAGAAGAAGAAACAAAGAAATGATTAATCGGCATAGTTGCTAAGACCACCATCGTACCTGAGGCATGAGGCGGAGTTCCAGGAGGAGTTTCAACGACTTTATCTTGGAGAGAAAGGAGAAGATCAAGATCGTCTTCTTCGTTGGCCATAGAGCTCGCGCGTCGTTCTCGTCCGAAGGAATGCAAAACCGTTCGATTGTTCTATTGTTCTGTAGGGTGCGTTGTTTTGTTAATATCCAATTTTTCTTTTTTGGCGCGGAGGGAAATTTTTATTTTATACTTTTTTTTGGAGGGAAGAAACGAAAATAGATGGCCATTTCAAGTTTGACCGTCGAAGTACCCAATAGTCCATTGGGCCGTCTTTATAGAACATCCATTGGGCTGTCTTTATAGAACATCCATTGGGCCGTCTTTATAGAACATCCATTGGGCCGTCTTTATAGAACATCCATTGGGCCGTCTTTATAGAACATCCATTGGGCCGTCTTCATAGGCCCATTCTTTTCTACCTAGTTCTCTTATAGCTGTATTCTCTGTTGAGTATGTTTTCAGCCGTTGTGACAGTTATAAGTTATTATCTATCGTTGATATCTATAGTAGAATCAAGGAGCTTGAGAGGAGGTGATTTACCTTGTGGCAGATGTCTGCTGTGCTCGGAGGAGTTATTGTCTATCATTGATCTCTGTGGTAGAATTATGGAGCCTAAAAGGCAGTAGTTTACCCTATGGCAGATGTCAGCAATTTAATTCTATTTATCTCCAACTCGTGAACTAATTATAAAAATTATCGTTTACCTTTCTTAAGTTTTCAAAATTATCCTCAAAATTTTTATTCTAAGATATTAGATATTAAATAACGTAGCAATAACCCAAGACGAAAATTGAGACGGTCGCATCTGATTAAGAACTCAATATCCATCTGATATGCTAAAAACTTTCTAATTCAATGATAGGTCGAGAGTAAACGATAACATTTTTCCGTAGCCCGACATTCATATTCTTGATCCATGATTATTACAATATCGGGTAACCCCGTCATATATTTAATCCCGCCCAGATATGTTTGCAAGTGAGATAATTGTCTCTTCAACATAGCAACATCCCTTTTCGAAAGACGGTTGAGTCACTCCGTAATGACACCGAGTTGTTGTCAATTAAAATGTCAAACGGACACTTCAGATTTACTTTAGTGAGTAATGGGATGGGATCATTACATCAATTACATAAATTCTATTCCATTTCCACTTGGGTTCATAAGAATCATCAGATTTCAGACACAACCATGGAAGTTTCTTATTACCCTTCATCAAACTTCACCAAAACACTTCAAAAAGAGGTTTTTGGATGAGTTCTGGGTGTTGAACCACAAGCACTCTCTCCAAGAACACTCAGAAAAGACATGAAAATGTTTCAAAAACATGAGGCAGATCTCTGAACCAGTAAGCCACAAAAAAGAGAAGCAAGGGAACAAGAATATTGAATGGTTTATTTCCCTTTCAATCATTTTTATGACATACATTTGTATCATCAGCCAATAACAACCACCCAGGGGCGGAGGGAATGAATCCAAGAATTCCTATTTATTTACATTAATAATCTAGAAGTTGCAACTGAGAATGTAGTTTGAAAATTCCCTCTACGTTTTTTTTTTTTTTCCTGAAAATGTGGCCAATAGTTGTTGTTCGACCAAACATTAACCAGACTGTGTGACCATTGCTCTAAACAAAGAGAAGAGAGCAACATAAACAAGGAGAGTACTGGATGAACAGAATGGTTAAAATATGAATGTACAAACTCCAGAAGGAAAAGAAAGTAAAAGAACTGGCTCTCTGACGGCACCTTTCACCACCAAAACTATATTGCAGACAAACAGGATCCGATGGGCCCGAGTATTGCAAGTTAATACGTATACACAAGTTGTGGTTAGTCCCCCAAAAACTCATGACAAATCAAATGATCCTTGCCCCTCATTGATCGCATACATTAGTTTCTTGTACATTATTTCCTGCTCGCACAACACCAATCATTCATTCATTATTCACACACCATCATCATGTCAACAGTAAACAACATTCTCATCCTCAATTAATTAAAATGTTCATAAAATTAATTCATGAGTACGTACCTTGGTCGAGTATGGAGGAAGCTTAAGGTAATTGGCGCATGTCATGACACTAGGCAAATCATCGTCTGCTGATTCAGATACCCCTGTCGCACTGTTTGCTGCGTTTGTTGCAGTTGATGAGTGCTGAAAAGATACATAGAGCATTTTCAGTGGATAAAAATTATATAGCATACAAGCTAAGACTCATTGATTCAATGCCAAAAAAACACACGCAACCACCAACCCATCATTTTGGTATCAAACCAAGCCATCATTAATTAGAAATCTCACTAAGGTTTGGGGATAGTACAAAGCAGGCAACTTGAAGATAATTCTGTGCAAATATTATCCAAGGATTTACTTCTCCTTGATTCCTTCATATAATACCTTTCTCACGATAGTCAATCTTGGATTCAGCACTGCGAGGCCACCTGGTGGAAGCCTAGGTGCACCTGTAACAAATTGGCAGAATCCTCGCTGCTGCTCCGGTGTGAGTTCGCCCATAATCTCAAGAAACTAAGAAGGTCAAAAGAGAAAGCATATGAGGACCACGTATCAATAATTGATACTCACATAATTCCACACTCTATTCTTCTGAGTTATGAAAATAACTCACATTGACTATGGCAGGACTTTTGGCTGTGTATCCATGATCAAATTTAATATGATCAACAAGTGTGTCAGCCTAAAAAATGAGATAATGTCACTATTATTTCAACAAGGCAATTTCACCACAGAATGAAATAAGAAATCTGAAACTAATGATTTATTAGCAGGAAACATGAATATTTGACATTTTACCTTCCACAATTCTCTACGGCCACATAGCAAATGGTCCAATTCATGGGGAATGAATATGCGTAATGCAGTGATGTCAAAAACCTGAATTTCAAACATAAATAATCAAAAAGTGGGAGAGGACAGAGACAACCCATGCACATTTAAAGAAGAGGGAAAAGAAAACTATGATAACATAGATTGTAGATTAATATGTAATTGAAAACTCCCAGTTCTCATTGATCAATGATTAATAACACTGAGTAATAGCCCCACGGGGTAGCTCAATTGGCAAAGATTAATTGGTCCATCTTTAGTTTGAATCCACTCACCCAAGTTGCTTTGTCAAAAACAGAATCAAATACCAATAATAATATATCAAGATCAATGTCATAAATTACAAATGATGGATAAATAACAATATTTTCCCCAGCACATAAGATATAATAGATATCCGAAGTGAAATACACATTCAGAAAGCTAAAAGATGGAATTAGTATATGAACACATCAATTAATCATTAGGGGAGACGTGATTGATTGACCTGTGTAAGTAAATCTTTGAAAAGCCAAAAGCCATAATCCGCAATAAGAATGGGAGGCAAGAAAATTATAATACTGAACTATGGTTCTTGGTCCACAAATGCACAAAACATGCATTCATCGTTCTCTTTTAACTGTGGAATCCCCAATGCAGCAGTTCCAAAATTAAGACAAATAACAAGACTATAAAACATGGTAATTTGATGACTAGAGAGATAATTAATATCTTGGCAGACGTCCAAACAAAGTCTTTATACAAAGATTGAATGCAAAAGCCTTCCTTAAAAACTACACCCATCTAATGCACACATATAACACCAAATTAAATAGAAATATCATTGATAAAATTACCTGATTGAATCCTGTAGTAAATGCTTCCATTTGCCGCATTATTCCAGTCTTGACAGTTGCATCTAATACTAAGGATATGTACTCCTCCAAGTTATGAATATTAACCTGAAAATTTATCTAGTTTTAGAAGTTTTACTTAACTATGAAAAAGAGAGATGGCTAGCTTGAGTTTTTATAATGTACAGTTTCATCTCCTGGTCTCAAAACGTAGTCCGGATAGCCAGGAACTGTAAAATCCAAGCAGAGATCTTCAACTGGAATGCCACGGAAAGATAAGTTGGAAATTGTATTTTGATTGTCACCATCTACCAATCCTAAATACTGTTTCCGGCAGACAAGAGCCTGCAGTTCTTGTAGAGTCTTCCCAAGCTCAGGGTCAAATGAGAGGATATCGTACAAATCAAGATCCTGAAAATTGAAATTCACCACACTTCAGCAAAATGAAAATATTAAAAGCACAATGCCCACACGATTGTCAACCATTAAGAGTGAAAAAGAAAAAGTAAAAGAAAGTATATCATACTACTGACTTACTTGACCAAGAACAAGCTTATAAAATGCTGTTGAGAGTGGTAGATCCAATAGTCTTCCATCTTGCAAAGCCTTAGCCATCACACGACCAACAAGCCGGAAATATTCAATAACCTTCGAAAATTGGCTGCCATCAGAAGAATCAGCATTTGGTGGCCAAGGTCGTGGAAACAACCCAAGAGGAGATTGGATGATATCAATATTGCCTGCATCAGAAATAAGCTTAGAGCCATCTTTAGGCTTCCTGAGCTGTCCATCTTCACCACTATCTATTGACTCTTGCAATGAATTAGACCTCCACATTCCAAGTCCAGCCCTCTGCAATTCATGACTTAAAAGTGTGTAGAATTCAAGGGTAGGACCTAATCCAGTTCCCACTTCACCAAAATATTCTACTTCAAGAACAGCCTTCTGGTTAGAATACATCTCCATAACTTTCACAGCAGAATCCAGTATACGATTACGGGAGACACGAACCTTTTGGCGCTGCAATCTTCCAACCCTTCCCTCTCGTTCATTTACTGTTCCAAGACCATCAGCTCCTAACTGCTGATGTAGCCGATATAACGCACGTGACAACCCAAATGCAGTTGAATAAAAATATTGTCGCCGTGTCTCAAAAGGAAACAAGAACGGGCATGCCTTAGTCAATTGATAACACCATGAAGGAAGGCTCCCACTGCACAGTGCAAGAGCGTCTTGAATTTGTCGAGTCAATTTGGGAGTAAGCTTACTGTTGACAAATTCCTCATGAGGAACCTTTCCTCCAATTCCACCCAATTCATCAAGCGTAGTGATCTTTCCCTCTGCAAATTGATCTGACACTATTTGAGCCCTCAAGCGAGGAGCAAGCTGATTCAATCCCTCAAGTACACGTAATAAAGATAGTATATCATATGTAGGATTAGATTTGTCCAAATCACATGGAAGTTTTCCTTGTAAAATACTATCTAAAAGTGACATTTGATGGAACTGAGACTCTGAGTTTGAATTGGAAGTTGATACACATTTGGTAGATTTAGATTTAGAGGAGCTTGATTCCCCAGCTAAAGCAGCTCTTTCAGATTGATTATCTGCCCTCTGATACGTGATGGTATATATATCACCCCACAAACTGCTCCCATCATTAGATAAGAAATCATTGCCAGCCCCAGCAAACCTCTCATCATCATCCTCATTCAAAACAAGCTGCCGTTGAACAGCTTGGTATATTGTCAAATGCCTATCAAGCTGCTTCTCACCAGAAGAAAAGAGTAATTTTGGGTTATCATTGGAACCACCAAAGAGAGGATGTCCCTGTGGATCTCGACCTCCACGGAAACCTCTGCCGTTAGCTGGTCCAAGTCCAGCCATAGCAGCAGCAGCAAATGTCATACTTCCCCTTGCACTAAAAGAATTTCCACCCCTATGATCAGGAGAATTAGAACCCCTGACTGTCGCAGTTCTACTGCTAGAGCCAAAAGTTGAATGAATCTGGCTATCACTTGTAGCCGGACCAGCATCGCCATCTTCAGCTGTGTCACCCAATTTGACATCATGCACCTTTTCAGGCATACAAAGAGGAAGAGAGTCATCCTGCAGCACCTGAATCATAAGAACCAAGAAGGACGAAGAAAAAAGGTTCAGTCAGTTAACAAGCTAATCATGCCTCTCTGTCAAAAGTAATGAGATTATATATGAAATAAACTAAGAAAAAAGAGAAGTAAAGCAATTAGCAATATCAATGAGAACAGCACTTATATGAATGCATCAAGTTGTGATATAAAAGAGAGAAAAAAAATTGAAATTGCATACATCATCGTGGTCATCATCTTCATCATCAGAAATATCATCATCCTCAATCACTAAAGAATCATCAATCTGGATGGAGGATAGGTCCAATTCTTCATCCTACAAAGAACAAGAAACTGACCATCAAAACGATATAAACAAAAAAGATCTAACGTAAGTAATATTACTAACAAGAAAGTTCAAGATTCTTAAACAATATAATGACTACACAAAGTTGGATCCGCAGTTAGAAAAATAATTGCATTTAAGAACATGTTATAAATAAATACTACTGAGTTTGATCCACAAAAGCTACTGACCCAACCAACGACTCAAATTAAACATAATGTAAGACCAAATCCACTGAAATTAAAAGGTTTTCATTTACAATAAATACTTCAATCAACTATGAAATATGCTCTGGTTTCAACTTTCAAGACTAAAATATTATTGGAGGGTATCCAACTGGAACTAACAAACAAACTGAAACATCAAAACTAGCAAGATGTGTTTACCAGAAACATTGCTGATGGCAGTTTGGATATAATTACTCATGCATTGCATATAACTTTGTAAATTTTATTTTATCTCACAATCATTAACAAACATTAATGTTGCTAATACTAAAAGTTAACTTTTTAAACAAATCTAATTATCAAAATTTAAAACAAAGAAAGCAAGTGAAGGATCTGCAAAGTTAAAAGACAAGGCAATACTGATTAAGAAGACAATCAATGGTTGTTGAAAATATGAAAACACATTTAAACAATCATAGACCTTATATTTTTAAGTGAAATTTATTCATTTTTATCAAAATATATCCATAAAACTTATAATATGAAAGGTTGCAATTTTGAATATACATTAAGAATATATACATCTTTTGAAAGAGGAACAAAAACCTATTTCTTATATGACTCGGCCAGATAGATAATTACTTTTAAAACATAAGGAACTAATGACCCATTTTTGGACGAGAAACAGTGATTAAAAAAAAAAAAACAGTAGAAGGAAAAATAAGTTGGATTGTGTTTGCTTGACGCACAAGAAGTGATTTTTTCTTTTTGGTGTGTTTCACTTTTTCTTTTTCTTTTTCTTTTTTTTCTTTTTATTATTATTATTTTTTGGAGACAGTGTTAATTATTCAGTCAACAACCAATGATTTTTTCATAGCACTAGGATATAAGTAAATACATAGTGTTTTCAAATCCCCAGTGGGATCTTGACATTCATCTCAGTAACTTTTTATGTCAATCATATATAAAATAAAAGAATAGTAGGGTTGACAAACAAATTGCAAAAAATCTAATTAAGTGCTGAATTTGATAAACAAGAGTTATATCCATAAACATTGATAACAGTTCCATCTTTGCCCCTTTGAGAACAAGCAATAAAATTGGAATGATACCGAGAATAGTAGGTGCATCGTTCAGAGCTGTTAAAAGAGGTCTGATCCTTAGATAGGGGGAGAAAAAGGTAAGACCATTCGCAATACAAAGGAAGAGAAGCTGCCACTTCCGAAATACAAAAGAAATGAATTTGATAATAGGAAAATTTTGTACATTTTGTGCATGGTGTTAAAGAAACAATGAAGGTAAAATTTTAAATCATTAAAAAAGTTCCCCAAATAAAAAACATTTACAAAGAAGATTCATTTACATAGTTTAAACATAAACAGATTAAAATACAATAAGGGTTACCCCCATTAAGCTAATAGGAAACAGTTACACAAAATCAATAAGGTACTCATTATAATCAAAGGTGAAGGCTACAGCTAAGCATGCAGTCATTCTATACTGAGTAAGTTTTCATTGACATGCAATAAACAACATAATGCTCCTACAGGCTACAGCTAGAGTAGTGATGCATCTTCCTACCCATGATCTAAAGCACTCACTTATTCTGATGCAAATCATTACATATAATTGCAGCATTACAATGTACTTGTCAACTAAATATTTGCTAAACTCATCCAAAATAGTATAATTTCAAATGGAAAAGCACATAAATAAATGCATCAAAAAATTGCAAATTTAATATGAAATAAATTATACTTCAGAAGATAACTTATCTAGAACCCCATTTAAATTTGCCATCTAGTCCTAGATATCTATATTACTGTACCATTGGATTATTGATATATTGTTCCCCCCGATGTGAAAAAATACCTCGGAAGTGGTCTCTCCATTTACAGGCTTCATTTGGGCATCCTTGTCCACAGCTGCTCTTCTACGAGTAGAACTTCTGGTTTGTAGGCCTCTCTTCTCCTCCCAGGCAGGCTTTAGAATAGCTTTCCCCTTCCCCTTCGATGTGCTTTTATCCTGTGACAACTCCTTCCCTGCCCTTTCTCCAATAGTCATCGATGATCTAGACCTAGTAGAGTAACGGCAAGTGGTTGAACTGGGGGTTGATTTTAGCCCTGATGGAGCAACAGTTCCTGGAGGAGTAGTTCCTGAATCTGAGTTTGCACCAGATACTGAAAGTTTCTGACCCTCACTTCTCTGAACTCTAGGCCACAGAAATTCTTCAACAGCTGCTAAACTTGCCAATGGATCAATCAGAACAATATTTGATGAATAATCACGAAGTAATTTTTCTCCATGGGCTCGACAAAGTCGTAACTTAAATGGCTGAGATAATACACTTAGCCCAGAGGAAAGACGTGCACTACCACTGGATGATCTAGAAGAATGGCTCAGGACAACTGGAAAACGCTCCAATGAGGATAAAGCACTCTGTAGCTTTTGAACTAAGACTGTCATAGGAGCTACTGTCCCCTCATTAATGCTTGTGGAAAGAGCAACAGAAACAAATGATTTAAATCTTTTAAGCACTTGCTGCCGAATCTTTGGCAACTCCGCTTCCAAAATTCTTCCTTTAGAAAAGTATCCACAAGAAAAGTAGTCAAGCAGAACTCCAACAACGCCACTACCAATAAATTCAAACGTGGAAACACCATCATCTTTGCCTAATTCAACTAGCATTTCAGATATCACGCCAGTTAAATACTGATCCTTATTTGTAATAATATCATCTATGCAGGACCCTGAAGCTTTCGACTTTCCTTTCGATTTACTTTTCTGAACATCAATACCAGCATTCAACTTGGCGCAAAGATTCTTCAAACGTAAGAGATCATCTGTAACTCCAACTTCAACATCTCCCGGATCTAAAGGGAAATACTTTGTTTTAAAAGCATTGGCACAGGCACTTACCGAAGTTCGGAGATTAGAGTTAATTGATGGAACCTCCACCGAACCTTGTGGAACACTGCCTCCAGAAACAGGATTTTTGTTTTCATCCAGTGAACTTCCTTCTGAAGTCATATTTCCACTGCGCCGCCTGTAACGTCGAGTGCGTGAAGAAGCTCCAGATGCAGAGTTGTTGTCCTTCTCAACAGAAGCCACTTGGGTAGCAGTATTTTGGTTATTAGCTAAGATAAGCTGGTCAACAGCATAAACAACACCCTCTCGAAGGAACATCTTAGAAAAAGTTTCAGGAAGCTTTTCCATAAGAATCTCAGCAATTTGGAGAGAAGGAATCAAAATGTGTGGATCTTTCCATGCCAAAACACCAGCTAGAAAACTAAATCAAGAAATAAAAAATTAAGGACACCAACAAAGCAAGCCTGGAAATCTAATGCAGATTGAAGTGAAATACCTTGCTATATTGGTCACATTCAATAATGACTGTATCATCTCTGGGGTGCTGAAGTACATCAATTTTCCAATTCCTGAGAGACATTTATGACGTACCGGACCATTCACACTGGATCCATAGATCTAATTGACCAAAGAGCACAATTCAGTACTAACTGAACCAGAAAAAACCTCTTAGGGTCTAAAACAAGAATAAAATGTCATACATACCTGTATTAAGATAGGAAGGAGATCCATTCCAAACTGGTGGAGGAGCTCAGGCTGATCCTTTAAGAGTTTCTCACGAGCTGACATCTCCGGGGCACTATCAGTTGGATCTTCTTCTTTCACAGAACCGCTGGTAGATGGCTTTTTGATGACAGGTCCTTTCACAAACAAATTATAGTTGGGCGGAAAGGAAATAGTTCCTTGAGGTAGAGGGGGTAGAAGCTCATTTGCCAAGTTGACAATCTCAAAAATCTAAACATTCAATAGTAATCAAGCTATTAGAAAACGACAAAAGAGGCTAAATTCTCAACAGTTTTCAAAATCAGAAACATAATGACCTCCATTATAGGATATTAGAGTACAATAGATAACTATTGATGAGAAACAAAAGATTGTGGCGATTGACGTTTTTTCAGATTAGAAACAATTTTACAGAAATAAAAAAAAAAATTAAAAATACATTAAACCACATTGACCAAAAGCCTGGACTCTTATTTGACAACCCCTATACCATTTATATTGCTAGCCTTGGACCAAATTACTATCCCAGTATCTGCTTCTGTAAACAATGAGTATCTTCAAAAGCTATAAACGTAACAAGTAAAGTAAGACCAAGGTCATGTGAATAATACAATACATAAACTTGTTTAAAATATATATATATATGATGCACACATGATGACTTTTTTAAAAAAAAAAAAAAAAAGGAAAAAGAAGTTTACAAATTATGCATTGATATAAAGCTATGAACATCCATATTTTCAGCTAATTTACATTCAACCTTCCAATTCTACAAAAATTTCAAAAAAGTTCTTCCCACTATCAAGATCTAGAACTCAGTCGGTTTCATGACTTGATTTGATACTCTAAAATATATTTTCTTTCTCTCGAACGCCATTTATCAAGTGAAAAGAATGGATACGATGGAGCGAACAAGCACTCCAGTTGCCATATGTAACATTTATCGGATAACTACAAAGAAAGCTCAATTTTGAAGCTGAAAAGAAATAGCAAAAAACTATCACTATAAATGTAACTACTAAAAATTATTTCTGTTTCAATATAATCACGCCTCCCACGAGTGGATCTTTCTTCCACAGCATTGCACCTGGGTGCTAGCACAACCTTAGCACCTCACTACAAAGAAGCAAGGTACTTTTAGGAAGGTGTGCTTCTTTAAAAAAAAAAAAAAAAAATTAAAATAACCCTAACTGCAAAAACCCTTGCATTTATGGTTTTTCTTATTACTTTTAAGTAATATGAACGTGGATTGTTTTTTTTTTTTTTCACCGCCCACAGCCAACAATTTTAAGGAATGACTCCCATTTTACTTTCCTGCATAGATTTCTATGAGGGTGGTTGGTTTACCAAATAAGCTCAGGTAGGAAATTCAAGAAGCTCTGAGAGAAGTATTATGAATTTGAAAAACTTGGTTGAAGAAAATTCCTTATTCTGGAAGGGGATATAATCTCTTTCTAGGAAGCTGGATGAACTCCTTTCCACTTAAATCAGCTCACCCAAGAAACCACGCCATTACCAAAGAAAGCAACTTTCAGCGTCTGAAGCTTGGAATTGTAGAAGGGGTAAAAATTTGAATCCTGAATTCCAAGAGAAATCTAAGGGATGAAAAGATTGAAGAATGCAAGGTTGAGAGGTGTACCAGTCACATCTCCAAGGAATACCAAACTGTTACAGTTGGATTATAAATGAAACAAAAAGCCCAGGGGAACAAGAGTTGTCTACTCAAGAAAAATGATACTATCCAGACTGATAACCAGGAAAATTAGCAGAACCTACCTGCTCTTGTGGTCTATTTAATGCAGGCGAAACAGATGAATTAGTAGACACGCCAGAACCAGATAATATATCTTTAAGAATCCCACTGATCCCAAGAAGCAGCAAAGTTTTCCCACCTAAGGCAGATCCACTTGCACATGTGGAAAGAAGTCGGATTAATCCCTGCATAATTATGAAGACATAATCAATACCCACATTACATAACCATCAAAAGATGAAAGAGCGTTTGGAACTTACTGTGTAAGTAGCTGAGCTAAGAGTTGACTGCCCACCTCCGGTACTACTGGTGGAAATGAGTGAGGCAGCTTGAGTAACAAGTCCATGGTTACACAGTTCATCTAATTTATCAGGAGATGATGCAAAGGCCTCGGCAATACGAGTCAAACAAACTGAAGCATGCTCCAACACCTACCAGCAAGAAATCCAGATGGATAAAGAAAGGAGGGAAGAGAGACCACATTTGCACACTGTTTTTCCTTTAAAAATAAATAAATAAATAAACAAAACTCCACAGGCCTAAGTGACCAAAAACCTACAAAAACTTCGAGTGAGCTTCAATTGAAAGAAAGAAATGATAATTAAAAAAATAAAAATAAAAACATCACAAAGAGGTCTAGCCGCAGGAAACCACTAAAAGGTGCAGAGAAGAGCTGAAAATCAGAGAAACCCTCCAAGAGGCAAAACCCTCTCTTTCCTCTCTAACTAAACATGCGACACGAAAGGCAAAGAATTGTATCTACTACATAAACCTTCCAATCACAGAGTTGTTAACTATGACTGAAACAACTTACTTTTGCATCATGATACTGAAGAAGGTTCGTCAGCAGGGGAACAGCTTCCATCACGAAGTCGGCTGCATCTGAAGGAAGCTTCTTGCACATATTAGCAGCAGTTGACAACGCAACTCTCTATAATACAATTTCAACAAAATGATAATAGTTAACATGTAAATTATAGGAACCCTGATGAAAAACAAGTCCAATCTTTGACCGTATCCAAAATCTGTAGAGCAATAGGGTCAACAGCAATCAGTTACCTGAACTCCTGTGGAGAAGAAATCTAAATATGAAAGCACAGCCATAAGAGCACCAGCCCGCAGACAGGCAGTAGGGTGTTCCTGGGATATCTTCTTTAAAGCTTGCAGGGACTGTTGACAGAAACCTACTTCTATTAGTACCATCGTCTCAGACTTGAGAAAACATGAACTCACAGAATTTCGATGCATGACATACAGGCAAAAAATTCAAGAAACACCCTGTTTTAAGTATCAGAATGATGCTATTTGGAGTTCCGAGAAGAAAACAACAACAGTAAGCACCAATCAGTAATTAAAACAAAAACAAGACGAGAAAACTACATAATCTACAAGTAAAAACACAGTCTCATTTCCTCCTGATCACCAAAGTGCTCGAGAAGAGCTAGCATTTTTAGCTCCAGTCACTTATCACGGTAAATCTTATGCATTAGCAGTATAGGTCACTCACAATTGGTAACAATTTGTACTCCCAAGTTTCACAAGGACTAAGTCAAATGCAAAGAGCAAACCTGTTCAGCTAGGTCCATGTATTCTATAGTCAGCAATCTAGCACAGAAGCAGGAAACGGCACCATAATGCACGACGGCAGCACATGATGAAGGTAAGAAATCGCACAGATGGGTCAGTGCCCTGGCCGCTAAAAGCATTATATCAGGATTGCTTTCGTGATTAAGTAGCCCAACGAGGACAGGGACAAAGGAATCCACAGAGAAAGTACTTAGAGACTCCTCGGTGCCAATAGAGAGCATCTCACAAAGTTGGGTCAATGCCTCAACCTGCCTTCCTTCTTCTCCATCCGCTCTCAACCCAGATAAGATCTTCTTAAGCCGTCCTCTCTGCTGTGAGGATGAAGCCGATGCAATTGCGGAAGATGGAAGTAAATCATCCAGTCCAGCACCGAGTTTCCTCAGAAGTCCTTGAAGGGCGCTGCTTGCTGTGGATAAATTTTGCTGTAAGACTCCCATTCCTCCTTCACTGTCGTTATCATCATCATCCCCACCGCCACTGCCTTCAATATTTAACCCAAAACTCTGCTCAGCATTTCTTTCTCTATCCCCGATTCTAACCTCGTGTTCTTTCTCCTTCCCCTTATCCGAGTTTTCCTTATCAGAATTCTTTCCGCGTCGGCGTGACCCTGATGACTCATTGGTCGAGTCCATTGGAGTACTAGTGGCAGACGGTTCTTGGTTTCGAGTAGAGCGAGAACGTGTTGAGATCGAAAGAGTGGATGCAGCAAGATTCGAAGAGAAAGTACCAGAGAGACGAGCGCGCTTGCTAGAACGGGTAGTGGGACCAGAAGACGAAGAAGAAGGGGCAGCTGAGGAGGCCTCCGCCCGCTTTCTGCTCCGAGTTTCCATACAAAAACCCAAACCCACGAATCGACGAGTCGCTCGCCACCGAGCGGCGATCACACAGTTCTTGATCTGAATTTACTACGCATCTGAGCAGTACGAAAATTAAAAACCTGTATATAGAAAAAAGAAAACAGCGAACTAGCTGAAACGAAACCAGCTAACTCCTCACACAATCCCCCAATTCGAAAACCCTAAATTTCCCCTTGTCCCGATACAAACAAAGAACGCGAATCCGCACCAGAAGAAACAGGAAATCACAAATTGCTCATAAACCCTTACGAGCAAAGAATGTAAAGAAATCAAAAACCGATTTCACCACCTAGAACACAACGCCCATCGAAATGTCATCCAGAAATCGGTGAAAATCCGGTGATTGAATACAAGCCTTCACAGCGTTGGAAATCTGAGTTCAAAATTGAATTTCAATAACAAAACGTCCCCTCAGGAATGGAGAAAGGGTAAAACGAAAGGAAAAAAAAAAAAAAAAAAAAAAAAAAAAAAAAAAAAAAAAAAAAAAAAAAAAAAAAAAAAAAAAAAAAAGCCCTAGGGACAATGAAATTTTAGAACAAGAAAAAGGGAACTAATTGTTCTTATTATATTATAGTGTGCTTTGGAAAGTAATTTAATTTTTTATTTCTTTTTATTTCATTTCCTGTTTTTAATTCCGTGTAGGATGAGCCTCCTCGTTTTGCATGGCGGTGGATGGCGAGTACAACAAGTATATACTCAACTCCCTCGCTTTGTTCCGACGCCGACGTCGAAAATCCCTCGTTCAAAATCGCCACGTGTGCTTCTAAAAAAATTAAATAAATAATATCTCTCAATTGCCACGTGGCCCAGTCTCATTTATACCCTTCAACTTTACAATAAATTTCCATGTTTCTCTGCTTATCTGACATATGATAATTAGCTTCATATCTATCTATTGACTCGAGTCCGGATCAGCGTACTACTTAAAAGGTCTTTCCTTTCAATGCCCCAACGAACCATTTGATCAGCATTTTCACATGTGTTCGATGAAACGAGCAACGTGTTATTTTTTTATTACCCTTCCCGTCCCTTCAAACTATTAAAGTTATGATGCTCTCGTGATGTCGATGGACAAAAAGAGAGGCAATTTGAACAACAGTGTTGTGGTCGATCTTCTCGTGCAGTGATGTTTTCTCTCTCTCGTGATCTTTAACAATTATAGTCTAACTTGATTCAACGGCATTTTGATTATCGACTATATTCGTTTGTTACACAATTTGAGAGTCTGTTTTTTCAAGTCTTATTTAAAATTTAAGGCTCGAGTAGCTACTACGACGATGATTGCATCATGATTGAGATCAACGTAAGTTATAAATAAGATAAGTAAATGGAGAATAGAAAAAAAAAGGAAGGGAACAAAGGATTCTAGAAGGGATTATTCATCTTCCTAGTCTTTGATACCAGAAAAATTCCTTTTCTTGTTCTTGTGTCGAAATAATAAAATAATTAATAATTCTTGATCCCGTTCGTCAAAGATCCCTATTCTTGGTTTCAATTTTTCCCGGTTTATCAGAACCGTTTTTTGATTTATTACATAAGTAGTGAAGGAACTTGTCATTAGGAGATGCCTCGATGGACTTATAAAGGTGTGTGAGAGTCGGTCACGACAAGAATCATTGAAGAAGTTTGTACATGCTTTTGTATCTTTCTTCGAGACATCGTATCTTCGCGTTCAAACTCGTGAAGGTTTATATAATATATTTACGAGTATATACTTACGGTGTAATATATAATAGAATGAAAATGTTACATATATTATTTAATTACGAATTTAACCTAATTAATGGTACATAAATCTAAATTTAATGGCTAATCTTAATAATGGAAAAAATATAAAACCCAATAATTTTGTAATTAATATACAAAATATCAGATAAATCAAGGGTTAATTTGGAATAAAATAATTTCCCCTTTTCTTTTTATTTTTAAAACTAAAATTTGTGGATTTTAATTTCTAAATAAAAATGGCATAATTAAAAAATATATTGAATTATGAGAGGGACAAATTTGGAATATCATCGAAGCCGAGGACTTCCGTATTACAGTTATTTGACAGTTATCGAAGTGGTCCCCACGCTCGATTCTTGCCTTGTAGTACCCGCCAACGTGGAGCCCCTAAAATTCGCCACGTTTTTTACACGAGCTCCAAAACGTGTGATTTTAATTTTTTTAAAAAATAATTATTTCCTTTTATCCATTTAAAATGAATGAATTTAAAATTTTATATTTGGATGAAAACTATTTTACTCATTATTTAAAGGTTGTAATAATAAATTAGAGAAATTTTGATTATATACCGAAACTTCTCTGTACTAAATACGTTTTAAAATCGTGAGGTCAACGACAATACACAATGAACCAAATGAGACAATGTTTATTAACAGTAAGCTTAAGCTATAACAAATAATATAAAAGTCAGTCACTAGACGTGTGCATCGACTACATCAGTTGGAGAGAGAAACGAAACAATACTTATAAAGATATGAAAATCTAGAGTTAGTCATTGAGCGATGTGCCAACGAGAACGATGGCCTACAATGAAGTAGATCGTGAGATTTCACATCGATTGGAGAGAAAAATGAAACATTTCTTATAAGTGTAAAAAAATTTATTTAATAAACCCGTTTTAAAACCACGAACATACGGTACCACTAAATCATTAATTAAAAAAAACGAATATAAAGTAGATGTTTTTTTTTTTCAAGCCACGTGGCAGCATTTCTTGAACTCGACCTCTCCGATTAAACCCTTCTTGTCGTGAGAATGTGACAACGAATCGCGTTATTCGGTGGATTGGAAAATAAGAAAAGAATTTTATTTTTATTATTTTTCTTATTCTTCAGGGCTTCAGAAAGCTTCTAAATCATAGTGAAAAAGACAAACAAAAACCGCCGTCGGAAGTGGGTTGTTCCCGAAATTCCCGGCTCCGACACGGCAGTTAGCGGCGAAAAGGGAGGGCGGTTTTTTGATGGATTTTCTGAACGTCCTATGGAGCATTTGGGGATTCTTTGTCGGAATTTCAGTGGGTCTGGTGGTCGGATATTTCTTGTTTATATACTCCAAACCAAGCGATGTGAAGGTATGTTGTTACAGATTTAACAGAGACATATGAACATTAATGATTTTTGTTGTGTTGAGGATGTCGCAGGAACCTGAGATTAAGCCGTTGACTGAACCTGACTCAGAAACCATACAGCGGATGCTCCCTGAGATGCCGTTGTGGGTGAAAAATCCTGATTATGATCGTGTAAGTAAATGATCTGGGAAATAGTTATTTTAGTTATGAAGGATTTAGTTGTTCATTGTAATGGTTTGGATATCCTAATTTAATTCGAGCTCATTTGATAATGTTCTGTTTTTTTTTACTTTTGAAAACGAAGCTTGTAAACGCTCCCCCGCGTCGAGGAACGAGCTTCTTCGTTGTGTTACATATTTTTGGAAATGTTTTTATGTGAGATTCTAGGTTGGTTGGAGAGGGGAACGAAACATTCTTTATAAGGGTGTGGAGACCTCTCCCTAGTAGACATGTTTTAAAGCTGTGAGGCTGATGGCAATACATAATGGGCCAAAGCGAATTTGGGCGGTTATAGATGGTATCCGGGCAAAACATTGAGCAATGTGTCAGCAAGGACACTGGGCCCTCAAGGGGTGGATTGTGAGATCCCATATCGATTGGAGAGAGAAATGAAGACTTCTCTGTAAGGGTGTGGAAAGTTCTTCCTAACATACATGTTTTAAAACTGTGAGGTTGATGACTATACGTAACGGGCCAAAGTAGACAATATGTACTAGCGGTGGGCTTGAGCTGTTACAAATGGTATCAGAGCAAGACACTAGACGGTGTGACAGTGAGGACACTGGACCCTCAAGGGGTGGATTGTGAGATCCCACGTTGGTTAGAGAGGGGAACGAAGTATTCCTTATAAGGGTATGGAAACCTCTCCCTGACACACGTTTTAAAACCGTGAGGCTGATGACTATACGTAACGGGTCAAAGCGGACAATATCTGATAGCGGTTGTTCAGATTTGAGTTCTTTTGACTGCTAAATTTTGTTGATGGATTTGGCTAATAACATTATTTTGATTCTTTTTTCTTAAAGATGGACTGGCTCAACACGTTTATTGACTATCTCTGGCCTTATCTTGACAAGGTAATTGTTTCCATTACTTCATTATCATTCAAATTTGTTGACTTTTTCTGCTCTTCATTCTGCTTATACTCATTAATCTCTCTGTTTAGGCAATTGTTAAGACAGTAAGAGCTGTTGTTAAGCCTATAATTGCTGAGGAGATTCCCAAGTATAAGATCAAGTCGGTCGAATTCCAAGAGCTCACGCTCGGCTCGCTCTCGCCCACTCTTCAAGGTTCTCGAATAACTTGTTTTACTCACCGTCTTCCTGCTGCTATGTAACAGCTAGAAACTAAGGGTCTAAAAGAGCGAACGATCTAATTTTCGGGGTATTAACTCTCGGAGGACGGCTAAGAATGTCCCTTAGATGGCAACACCGGGCGGAAACGAAATGCCCCTAAACAAACACCTTTTCCTTTCGTCGCGAAATTTTGGATTGAAAATAGTGTTTGCTGCATGTTCTTAACAGGTATGAAAGTCTATGAAATGCATGAAAAGGAGTTGATATTGGAACCTGCAATCAAATGGGCTGGAAATCCCAACATCATGGCTGCAGTTACAGCATTTGGATTAAAAGCTACCGTTCAGGTGACCATACATTTTTTTGTAACACAGCCCAAGCCCACCGCTAACAGATATTGTCCGCTTTGACCGGTTACATATTGTCGTCAACTTCACGGTTTTAAAATGTGTCTGCTAGGAGGGGTTTCCACACCCTTATAAGGAACGCTTCGTTCCCCTCTTCAATCGATGTGGGTTCACACAATCCACCCCCTTGGAGGCCCAGCGTCCTCGTTGGCACACCGTCTAGTGTTTAGCTCTTATACCATTTGTGGGGAAGCCCGGAAGGGAAAGCACAAAGAGGACAATATCTGCTCGCAGTGAACTTAGGCTGTTACATTTTTTTACTAAGGAAATGCTTCGGAGAACAAGTTCTTATTTCCCTTTTTGACTTTGTTGAAAGCTGGTGGATCTGCAAGTTTTCGCGGTGCCACGGATCGTCTTGAAGCCACTGGTTCCGAGCTTTCCTTGTTTTGCAAACATTTCCGTGTCTCTAATGGAGAAGGTTCGTGATTGTTTTTAGTTTCGTGGGTAGTCTGCAATATCGTCTATGGTCTTTGCTGCTAGTTTAATTTGAGAGGCGACGTTGAGATCGTTTTCTCGAACAGGCCTAGTAGTTTGATATGTTTAGGAGGTTTAACATGGCTAGATAGTAACATTTCTCTTTTGCACAATTTGCAGCCACACGTCGATTTTGGACTAAAGTTCATGGGGATCGACCTGATGTCAATACCCGGTCTTTATACGTTTGTCCAGGTAAGACGCCATTGAATCAATCAAGTGTTTAACGTTTACGCTTGGTTTTATGAACACCTTGTCCGACTGACCGAACAATTTCTTAGGAGCGCATAAAAGATCAGATTGCAAGCATGTATCTATGGCCAAAGACTCTAAAAATACAAATTATGGACTCAGCTAAGTATGTGTGTAAGCTTGTGAAATTTATTGAAGATTTCTTTCTATGTTCGGGTTCGACTAATCGAGTATAACTTTATAGAGCGTTTAAGAAGCCCGTGGGGATTCTCCATGTGAAAGTTGTGAGAGCAATGAACCTTAGGAAAAAGGATCTTTTAGGTGCATCCGATCCATATTTGAAACTAAAGCTCACCGACGACAAGTTACCTTCGAAGAAAACATCCGTGAAGCACAATAACTTGAACCCCGAATGGAACGAGGAGTTCAAGTTAGTCGTTAAAGATCCCGAATCCCAAGCCTTAGAGCTTCATGTTTATGATTGGGAGCAGGTATTAATTCTTACAACGTGTACCATATTTCTTACCATGTCCCGGTGGACGGGCACCGAAAATAAAGCTTTTGTGATATCTCAGGTTGGGAAGCACGACAAGATGGGCATAAACGTTATACCGCTGAAAGATCTTCCTCCTGACGAGGTGAAAGTTCTGACTCTCGACCTTAGAAAGAAGGTTGATTCGGGTGGCACTGATAACGAGAAGGACCGCGGTCAGCTTGTAGTTGAACTTAAATATAAACCGTTAAAAGAAGAAGAGATGTCGAGGGGTTTTGACGAAATGCATGAAGTACCGAAAGCTCCCGAAGGAACGCCTGCTGGGGGCGGTTTGCTGGTTGTCATAGTTCATGAAGCTGAAGATGTTGAAGGAAAACATCATACCAATCCATTTGTAAGGATTTACTTCAGAGGGGATAAGAGAAAGACTAAGGTATGTCAGTCGAAAAACGTTCCAACTAGTAGAAGTAGTGTTTACGAGCTTAATTTTCACCTCGAAACGTTAACGTTGTGCAGCGGGTGAAGAAGAACAGAGATCCGAGATGGGAGGAGGAGTTCCCTTTTCCGCTAGACGAACCGCCCACGAACGACAAAGTACACATAGAAGTTGTCAGTACCTCTTCAAAAATAGGTTTGCTGCATCCAAAGGTAAAAAAACATTACCAAGCTGAAAACCAAACCATTAACTTGTTGAACACAACTCACTGTGGGAAACACTCGCACTCTTTATTAAGACCAATCGAGAAGAGAATACAAGACACTCGGTAGAATACTTCTGCTTTTTATTGTTTTTAGATTTCTTAGATGAATAACCTAGGTAGGGTGGAGAGGTATTTATACTAAGAGTAAACAATCTATATTTAACCAATCTAAATCTAGACCTAACCGATTTGAATCTAGACCTAACAAATTGAATCTTTCTCCTAAAATATCTACATCTCTTTCTCCTAAAGTCTCTACTAAAATAAATATACTGGGCTCGTACAATTAGGCTTGACTCTATTGGGCTAGTACAATTATTGGGCTTGACTCTATTGGGCTAGTGATGATATTTCAACACTCCCCCTCAGCACTAGTCCTCATTCGCTGCACCATGTTGAGGTGACAGCGAAAACTCTCATGTTTGCCAGTATTCAGCCCTCTACATCTCTGTCTTGATTTGCTGCATCTTGATCTCTTCCTTTAGGACCTTCTCTCTAATGAAGTGGTTGTGCACCTCCACATGCTTTGTTCTAGCATGAAACACCGGATTTTCTGCAAGGCGAATCGCAGATTGATTGTTGCAATAAAGTGGTATTGGATACTCAATTTTCTGGTGCCAATCTTCCATCAAAAGTTTTAAGCATGTATTTTCCTGAGTTGCTCCAGCTGCTGCTCTGTACTCTGCTTCTTTAGTTGACAATGATATTGTTTGTTGTCTTTTGTTACACCAAAAAATTGTTCTTGAACCGAGCTTGAACACATACCCAGTGATTGATCTTCGGGTATCGTGGTCTCCTTTGACATATCTTAAGGTCGGTCGAGCTGTATCTAAATAAGGCTTCTTCAGATTTTGCATATATTGATCAAAGACTCCAACTTCATTTTCGAATTTTTTCGGTTGGTCCATGTAGAACTCTCTGTTTAACTCTCCCTGCAAGAAAGCATTATTCATATCCATCTGCCATAATTTCCAATCTTTATTTACCGTAAGTACTGGAGGAACTTGTACGATAATGATCTTTGCCACTGGCCTAATCGTTTCATCATAATCTAGTCCATATTCTTGAGAGAACCCTGAATCTATAGTCTGAGCTTTGTATCTCACGATTGATCCATCCGGGGTACACATTATTTCGTAAGCCCACTTGCAAGAGATGAGTTTGGTATCTCTTGGTCTTGACACTAATTCCCAAGTCTGATTTTGTTCTAGGGCTATAGTTTCTTCCTCCATTGCTTTCTGCCAAGCTGAGTTTTGTGATGCTTCTTCATATATCTCTGGCTCATTAACTTCGTCTTCTACTGCGTTGGCATACTCTAGATTTTCCTTTAGGATTATTTCTGAATGTCTGAGTTGTTGAGGTGTCATTTCATTTTCACTAGGCTCGCTTGGTTGAGTCACTTCTTGCTCGCCAACACTAGTGTCACTTGAATCTTCAGGCATATCAGCACTTGAGCAAATGTGTACAATTTGCTCCCCCGTCTTTTGTGGAAGAATCTCTTCAGTTTGCTCCCCTATGTTCTGGAGAAGAATCTCTTCAGTTTGCTCCCCTATGTTTTGTAGAAGAATCTCTTCAGTTTGCTCCCCTATGTTCTGGAGAAGAATCTCTTCAGTTTGCTCCCCTATGTTTTGTAGAAGAATCTCTTCAGTTTGCTCCCCTATGTTCTGGAGAAGAATCTCTTCAGTTTGCTCCCCTATGTTCTGGAGAAGAATCTCTTCAGTTTGCTCCCCTATGTTCTGGAGAAGAATCTCTTCAGTTTGCTCCCCTATGTTCTGGAGAAGAATCTCTTCAGTTTGCTCCCCTATGTTCTGGAGAAGAATCTCTTCAGTTTGCTCCCCTATGTTCTGGAGAAGAATCTCTTCAGTTTGCTCCCCTATGTTCTGGAGAAGAATCTCTTCAGTTTGCTCCCCTATGTTCTGGAGAAGAATCTCTTCAGTTTGCTCCCCTATGTTCTGGAGAAGAATCTCTTCAGTTTGCTCCCCTATGTTCTGGAGAAGAATCTCTTCAGTTTGCTCCCCTATGTTCTGGAGAAGAATCTCTT
>NW_019268526.1:2069234-2078773 GCF_002738365.1 Cucurbita moschata | reverse complement strand
GAATCTCTTCAGTTTGCTCCCCTATGTTCTGGAGAAGAATCTCTTTAATTTGCTCCCCCATGTCCTGGAGAAGAATTTCTTCAGTTTGCTCAAGGCGTGGTAATACTTCCTTCTCTAAGGGCCACCCCTCTTCCATTGCACCGTTTTGATCGTCAATCATGTGGTTTAAGCATCCTGAATCAATGATCCATTCATCCTCATAGTTGATATGGTCTTCCATTGTCGCCATGAGTGCTAGCTCGTCTTCTTCTATGGGACATAGTACCTCTGCATCCCATTCATCTTCTATCTTCTTTTTGGATATTGCCACATTGGTTTCAATGGACTTTTTCCTGGACCAACAATCTCTAGACATATGGCCCTTTTTCCCGCAGTTATAGCAAATACCACCAAATCTCGTTCTTTGGAAACTCTTGTTGTCATTCTTCTGAGCTCTCTCAGGTTGTGCAATCCCTTGGTGGCTTCTTCTTTTGTCACCATTGTATCCACGTCTGGTAGACGGCCTATTATTGCTCTGACTTTCACTCGTGTAGAGTGCTTCTTCTTCACCCTTCAATGTGAAGCCTCCCATTTGTTTAGCCATGGCTTCTTGGCTGGCTAACAAATTTTCGAACTCTACCAGTGATGGTTGAGTGGGCCATCCTTGTACAGCAGCAATGAAGCTTCGATATTCCGGTCGTAATCCGTGGATTATAATCCTCTTCATTCGAGATTCTACAATGGCGGACTTTGGGTCTAGTTCAGTAATCTCTCGACAGATTGATTTGACCTTGTGGAAGTACTGAGCAATTGTCATATCACGTTGTGTAATTGACAACAACTCATTCTCCAGAAGTTGTAGCCTCGTATCGTTCTTCTTTGAGAACAACATCACGAACGTGTCCCATGCTTCTTTCGGTGTCTTGTCATCCCAAATATGTTCTAACATCTCTTCTCCGATTGTGGTCTTCAACGCAAACATTGCTTTGCCTGCTTTGATTCTCCATTTGCGCAAGGCGCCGTTGGAATCCTCCTCTGGCGGCGTAGTTTCACACCCGCCAACGATCTCCCAAAGATCTTGTCCTTGTAAATAGGACATCATGCATGTTGCCCACGTGTTGTAGTTGTTGTTGCTGAGTTTCTTGATTCCTCCAACGATTTGGAAATCACCCATCGTGTTGGCCATACCTCAGTAATACCAAACAAGTTCTTTTGACACAAGACTTGCAGAGTCACAGACTTCTCACGACACAAAAGAAACTCACTCACCACTAATCTCAAGAAATCGTTTCTGATGTGGAAGATCAGGCAGAGCTGCAACCACAGAGCATACTAAGGATTCCAAGAGATCAGATAACCTACACTAACCTCGCTCTGATACCAAATGTTGAACACAACTCACTGTGGGAAACACTCGCACTCTTTATTAAGACCAATCGAGAAGAGAATACAAGACACTCGGTAGAATACTTCTGCTTTTTATTGTTTTTAGATTTCTTAGATGAATAACCTAGGTAGGGTGGAGAGGTATTTATACTAAGAGTAAACAATCTATATTTAACCAATCTAAATCTAGACCTAACCGATTTGAATCTAGACCTAACAAATTGAATCTTTCTCCTAAAATATCTACATCTCTTTCTCCTAAAGTCTCTACTAAAATAAATATACTGGGCTCGTACAATTAGGCTTGACTCTATTGGGCTAGTACAATTATTGGGCTTGACTCTATTGGGCTAGTGATGATATTTCAACATAACTTACTAGGTTGTTGAATGAAACATCATGGGATTTTGATTTGTACTTTAGGAATGTCTTGGCTATGTGGACATCAGCCTGTCGGATGTGGTGGCCAACAAAAGGATTAACGAGAAGTACCATCTTATAGACTCGAAGAATGGACGCATCCATGTCGAACTGCAATGGAGAACTTCCTCGTAGAACACTTCTTTTGTGTTCATATTCGTTTGTACGTTTTTTGAGCTGTATATTTTGTGCACGTTTGGACGCATCCATGTCGAACTGCAATGGAGAACTTCCTCGTAGAAGGCTTCTTTCGTGTTCATATTCGTTTGTACGTTTTTTGAGCTGTATATTCTGTGCATGTTTCGTGTAACTTTTATAATATGTTAAGAAATAATGTGATGCATACTAATAGTAGGAGATTGATTTATGTTCATGTGAATCTGGGTCAAAATGAGTCGTTCTATTTAAGTTTTTAGATATGGTAGCTATATTGGAAGGTGCAGCCGAATCACCTCCCAAGAGGCCTAATTCTCGTCGGTATTATAGTTTCACACGACTTCACCCTAAAAAAACATGAGCTTGGTCCAAGTTAAACTTGATGGAAAACAAATTTCTCTTATGGGTTGAATTATGGCTACTTTTGCGAAAAAGACGCAACTGGCCCAAGTTGTACCGCTTCAATGAAATAACAACTCAACCCTTGAAACATGTTCGAGCGGAATAAAAGTCGCTCTTCCCTTAGAAGTAGAAAAAACCCAATTTGAGCCCCGAAAGTTTTGATCCTTTTTTACAATAATATAGGGTTCAAGTATAGAACAAGGTGGGCTTGGGTACAACGATCAATCATATTGCAACATGTAAGTTTGACGAAGCGGGTAGATTAGATAAGAGAGTTTGAAAGGTACGTTTATGACACCTACTTTTATATATATATATATATATATGGGGTCTTGTGATGCTTTTGAGAACAAAGAGATGAGATTAGGTTGGTAGAGGGGAGAGGGCAATGGCATGTGGATCTTGTGAAATAAAAGTGGGTCAAACTGGGGGGATGCCAATCTCCAAACATTGCACCTTTTCTCTCCATGGTAGGTGCTCTACTCACATGGTATGTGAGGTTGTTCCACGAGTCCACTTCCATCATAAAGTTCGTGTCTCGTCTAGTTGAATTAACAATTCGAGACTTTTAAATTCATGTCATTCTCAATCTAAACATAGCTCAACCGGTTAAAACACATCTCATAGACCAATAAATCGTATTAGAAAGTAACATACAGATTGACCCACTTGAAATTCGTTTAATAGAACACCTAATATCCGATAGACATGAAAGTGTTACTTATCTATCGAACAATAGATATTTATAGGACCAGTTTAGTGATAGTGTTAGTGACCCGAATTAAAATAATGACAAAAAGTGGAGGATTGAAAATGTACCTAAGTTTGGAGGGCCTTTTAGAGATAAAAAGAAAATGGTAAGTGAGATCTAAAAATAGTTGTCTCAATCAATCATGTTACCAAACAATATTTATTTATTTAATTATTTATTTATATAATTTAAGAAAAGAAAAATAATATTAATTAATTTTAAAGGCTTATCTACCATGGTGGGGCCAATCCCATGTATATTCTTGCTTTTTGAAGGGTAGGTGCCCCACATGTGGAGGACTCCAAGGAGGTAGGTAAGGTAAGGTAAGGGCTTTGAGGATCACTTTTGATTGGTCTTTTTTCAATACCCTTCCACATGACTTCCCTAGTGCTCATGTGCTTACCCTACTCCTACTTTACTATTTATTAATAATCGACCCACCTAATTAATTGATTAATTCGAATTTCACTTCTCGGGGAAGCGACCAAATCTCTTTTTTTCTTGAAATTAGAGGACGACCAGCGATACTACGATGATGAGCTTGAGAATTAGGCGTCTAAGGAGGTGAAGATGTCTGAGGTGTCGGGAGGAAGGTAAAAAAGAAACTTTCTCAATCGAACGAAAATTAGACCTAACCGACTAAGAAACATAACTATACAGTCTAGTTTTCATGGAAACAGGGCTGCTTCCTTTCAATAAATGAGAGCTTTCAAAGGTTGAAAGGCAGCTTTGTTGCTATCACGACTACAACCTTCTGCCACCCATAAATATTAACCACTTTCCTCGTACCCTTTCTCTACGGTTTGAATCATGGGAAGCGTATCGAATTGGGAATAAAGATGATACCCATTTCACATACGAATGTGAAGTTTATTTATTTTGATTTGTTTTGCTCGTAAGAGCAAGAACAGCAGGACAAAGGTAGAAAAAAAGAGGTGAAACCATATAAAGCCATACACATCTTCTTCTCTATCTCGAGACTGAAGTACAGTACATTGCAGTTTGTTTTCGTTAGTATTACCATTCATCTTGAAATGCATATAACGACACAATTTTACTCATCGATTCCATATAGAGCGTGGTCTATACAAATCCCGTATTCCCATATAAACCCTGATGAGAAAAACGAATTAAGGAAAGAGAGTTTTTTGGACTCGAGTGTAGAAAAAAAGCAAAGAAACAAATGAATCTCCTTTTCCCGACTCATTATACTTACGTTGGACAAACTTGCACCACAAGGGTTGAAGGGAAGTTGAACCAAAGGCCACATACAACCACAACCACATTCATTATACCAAACTCCTAACTCTTCTAGAAACCCTTTTAATTAATCTCCCTATGCCTAGCTTGCCTCCTCCTCCCCTAATGTCTTGGTGAATGATAGTGTACCTAAACAACAATAACCACAACTACCATACCATCTTTTCACTTATTATTTCCACAATCATTGTAAAACCACTCATCACACTTTCCTCTTCTCTACCCACCTTCCCTACCTAAATTCAACAAATTTTACTCCACACCCTCCCTTCGTTATTGAAGAATCGAGCATTCTGGGAGCCCTAATTCAGTAACGTCTTAATAGCCTTATATTTCTCATGACCCGAGATTAGTTGTTGAAACTCTATACGGGCACAAAACAAGCATCCCTATTAATGAAAACACAATTTTTATTAAAACCCACTTGAAAAAAATTAATCTTTTCCCATTTTTGCTTGTCTCGAATAGAAAGACCACTTGTAATAGCTCAAACCCACCGCTAGTAGATGTTGTCCGCTTTAGCCCATTATGTATCACCGTCAGCCAAATTTTACTCCATACCCTCGATTCATCCATTAAGAATCGAGCATTCTGCAGCCCTAATCCAATAAAGTTTCAGTTAGCCCTATATTTCTCATGACTCGAGACTAGTTGTTGAAACTCTATGCCTGCACAAAACAATCATCCCCATTAATGAAAATGCAATTTTTATTAAAACCCACTTAAAAAAATTAATCTTTTCCCGTTTTTGCTTGTCTGGGATGGAAAGATCACTTGTAATAGTCAAAACCCACCGCTAGTAGATGTTGTCCGCTTTAGTCCGTTATGTATCACCATCAGCCAAATTTTACTCCACACCTTCGAATAATCGAGCATTATGCAGCCCTAATCCAGTAAGGGTTTAGTTAGCCCTATATTTCTCATGACTCGAGCGCCTACATAAAACAAGCACTCCCATTAAAGAAAACATAATTTTTATTAAAACCCACCTCAAAAAAATTAATCTTTTCCCATTTTTGCTTGTCTAGGATGAAAAGACCACTTCTAACAACCCAGTCCACCTCCAGAAGATATTATCCGCTTTAACCCGTTACGTATAACTATCAACCTTACAATTTTAAAACACGTGTACTAGGGAAAGATTTCCACACCCTTATAAGACCCCTCCATCAGATGTGAAATCTCACACCACTAAAAAAATGTAGAGTGAGACATGAGGAGGGGGGGGAGTTAGCTCGTAATAGTACAAGTTGTCGAGTGAGTGAAGCAATATTTAGAGAGGAAAATTGGATTATTAAAATAATAATTAAAAAAAGCTAAACCAAACCCCACCAAAATCAATATACAATAAAGTTGTTTAGAGAAGATGAGAATTAAAAAAAAGAGATATATATGGAAGGTTAGGGATTTTGGGCCTAATATACCAACTTTATACTTTATTATATATGGATATTTATATAATTTAAATTGATACCAAACTAAATGTCACACTATAGTTAAATGTATCTTTAACTTTATTATATGATTGAAGATTTAATATTTATGATGAGAGAGAGAGAGAGAGAGGAGAGAGAAGGTAAGCAAGCACTAGCCATTCCCCTCTCTAACCTATTCTCACCAACTCGCATCTAGAAGCAATTCCCCTCTTTTTTTAAGAGTCAAAAGGCTATAAAGGTACGCTCAAATCCCTCACAAGGGCCGGCCTTACTGTTCCTGCAGCGACACGAAAAGCAAAACCGCCATTTTCAGCAATCAAGCAGCGAAAGAAACTGATTCAGAGACACAAATTTAAAAAAAAAAAAAAAAAGGGGAATCAAAACTGTTTGCTCAAACTTGTTCCAACGGCGCCACAGACCTACAGAGGCTACTGGGTTTGTGTTCTTCTTTCTTGTTCATCCTCTGTTTTTGTTTGCCCTTTTGATTCCTCTGGGTGTGTGGCGAAATGGGTCGGTCGCCTTGCTGTGAAAAAGCGCATACAAACAAGGGTGCGTGGACCAAAGAAGAAGATGAGCGGCTGATTGCGTATATCCGGGCTCATGGTGAGGGCTGTTGGCGCTCTCTTCCTAAAGCCGCTGGCCTTCTTCGTTGCGGCAAGAGCTGTCGTTTGCGCTGGATTAACTACCTCCGTCCCGATCTTAAGCGCGGCAATTTCACGAAAGATGAGGATGAGTTGATAATCAAGCTCCATAGCCTTCTGGGTAACAAGTAAGTTGGGGAAATCTTTTCTACTCTTCTTCTTTTGGGTATTTCAATTGATGGGGTTTTGTTGTTTTAGATGGTCTTTGATTGCTGGGAGATTGCCTGGAAGAACGGACAACGAGATCAAGAATTACTGGAACACTCATATTAGAAGGAAGCTCTTGAACAGAGGAATCGACCCTGTTACTCATAGATCCATCAACGAGCCTGCTCAGGAAGTGGCTTCATCAACGATCTCTTTCACTGATACTAACATGAAAGTGAAAGTGGAAGAGGGTAAAGATTTAGAAACAGAAGAACGGTGTCCAGATTTGAACTTAGAGCTCAGAATCAGCCCTCCTTATCAGCTTAACCCTGAAGAAATTGGAGCCAAGAGCCTCTGTTTTGCTTGTAGTTTGGGATTACAGAACAGTAAGGATTGTAGCTGCAAAATTGGGTGCAATTTTGGGACATCCACTGAGAATAGTAGCTCCGTTGGGTATGATTTTCTGGGTATGAAAAATGGGATTCTTGATTACAGAAGCTTGGAGATGAAGTGAGAGATTCAAAACTGGGATTCTTTGTGGTAATCTATTAGCTTCTAATCTGTCTAAATTCCTCACTTCCTCTGTTTTGTAAGATTTATAGTGCATATTGGTATAGTTTCATTATGAGTATAGCTGAAGAATTAGTTCATATCTTCCATATTTTTCAGAGATTTTCCTCATCTCTCTTAGGTAGAAGATGAACTTTTCTTTCCCTTTTGGGTCTGTTTCTTATTGGGGTTGGAGTTCCATTACCAATCCATTTCAGATCCTCTGTAAATGTGAAGATGATAGCATTATTGATAGCAGACGTTAATACTTGCTAGCGGTGGGCATGTGTGGAAACCTCTCCTTAGTAGACTAGTCCGAATCGAGTTCCAAACCAAATACGTTAGTAATTCTTGTCATTTTGTGCAAAAGGGGTTATCTTTTTGTTGTTTACATATAAGATTTGGTTACTTTTTTTCGCCATTGAAGGCAATGGATAAGCTGTGAGAGGGAGGAAGGGGAAGAGGGAGTTGAAAGTGGTGGGTGACCCATCTCTTCCATAGTTAAAGCTAAGCTCTCTCTGTCCTTGTTTCTCTCTCTAGAATGAGTTTGAAAATTGATATATAATATAAAAAGGCGTGAAGGAACTAACAACTGTGGTGCTGTGTATCATCTTTTTGTCTACCAACCTTCTTGGCATTTATATCTACTCCATCACCACTCAACCTACCATATGGCATATATATCCACTAGAATATTTGGATATCTCTTTGCATTTATCTCTGCCTGCCTCTCCATACACCACACGATTCTCCCACCTAAATTTTGATACCCTTTTCGTTCTAAACATGACCGTTATGTACGTTTGTTAAACGTTTATCTGGGTTCATGAAATTTATAGCATGTATGTAGTAACGATAGAAGTTATGTTTAGAAAGTTGGTTACTCATGAGTAACTCAATAATTGTGAGATCTCTCACATGGGTGGGAGAGGGGATGAAGTATTTCTTGTAAACGTGTGGAAACTTCTCCTTAGTCGATGTATTTTGAAATTATGAGGTTGATGTTGATACATAGCGGGTCAAACTGGACAATATGTGCTAGCGGTGGGTTTGGGTTGTTACAAATAGTATTAGAGCCAGACACCGGTTGGTGTGCGTGCGAGGATGTTGGGTCCCTAAGAGGGGTGAATTGTGAGATCCACATTGGTTGGGGAGGGGTAAGAAACATTACTTATAAGGGTGTGAAAATCTCTCCCTGGTAGAGACAATACATAACGGGCCAAAGTGGACAACATCTGCTAGCCGTGGGCTTGGGTGGTTATAAATGGTATAAGAATCAGACATTGGACGGTGTGCCTGCGAGGACTTTGGGTCCCCAATGGAGGTGGATTGTGAGATCCCACATTGGTTGGAGAGGGGAACAAACCATTCCTTATAAGGGTGTGGAAATCTCTCCCTAGTGACGCGTTTTGAAACAATGAGGCTTGACAACGATACGTAATAGGCTAAAACGGATAATATCCAGCAGTGGGCTTGAGTTGTTACAAATGATATCAGAGCCAGATACTGGGCGGTGTGCCCGTGAGGACGTTGGGTCCCTAAGGAGAGTGGATTGTGAACCAAAATGGACAATATTCAATGGATTTGGACTGTTAGAACAATAGTAACGTTTTTATAGAATTGTACCAACTCGAAACACTATTTTCTTGTGTCGTAATGATTTAAAATGCTACCTTTTTTGAAGTAATTGTAGATTTGGGGTTTAGATATTTGTAATTTTCTGCCTCCACAATAATGAGAAAATGGATAAGAATTTAGCCACTTGAAGGAAGAACAAAGCTTAACCAAAAAGGAAACAAATGAATGGATTTGTTGGTTGACTTTGGAATTTCCAACACAAAACAAGCTTATTATTACTAAGTAAATGAAAATGAACTCCACCAATAACCCCTCTCCTTACCTCCAAAAAAAACTTGCATTTTAGACCCAAATCACCCAATTTTCTTCCCCTTTTTTTGGGCTTAAATGACTGATATTGACGTGATTGCTATTCGCCTTTGCTACTCGTTCAGACATGCCCTTTAAGAATTGACCCATGAGTTAATTCTATCGTTCAGACATCCTGAACATCCATTCATCAATTTAGGTACACGTAGAGTCATTACAGGGTGTATTGGGAAGCTGCCCTGTATGCCAATCTCCGACTCATGTTTATTAGATCGAGACGGGACCGACGTCGGCTAAAACCAAATTTCGGATCAAATGTACCCATTTTTTTATTTGAAAAAGAATGGAAAGAGAACCCAAGATAATTGAGGAAAAGGGTATCCATAAAGAGAGCTAAAAGATATGAATTTCCATACCTGAAAAGTAAACAACACACAAAATGGGCATACAAAACAACCAAACATGGTGGTGGCCACTCTCAAACTTTTTTTTTTTTTTTTTTTTTTTTTTTTTTTTTTTTTTTTT
>NW_019268526.1:2045843-2068685 GCF_002738365.1 Cucurbita moschata | reverse complement strand
TTTTTTTTTTTTTTTTTTTTTTTTTTTTTATTTTTTATTTTATAATGATTAGATAAATGAATGGGAAATTGATTATGGGCCTAAAAGAGTCACTTTTCAAAAGGGGTTGGGTCGAGACATTGGAACCTTCCATTTCATATTTTTCTTCGCCACGAACCTCGATCAAAATTTTATGTTGATTGTATCGGTTAGGGGTGGTATGAGAATTTGGATGGGGGACAGAGACTTCCATTTTAGCTAACAGAGAGAAATCTCTTCCCACTTCCTCCCCTATTTACTATTTAAACGAGATTCTTTGTCTCATTTGGGATACGTCTCTACAAGTTAAATGGACCTTTCTAACGAGATTCAGTTGCAAAGTTGGTCAAAACGTCTTCTTTAGTAGCTTCTGTTGATAATGACATGCACTCATTCACCTCAGTTATTTGTTTTACCACGTTGTTACTGTAGCTTACAAAATGTTGATCAGAACTAAAATTGACAGTTAACAACCGCCTCCACCGGATTCTAGATAATTAATTAAAAAAAAAAATGAAAGAGGGGTAGAAATGGAAATTAGGAATTATGGTGGGGTAAAAGAGAGAAAAAAAAAAAAAAGTAAAGAGTAAACGTCAGCTTCGGGAGGCTACCTAACCTAACCGAACCTCCTGTGTTCTTGGGGACTATTCATCATCACGTGCTTGGTTGCGGCGGTGGGACCCACCCCTCACATGCCCCATTTCCACTTTTATTTTATTTTATTATTTTATTTTATTTTATTTTATTTCATATTTAGTCCACTTTGACTTACAACATCCATAAAATTAGTAGTTATTATATAAAATATTAAATTCACATCTATAATTCAATATTTCCACGTGTACATTTTCTTTACCCAAACAATCGATATATTCGATATTAAAAGATTTATTTGATAAATATTCATAAAAAAATATTACAAAAATATCATTTTTAATTATATTCAGAGAGGTTCTTATAACCTGTGAGACCTAAAAAAAAAAAAGAAAGATGAAATATACTTGTTCGTGTAACCCGAGATGTTAATATCTCTAATACCATTTATGTCATGTGAGATACGTTCGTGAAACGTTAAGGTCTAAAATATAGTCGGTCGTATACTTTATATGACTATCGAACGTGGTTTAATGACACAAAGTTTGGTTAAAAGGGAAGTAACGAGGTGGGTAAGATAATATATTATGATATTTAGTGAGAGAAAAGTATGGATGAGAGAGAGAGAGAAATAAAATATTTTTTTTTTTTTTTTGGTATGGCTAAGGATAGTTGAATGAAGCTTAGGGTGATGCATGGTGACCATTGTTGTGAGTGATGGTGATGGTGAAGACACCTTTTAAAGCTTCAAAAGTGAGATATTTCAAAGGGCATCCAAGTGGCCAAGTGCACCTTAATGGAGCTTTAATAATGTATATCGAACTATCTAACCCTAAACCCTAAACGTTAGTCTGAGGTGTGCAGGTGTCTCGAGTCTTATGTGGCAAAAGGTGTAATAAATATCTGTGACCACTTCTTTATGAAGGTTAGACACGAGTTGGGATAATATCATTGACCCTAAATTTGAAACTCTGAACCCTAAAATTAGACCTAAACAAATGTTTCAGGATCAAGAGGTGTGCAAATGTCTCTGGTTTTTTTTGTGGCAATCTCTCTCTAGTAGACGTGTTTTAAAACTGTAAGACTGATGACGATACGTAACGGACCAAAACGGACAATATCTACTAGTGGTGGACTTGGACTGTTACAAATGATATCAAAGTCAGTCACCGGATGGTACGACACACTAGTCAGAGTAGGGCTAAACCCTTTCTATAGTAGATGAATTTTAAAACTATAAAACTGACCACGATACGTAATGGGCCGAAGCGGATAAAGAAGATATGGTTTGTCCACCACTTGAGGTGCCCTCAATTATTTGTTGTACCTACTCTTATTTGTGTTGTTTTCCTCCAAACATTAGCCAATTATTCATACACCATCTTTTATCTCTTCCAAACCCAAACCCAGACCCAAACCCAGTAGGCCTACAACAGTTGCTTGCTTTTACAACACTGGTGGGCTGCTTGGGCTGCAACTGCAAGCCACTTTCTCTGTCATTTTCGTAGCTGCTGAACTCATCTCTGCCTCAGAACCAGGCCCCATCCCTTTCTTAATACACTCATGGATCCCAATTCAACCTATTCACAGTCGCTACTGTAAACTTCGGTTAGGATTTAGGTAGTCGGAGTTGGCCTAAAACATTTAGTGTAAACGTCTGTTGGAGAGGAGAATTAAGCATTTCAAGGATATGGAAACCTTTCCCTAGCAGACGTGTTTTAAAACTTTGAGGGGAAGCGCAGGACAGAAATCCCAAACATGACAATGTTTGCTAATGTGAACTTGGACGGTTACAAATGGTATCAGAGCCAGTCACTTGGGTGTGTGCCAGTGAGGACATTGACCTCCAAGAGAATAGATTGTGAGATCCCACATCAGTCGGAGAGGAGAATGAAACACATGTTTCTTATAAGATGTGGAAACCTCTCTCCAGCAGTTGTATTTTAAAACCGTGAAGCTAACGGCGATACGTAACGGACTAGAATGAACAATATCTGTCCGTGGTGTGCTTGGGCTATTACAGATTTGGTGTTGTCAAAAGTAAGAGAGATAGTGGATGCCAGTCACCGTGACGTAGAAGTAGAGTTTATTTGATTAGTTAGATTAACATCCATCGATTCGAAAACCATTGTAATGTTTGAGAGAAACAATTGATAGCTATCATAAAATTTCAGTTATCTGATACCGAGTCCTCGTTCTTAAAAAGAAACTAAAACGAGTTCGAGGACCTATGAAGAAAATGTCGGAAATAATTAACGCTTAGAAACATAATTAGTGGATTTGATGATTACTATATTTAAGAAATGGCTTCCACCCCAGCTATCCACTTCACTACTTGACTCATATCCCCTGGTGGATTACTAGACTTCCCATCATATATATATATATATATATATATATATATATATATATATATATATATGTTCATATAAGACATAAAAAAGCTTAACGAGACTGGTAAATTTCAATAGGGTGAATGGTCAGTCACCAAAATCATGTCTATACTCGACAGACATAAGATACTTCAAAATGTAATATAGGAGGATGCGACTAGTTGTCATTCTTCGTATTCGGGTCTTATGTTATCAAAGTCATTATTGCCTATTTGCTTTTAATTTATAACATTACTTTCTTTAAAATTGTTTTCAATGTATTTCTTCGCTCACGATTCCTAGAACATTTCTCTCAAACGTGACCCAAAGGTCGAGTATACGCCAATATCGTCTGCAAAGTACAAATTTTCCACGACTAACTTGTTCTCTAGGTTAAAACAAGTGCTTCACAATTGTTGTTTCGCCCCCCACGAGTGCGATTTATAAGATGATTTTCAAGCCCTCGGTGCACCATTAACCCTAAATTTTCACCCACTTACTTTCATTTAATAATTACTTACTCAAAGCTTCAACTACAAGTGTCTTCACTAAAGCATTGAATCTAAGAAACAAACCAAAATGTTCCCAAAACAGTATCCAATGTCTTGTTAGCACTGTCTCTTATGTGGTTGCCTCCCCACTCTCATATCAATATCAATCAACTTCAAACTCTAAATTATTGGTATCAAACTCATCCCTTTCGTGTCACGGTCCCCCGTGACGAGCGATATCGTTTCGAGAATTGAATCGAGATAATCGGAGTCTTTAGGTAATCGTAATGCTCGAAAATAACAGAGAGGAGTTCGAAGCCAAAGCCATTGATCATATAAAACATATCTCACACAACAACATAGGATTATAAGCTTGAAAGAGCCTAAAAAAAAGCTGTAAAAAAGGAAGAAAATAGCAATCTTAGATGGTGTAGCCATCGATCATTAGGAGATGGATGATCGAATCCCAAAGCTTTACAACGGCTCTAATTGGGTTACTACGAGTGGGCTTCGGACCACATGCTTTCCATCCGACCAAGAAACCCAACCAAAAACAGCGCCCACGTCGCCCAGTGCTAGATTCTGGTTGTCGGCTGACACTGCTACAACGAAGCTCTGTTTCTTCGTCGCCGCTGAGAACACGAGCTTCGAAGGCTTTACCTTCACCGTTACCCCTTTTGGAGCTTCGATTTTGGCACGGTACACCGAATTGGCAGGACCCACGTTCGTCACTGTTCGGATAAACGATTTTGTCGACCACCCTTTTGATAGACTGGAGAATACTGCAACGATTGATGGGTAATTGAGATTTTCCGGCAATGGTTTTTTCGCCGGACAGGTTACCGGCGTTCTTGTTATCACTTGAATCATCTTCGGTCCGTATCCGATTGAGCACAAGAAGTTGATGTAATCCGTGTTTGTAATGTCGTAGACTAAACCAGGGTCCATTGCTAGACCCAAATTTACATGCCCTGCACCGAAATCGTACGGAGTTGAAGCTTTTCCGGTGGATTCTTCCGTCATCGGCTGTCGTCGGTTGTCGGTGGTACTTGCGGTGGTCATCATGGCGGATCTTAACGCCGCTGGACTCCAATCTGGGTGAGCTGATTTCAACAGAGCAGCGGCACCACTTACATGAGGACACGCCATTGATGTACCAGACAAGATGTTGAACTCTGTTTTTCTTGTATCAAAGTCCAAACCGGTTGGACCGACAGCGTCGGTCCAGGCGGCGAGAATGTTAACCCCTGGTGCGATTATGTCTGGTTTTAGAATTTCTGGGTTTAATCCATTTGGCCCTCTTGCTGAGAAGGAAGCCACCACCGGCGCCGGTTTGATTCCGATTATAGTGCCCTGGAAGGCGATGGTAGCTGTGGGATTTGGAGAGGACGATGCGTAGGCTTTCATGGAATCGCCTTCGTCGGAGCCGACTGCGCAGGCGGGGAGAAGATGGGCATCGCCGACGAGTCCTTCGCCGTTTGAGATTCCATTCGCCAGAATCATTCCGACGCCGCCAGCTTTCTTAACGACCAAACCCTTAGCCACTCTGGGACTACTTCCCCTGTCGCAGATCACAATTTTTCCGGCAACAACCTTAGGATCGAGAGAGTTATCCATACAGAGCGAAACAGAGAGCACCCCTGATTTCCCAGGGTAAACCAATGGAAACATTGTACCGTTCAAAGGCGCTCCGGCGTAGAGTGACACGCCGGAAATCCTCCGTCCGTTACCCAGAGTCACCACCGCCGGGAAATTACGGTCAATCGTACCGGCTCCAACGGTCGTAACCCACGGCGCCAAGTTCGTCACTGACATTCCATTAGGTCCATCATTCCCAGCCGAAGACGAAACGAAGATACCCCTGGAAGCGGCGCCGTACGCTCCGATTGCAATTGGGTCGAGATAATACGGCGAGGAAACCCCATCGCCGCCTCCAATCGAGATCGAAATGACATCCACGCCGTCGTTAACCGCCGCATCAAACGCCGCAAGAATGTCAGAATCAAAACAACCAGAATTTTTCCAACAAACTTTATAAACCGCCAAACGCGCTTTAGGAGCCACACCCTTCGCTATCCCAGAAGCAAAACCCTCCAAACTCGCCTGAAACGCATGCCGTCCAGCCGCCGTGGAGGCCGTATGAGTCCCATGGCCGTCGGCATCTCTCGGAGATCTAAACTCAATCGTATCGTTAATCCCAATAATCGGACCAGCAGCGTTGGACCCAGCTTCATGACCCTTAGAGAAAAACCTCGCACCGACGATCTTCCTATTACAGTTTCTAGCCGTGAACTTAGTTCCCGTCTCACAAACCCCCTTCCACCGCCGAGGAATCGGCCCCAAATTCACATCGGAGAAGCTCCGCCGTTCAGGGGAAATCCCAGTGTCGAAAACCCCAATGATTACATCCGACCCATAATCAGAATCCGACCAGAGACCACGCTGGTTTCGAAGGCCAAGAAACTGAGGGGAACGGGTGGTGTGAAGCTGCCGGCGACGATCCTCAAAAACGGCAAGCACAGAAGGGTGTTTCCCGATGGAATCAACTTGTTGTTGAGTAAGAGTTGCAGAGAATCCATGGAAAACGGTGTCGTAAACATGGAGGATTTTGTGGGATTCTGCAAACTCAGAAGTGTACCAGTGGTAATGGGTCGGAAAAACAGAGGGCTTAGAGAAACGATCCACACGGAAGATGAAGGTCTTCTTCAATGGCGAATCGGCCGAAACTGTAAATCGATGAACAATCAAAAGGAAGAAGAAGAAGAAGAAGAAGAAGAGAGGGGAGAGATAAGCGGCCATTAGAGAGTGGAAATGGAGAGTGAATACGCCGACAAAGAAGAATTGGGGGAAAATATAACCGGCAAAAGACAGTTTTAATTCTCTTAATTATTTATTTATTTATTTATTTAAATTAAAAAAACAATAAACGATTTATTATTTTTTTTTATTATTATTATTTTTGTCGTCAAAGGGGATTTGATGAGTCAGCATGTTTTGGTCGTGGGGCCCAAAGAAAGTACAATTAGATTTGCTCAAAACGACGTCGTTCCTAACCATTTGAATTGTTTTATTTAAATTCAAAAACGGAAAAGTTAAAGGAAATTAAAAAAGTAATGGTCCGTGGAAATCGAGGGGTCACTTTCATAAATATGTAAAATTAGATAGGCATTTCAGGAATTATTGAAAAAAACAGGGGGGAAAACAGGAATAATTGTACGCATTCATCAATAATCATAGCCGTTGGATCGTGGGGTTGACAAAAAGCCCCATCAGATGGAATCGAATAATAACAACAAGGTCAGGCTTTTTCTTTTTCTTTTTCTTCCCCTTTTAATTAATTAAATTAAATTATTTCTTTTTTTTAATAATTTCCACTTTAATGTAAATTATTAACATAATGTAATAATATTTTGTTTAGATATTTTCGTATAAGATTTTATGAGAAATGATTATTAATTGATTTAATTTTTTTTTTAATTATTTTTTGTTGTTGTTGAAAACTCATTTAATTTATGTTTCACTTATAATAGCTCCCAACCCAAAAATCCTATTTTTATGGAAATTTCCATTTTCTTTATTATAATCGTTATTTTCCTCTCATTATTCACATTTTTTTTAGTACATAGTTTCAGTATGATAATCGGTAGGTGGTTGGATTTAGCACCTGACCGTGTTAGATATTTCATGTAACTTTACCTTAACTTAAACCCCAATTCATTCGTCTTGAGTTGTCTTTATTAACCCTGAAATTTTTATTACGAGTTATCGTATTTAAAACATATATTCTTAACTTGGAGTTTGAATTTAAATACTTTACAGTTTAATTTAAAAAAAAAATACTATTAAAAGGGTATCTAAGTTGAATTGGGTTGACCAAATCTTTTAAACCAACTCAAATTTTGGGGCCGGTTGGATTACTAAACTAAATATAGTTCGCAACCCAACCTAACCCAACCTTCTATAAGTTAGGATGCATCATTGACACCGGTTACAAATATCAAATGTTCTTAATTTTTATGATAATCTTAAAATTAAGATTAGTTGGAGTTGTTACCTGACAACGAAAATATATCAATATACGAATCCATCTAAAATTTCATTTAAAAAATTTAATTCAATCCAAATTGAAAAAAAAAAAAAAAATTAGTTCAATATTTATAGTTTGAATGAAGTAGTGTAAATGAGTGACTTCGTTATATAAATTCAAATAAAGAGAATAAAATAATTGATTTGGGAGAGAAGTGAAAAGCACGCGCCGGAGATCGCGTGGCATGAAACGGCGTGCATTTTGTGTTTTTGGTCTTTGCCAAAAGAGAACATAACTGAAGATAAGAGTAGGGTGAAAGAGAGGAGATCCAGTGATACAGGTTGCACCGATCATTATCGTGTACCCATTCATCCAACTGTCCAATGAAACTAGAACCCACTATCTGGACGGTCGTGATCTCATCTTCATCCCACCCTACATCCTCGTGGCAAACATGCTATCGTTGGTTCTTGTGTTCGGTGGGTCCCATTCTCAGTTAGATATTTTCAGATTTTTTAATAAAAAAAAAAATTAAATTATTAGCTGGAAAGTTGGTCAAAAGTTTCCTCCGTGTTTCTCGCTAAATTTTGTTATTCAGATTAATTTATTTCCACTGTAAATTTATAAGAGAAAGTGATATAAATAAGACTTATTTACTAAGGAAAAAAAAAAAAAAAAAAAAAAAAAAAAAAAAAAAGAAAAAGAAAAAAGAAAAGCAAAAAAGCCAAAATTTTGAGTAAATGCCCAAAGAAAATGGTCGGAAATCTTGCCATTTACATGTTTTGTAATAATATTATATATATTTTAAATTTTGATTAATCAAAATTTACATTTAGAATCCTACTAAAAAAAATTATTTATTTGGAATGTTCGATCGTTTATTTAAATAATTTTATAGCGTTTTAAAGTTGATGGTTTTATCTCTCGTCCAATATGGAAATTTTTATTTTAATTACTATTTTTTATTTGTGAAGAGAGACCCATAATATCTCTAATGTCCAATCACATATCAAAATGGGCCAATAGGCACGAAATCATGTGGACCGGTTTTGGGCCTCCTTGGGGGCCCATTATTAAATTAAAACGGGCCTATAGACAGCCTTTCATACGACGCGAAATTAATTTCACTATTATCTCATTATCAAAATTGATATTAATTTTAGAAAACACACCGCCATAGTTTTAAATAATATTATATATTTTATTTTTAAAAATAAGTTTTGGAGTGAGATTCCAATTTTATATAAATATTTTTAAATAGAAATTTGGCCAAATTTTCATATTTCACATAATAATATGTACTGGTAAACAATATTGTTTTTTTTTTAAAAAATTCATTTCCATTCTATTTATGAAACGATCTACGTTTTAATATAATAATTGTTGGATGATATGATGCATGTAAGTCCGACCAGCTAATTTAGGGAATGATCATGGACTTATAAACAAACGATACTCTCTCCAATTTGGAAGCCCAAAGCAAAGCCATGAGAGCTTATACTCAAAGTGGACAATATCATACCATTGTAGAGAGTCGTGTTCGTCTAACAATAATAACATGTTTATATGTATATATACCCGATAAAGATTATGATTTTAGTACATGAACTTTGAAATTAAATTAGGCTTTATCCCGTTTCATTCTATAAAGTTTACATTTTAAGACTTATTGAAAGCAGGAAAAAGTATAATTATTAGATGAGGGTTCCTTAGAATAATTCATATAATTATTTTCCTTTTATTTTCGTGTCGAAAAAGGAAGTACCATCGCGTCCCCTTCTTTAAACCTCTTAACACATTTATGTTCCTAAGTCATTGTCCGTGATTATCCACCCAGCAATAATACCTTTTATGCTTTGAATATAAAGCATTGTACCATAATAATGTAAATAATACAATATAAATTAGTTCATTACATTAAAATCAATAGAGTATGTTGGATGATATATTAATTTCATAGCTTTTAAAGCTTTTAAACAAATATATATTTATATATTAATATAATATTAAATTCCAAGTCTATGATATTTACAAATAATTGCATAAAATGTAGCCTTAATATATAATTCTGTTACAATTAGTAGATCAAATTATACACCAGATAGATTATAAGCTCACCTTTTCAAGAGTCAAGCCAATACAAGGAAAAGGGGCTTTAATTGTTCTCAACATTGGAAGATAATTTTCTTTTATCTTACTTTTAATTACATTAGAGCTCAAAATCTAAAAACACAAAGTAAAAGGCAAAAAAGTGAACAAACAAAGAATGAAAAGCAGATAATGGATGTGGTTGGAGTGGTGATTCATTATTAGAAACCCAAAGTAAAAGATGCCTAAAGATTGATTACCTTTTTTTTTTTTTTTTTTTGATCTATTTGGCTCTGTCCTTGATCACATCCATCCCCATCTCAGTTGGATCGGTTGCTTGAACCTCGTAATGAATGCCTTCCAGCACTCTCCTCAGCCCGGCTTTCGAAGTTGCGTATAGAATTTTTGCTCTAATTCTTGATGCGGTGGGCGACCTGTATCATATCAAACCAATCGATCGGTTTTAGTTTGAGTTTCAGATTCAGATCCATCCTATTTTAAAATCAATTACTATACTCGATGTCAAATTCTTTGAAGAGAAAAATGAATAATCAAATAATGAATTAGAATTCCGATTACGATCAGTAGTGCGATTATGCTGCTGCTCTCAATACCTAATTAACTAGATACTGTAACAGGACTAGAGATTATGAATTCGAGGAAATTTTGAGTCGAATTCATCAGGATTTCCGCATAAAGAGAAGCTTCGTGTAGCTATTCAAGTAATCAGAGAGAATTGAACGATTCTACGGAAACAGAGGTTAGATGAATGAAGGAGGGATGCAATCGACGAAAAACAGAAAATAATCGCGCAACATACTAGAGATTACGAATTCGAGGAAATTTTGAGTCGAATTCATCAGGATTTCCACATAGCTATTCAAGTTATCAGAGAGAATTGAACGATTCTACGGAAATAGAGGTTAGATGAATGAGACGGATGCAATCGACGAAAAACAGAAAATAATCGCGCAACATACCACGCGATGAAGAAGATCTTGCTCTTTCGGCAATTATCAACGGTGACGAAGTCGAAATCGAACACTGCGTATCGACAGTCGTCATTCGGCAATGAGGCAGTTAGATCATCGTAGCTTTCGGCCGGACCACCGACCTTGTCAACGGTGACTAACCTCGATCCTTCATCGATCTTAAACACAATATACCTATGCACCTTCTTCCATTTCATCTCCATAAACGAGTTCTTGCACTCATCGCTCACCCACATTCCAGTGGTTGCCTGAGATTCGTCGTTAACAAATCAAATCAGAATCATAATTTCATAAAAAATTGAAAAAAAAAAATATACATACAGAAGAGATTATAACCGTGAAGTGTATAAATTATTACCATCTTGAAAGCCATCGCCATTGTTAGGTCTCGTCGGGAACTGGTCTGTGAACACTCTCGGAACTCTGAAAATTGACTACCGCGAGTGAAAGCGAACCGAGTTGGGGCTTTATATAAAGATCGCCTTACCAAAATACCCCTATCAATTGCACATAATTACGATTTAACCATCATCAAATCTTTTATAAAATAGATCAAATTTAAAAATTTAAAATAAAATCGAATTTAAACTAATTATTAATAATATCCGAAATAAGATAAAATATTTTATCATTGTTGGATTAAATCTTAATAATTATGGAATTTTCTTTCAATAGATTATTATATTATTTAAATAAAAAATGGAATATATATATATATATATATATATATATATATATATATAATATTTTTAATTATTATAATTTAATAATTTGATAATATACTAAAATGAGTATTATAGTGGTTTATGATTTAGTGAATTATGTCACATATTAGGGGAACATGTTTTAAAGCTATCATTGTACTAAAAATTCAATAAAAAATAATTTCAAAAAGCCTACTCTACCAAAATGTTTTATAAAAGTTCCATTTTTATTTGAATCTTTTTATCATTATTATTATTGTTAATTTAGTTCAGTTGAGAGTACATATTAAGGGTGTTCGTGAGTTGGGTCGGGATGAGTCGAAACATTTTTTTAAGTCCGACCCAATTGTTCAACCTGTCATTTTTTCAATCCAAGCAACTCTCGTTAAATAATGAATACAACCCAACAATTAAATTTTTGGGTCCAATCGATTCGAGCCATTTATTCATTTTTTTAAATTAAAAGTAAAATGTTAGTAGACAAAACGCATATTTATTTATTTTCAAACATTTAATTAAGAATTACTTCCGACATATATTGAAAAAATTACTTTCTAAATAGTCAAAATTATAAAATAAAATAAAAATATATAATTATATTATAAATATTTTTTTTTTATTAAAATTAACAAGAATGCAAGTTGGTTTTATTCGGCTCAATCTAGTTTCAGGGAAACTTATGAATCAAATTAATTCATAAAATTTTAATTTTTTTAACCTAACTTCGGAACCCAATTTAATTTTGAGTTGATCGAGTTTTTAGATCATCGTGTTCTTCGAGCACCCTTAATACATATTTTATGGCGTTATGGTAAGGGATCACACGACCATATCCTCCATACCTCTTTCTTCGTGTTTCTCTATACATAAGTCTTTGCGTTGAAGCAAAGGAGCCAAAAAAATTTATGTAATGATCACAAATTTTTTCAAAAAAAAAATTGCAGTGAGCCAATCACGGATAGGTTGAATCTTTTATTATTATGATTCAATGTAATTTCAGTCCTTTATCATTGGTTCTAAAAAGGTGTTTGAGGTTTTCCATGGATTTGTCTGGAGGAACACAGTGGCATCATTCCTTTGTGTGTGGGGATGTTTCCCTAACCATTCTACTTTCACCAACTCTCGACATGAAAGGTCGTTTTTGTAATCTCAAGCTTTTGACTTTTCCGACATCCCTCTCCTTGAGATTAGGGTAATGACTTCGGACATGACCAACTCCTATAGTATGATGAGCGGTGTGTATGGTTGATTGACGATTACCAGTGAAAATGAGTCTGGGGTTAGCTCATATTAGAAGAGAGGGTTGTTTGAGACATGAACATAGTGTACGTTACTACATGTAACGTACACGAGAGACTGTCAAATGTTTCTATCTGTACTAAGTTAGATGAGCGAAACAAAAAACAAAGTCATGCAAATACAGATTGAAAATGGACGATATCATACCATCGTGAAACTATGAAAAGGTTTACCGGACAAAACGGACGGTCCAATTGGGAGATAAGAGTACAAAGAGAAGAGTCCAATAAAAAGTGGAAGAAAAGAGAGAGGTGGTCCAAATAATGAAGCTGAGAGAGACTGATGATGGAGATGGAAGAAGGCAGATGAGGAGGTTCTGATGTTTATCTGCTAGCTGTGTCCTCAACAAATCTATGGCTTCTTTCTAATGGAGTTACTCTAATTTCTTTCTCCCGGTTCTCAACGTACTATTCTCAAAATGTGAGATCCTATATCGATTGGAGAGCAAAACGAAACATTCCTTACAAGGGTGTGGAAACCTTTCCCTATTTGACACATTTTAAAACTGTGAGACTCACGATGATAACGTAATGGGCTAAAGTGGGCTTGAGCTGTTACAAATGGTATCAGAGCTAGACATGGGGCAGAGTGCCAACGAGTACGCTGGGTCCCTAAGAGGGGTGAATTGTGAGATCTCATATTGGTCGGTGAGGGGAACGAAACATTCCATGTAAGAGTGTGGAAACCTTTCTTTAGTAGACGAATTTTAAAACTGTAAGACTAACGGCAATACGTAATGAGCCAAAACGGACAATATATGCTAATAGTAGGCTTGGGCTGTTACAAATAGTATCAGAGCCACCGAGCCGTGTGCCAGCAAAGACGCTGGAACCCCAAATGGAGTGGATTATAAGATCTCACATCGGTTGGAAAAGGGAACGAATGAGTGTGAAAACCTCTCCCTAGTAGACGTATTTTAAAACCATGAGACTGACGGCGATATGTAATGTACCAAAACAAACAATATCTACTGGCAGTAGGCTGGAGCTGTTACACAGTTTCCTACATACAAGTTGTTTCGTTTTTAACGAACTCCATACCTATTCCTAGTATTCTCAAAATTAGAGCAGTGCCTATAGAGGTGTATGACTAACAAATACCAATCGCTCCCGAAAAGGAATCTATTGATTCTCTCCCAATTGGTTGGACCGTAGGTGCGATGATTTACTTCACGGGCTCAGCTAACCTGGTCACTAGTTCATCTCCTATTCGAGTTTGCACTGAGCAACTGAAGAACAACGGTAAATTAGGTTTTAGAGAATTCAATTCCCGTTTGAATGTTCTTATCAGTCAGCCCAGTTTATTCAAGTTTTAACAGCTCCAATGATGACTTGAGGCTGATATAAACAAATACAGCCCCAATCTTTTGATCATCACTGCCTGATCCTAACCATAACAAATGTTCTGTATGAGTATGAACAGTGCACAAGGGCTCCGCCTTCAGTTACAAGTGATCATCACAGGATAAAACAACAAGACCTAAAGCTTTTTATTCTATTTTCATGAAATAAATTGGCAATCTTGTCCACTAAAGACACACCTTAAAAGTGGGGGGAAAAGGCTCAAAATGTACAGGGTGACAACTCATTATACACAGAATAGCATATTCAAACAGTCATCTGCAGAACCATCATACTATGTGAATTGCAGTACAATTTATTATACAAGGAGTGAAGAAGTTACCAGAGATGATCTGTGATTCCTGCTAATGGGTAGGTGAACATAAACCTCATGGACATCTTGTTTGCACACTGCACCTCTGTCCCTGTCAATAGCATAGCATACATATACGGTTTCGATTACATTATCCAGTACATGGATAAAGAATGCGAGTACCACGATCAGGAGAAGCCATGCTGCAACGGTGACAAGGTATGTTTTAACACCAAGATGGCTCACGGCCTGTAAGATGGCACAAGCCTGCAAATATACAACCATATGAAGGGAATATAAGAGAGAGAACTTGTAATAGCTCAAACCCACCACTAGTAAATATTGTCCTCTTTGGGCTTTCCATGGAGGGAAACCAATCACTTCTCGAAGGGTACTAGCCTTCGTATTATTTAAATAAACCCACCACTAGCAGATATTGTCCTCTTTGGACTTTCCCTTTTGGGCTTTCCCTCAAGGGAGAGGTTTTCACACCTTTATAAAGAATGTTTCGTTCCCCTCTCCAACCGATGTGGGATCTCACAGTCCACCCCCTTCAGGACCCAACGTCCTCGCTAGCACACCGCCCGGTGTCTGGCTCTGATGCCATTCATAACAGCCCAAGCCCACCGCTAACAAATATTGTCCTATTTGGGCTTCCCCTTAAGGTTTTCAAAACGCGTCTGCTGGGGAGAGATTTCCACACCTTATAAAGAATGCTTCGCTCCCCTCCTCAACCGAGGTGGGATCTCACATAACGAAAGGGCAAAACTCAACGAGGATAGTGTTCGAGGTAGACCGAAAAAGAAAAAAAAAGTTGGCCTTGTAAGCTTCTGCAGCATAAAACTATGGGGGAAGAAAAATCTTGACTTGTACATGGCTAAACATAAACACAGCCCTTTTCTGTTTACGTACCACAATTGCATATATGGCTGAGACGACAAAGGCGATTCCAGCTAACAAACGCGTGGAGATTGTCTCGACAAAAACAGTTGAAAGGAGATTTCGTTTCAAGAGTTCGTATGTCATTTTTGCAGATGAACAGTAAGCTTCACCAGTTATTGCTGCAAAAGTTATTGCAAATTTGTTCAGATAATCAACAGCTGCCAGAAACGTATTTACGCAGCAACGTAAAATAAGGTTGAACATCCCGGGAATATCTTCTTGTCTTGCACTATCGACCACAGCACGAACAACACGCACCACAAGAATTAGTAATCCAGATAAACATATAGTGCCAGCAGAGGGGCCAAATGCATTCCTGCAAATGAGCAATGGCCAGCATAAGAATCAATGATCATAACTGATCCCAACACTGTCTAACATACATTGTTTCAATTCTCATTTAGAAAAAGAAAAGGCTGGTCAATCAGCTAACTAATACAATCAAACTAGGAAGAAACGCAATGACAAAAAGTTAAAGAGTACAAGAACAAAAGTAAGGATTGGCCCGTTACGTATCGTTGTAAACCTCAAAGTTTTAAAACACGTCTGCTAGCGAGAGGTTTCCACACCCTTATAAGGAATGTTTCGTTCCCTTCTCCAACCGATGTGGGATCTCACAACATGTCTCCCCATTAGCCACAAAAACCGACTCAAATCAATTTGTTGTAATATGGATGCTTCTCAACTCCTTTCTTCTTATCTTCATTGAACAGAGACCTCGTCTCCTCTTTGATATCAATCTTAGTCTTCTCCTCCAGCTCCTCTTTCTTGTCACACAAGCCTACAGAGGTGTGTTTCTGCTCCAACATTTGGTCTAGGTACCCCAAAACCTTGGCTTCCCTACTAATTTGAACAATAGTCTACCCCCTGGTTCATTCAAGTAATCTTAAAATCAAAAGGGAGCAGATTCCTAAAAAGGATGTTGAACCAAAGTTTCTCATCTTCTTTGTTCATCTCAACACTAAAGCTCAAGGGAAAGAGTGTGAGATCCCACATTGATTGGAGAGGGAACCGAAACATTGCTCAAAGGGTGTGTGAAAGCCGTGAAGCTAACGACGATACATAACGGGCCAAAGCGTACAATATCTACTAGCAGTGAGCTTGAGTTGTAACAAATGGTATCAGAGCCAGACATCGGGCAGTGTGCCAACGAGAACACTGGCCCCCAAGGAGGGGTGGATTGTGAGATCACACATCAGTTGGAGAAGGGAATGAAACATTCCTTATAAGGGTGTGGAAACCTCTCCCTAGTAGACGCGTTTTAAAATCGTGAGGCTGAAGGCGCGGACAATATCTGCTAGTGGTGGGCTTGCGCTGTTACAAAGGGGTTCTTACTCGGAGAGGGTTGGATCTGTAGCACCATCCTAGAGAAAAGCAACAAAAGGTTGGACGACCCTTTCATTGAGGAGGTTTTGACAGCAATAATGGGTACGAGGAGAACAAGTCACTGGATCTAGATTATTTCACTACTGAATTCATCAACAAGGCTCAGAACATCACTAAAGAGTATGTTAAGATAATTGCCAATGAGATCATGCAGTATTGGAAGAGAATGATAAAGATCAAGAACACCAAATAAATTCAAAACAAGAAAGCCATGAATCTATTCAACAGAACAAAATTTAGTAGATACTAACCTTAAAGACTTCCTAATACTCCGTCTTGGAGTGTCATCCTCTTCATTCGAGAAATACCACTGCGATATGGTACCACTAATCACATAAACTTGCCCTTCCACCATTACAGCAGCAGACCACAACATCGTAAGAATCGCCAATGCATAATAAGCAGGTACCCACTTGTCTTCCTTCCAAACACAAGCATACTCTCCACTCGATCCATGGTGATCGGGCACAATCTTCCCATTCAACCTCGCAAACACCAAGAACAGAACAATTGGCGCATAATAAACCAGTAACCCCAGCGTCATACTCGGTATGACCACAAACAGACCCAGATTCATCGACAGTGCATCCGCGGCAACCCCAATGATTTTAATCGTGAGCTCAATTCGGTGCCAATTAACGATGAATATCCACACGATTACACCAATCACCAAGAATATGAAGATGAGAACTAAAATCCTATACACCATCGGGAAGTCGTTACTGCAAGTGGGGTTAATTGTACAGGCGACGAACCAATAGACATTGATGAAGATAGGAACAACGACGAAGAAAGGAAGTAAGGCGTACACAATCTGTCTCGTGTAGTGCTTAAGCAAGAGAAGTAAAAGAAAGCAAATGGGTAAGCTTAAAATCGAAGTAGCTACAAGGGTCCAAATCAAGGATTTCAAAACAGAGGAAGAAGAGGAGTACAGAGGAACCCAATTGGGGGAATCCGTAACACAATTGGAGGATTTGATATCATAGTGATAAGAAGAGAGATTTGGGTAATTGGGGTTTCGATTAAAAGTGGCGAAAATCCCAAACCCAAATGAAGATAAAACGAAGAGAAGGAAAAGAACAAGGATGGGGATGTCCTTGAACGGCCTGTCGCCAAGGTTGTAGGAGATCTGAAGATACTGAGATGAGTCGGATTCAGGGGGATTGGAGAGGAGGGGTTGAGACGCCGATGGGGAGTCGTAGAGGGAAGTGGGCTTGGTGGGTTCTTCAATGGCGGCCATGGGAGAGGGGAATTGAACTAGAGAAGAAGGAAAAGGGTGTGAGATTGAAAGGGATTAGAGCTCATGGTTCGACAATGGTGGGTGAAGCTCTGGTCTGGTTTACAGTGGGAATGAAAATGGCTGAATAAGGAGCTTTGGGTTAGAGGTGAAATTGACGGCGGTTTCGGCGGCGGCGGTGAAGCTCCGTTGAAGGAGGAGGGTGCAGATGGAGAAGATAGGATCAAGAGCGTGTAGGCTCGTGGTGGATGAAGGTAATGCCAAGACACGAACCTTGTCTGCATCATCGTGCCAATTCATTTTGTCTGGCTCCCACTTTTACCTTTTGTTCTGATAATAATAATTTATTGATTTTTTATCGTTTTAAAATATTTATTTATTTAAATTATTTAAATTAGATTATTGCAAATAAATAATTCTCAATTATGAAGAAATTAATACTTATATGTATAATAATTGTGAATTATTCAGTGCTTGTCTTAATAATAGAATAAGATGTGTTAGGTGGGTATATATATATATAGATACCACTTGCCACAATCGCACTTTTGCTGGCAGCGGACTTACGATTGTGCGGCACTCACTTTTCAACCATAAGTGAGCTAAGTCAATTCGTTCTTGCGTCGCCTACGGCCAAGCGACGTATGCTCGAGCCTTTGGTCTCGATTTTAGAAAGCGAGGGCAGAGAAAGATTTTCAAAAGAGAGATTTTTGAAAGAGACGTTGTACAAGCAACCAAGAGAGAAATAATAACGGCTCACGGTATATAATCTTGGGTAGGGAGAAGTTGACAATATATATATATTAGATTATGAATTTTGTCATAATTATTCCACATATAAACTTTTAGGTTGTGTGGGCCCACACGCAAGGCAAACATGGAGTGACCTTCGAGTGGCGTCCATCCAATCACGTGAGAGTTAAGATTGAAAAGTATCATGATGCACCATTGTCCTCGGACGCATCATCCAACATATTAAGAGTGTGCACTCAAGCTAAGTCGAGGCATACGTAAGATTCGAAAGAACAAAGCGTAAGAGTGTTGAAGACAAGTTCGAAAAGGGTCGAATAGGGCCTTGAGCCATAACCTCAGAAGTCGGGTTTCGATATGGATTTCGACATGCAGCTTTGAAATTAAGATCTTCTATATGAAAGATGAGAGCTCATTAAATTTAGTTTCAATCGGATACTCTTTCATTACTTCCATAGTCGTGCCTCGTGGCACGGCAGCACCCGTACTATTGAAATGGTTGTGTATGATGAGTAATTTATTTTCTTTTTTATCATTTAACTAATGAAAATGAATGGTTGACCAACAAACTAAATAAATAAAAACATTTTATTTCATCCTTAAAAAACAACTCAAAAGTCAAACAAGTAAAGTCGGATCATGAAAATGATTTAGAGCCAATGGTTTGAAGGAATCTAATAAGAACTATATCCAACGGTGATGAACCTGCAAATTCAAGCCAATTTGTTAATTAAATACTCAATGATGATGAGTTCAGGATAACGTAGAAATGATCAAAGTCAACGACAAGGTTGCATTTTGCAAGCTTGATCATCTATAACAAGAAGAGGTTGTTGGGAAAGCTGAAGCGAAGAATCTGTGTGGTGTTTCAAAGATGGAGTCTGAGAAGAGGTTGATATCAACTAACTTCTGCAATGCTACCCATTTCGATATTAAAGAAGAGTTTGATATCAATAACTCGTGTGTTCATTGCTAATCTGCAGGCCAGAGGATGTTGTGACTGTTGATGTTGAAGTTGCCAAAGATCTGTTGCAGAAGGGGCAGCTTTATTTGGATGTCAGGTCAGATCTTTTGTTCTTCTGTTATAATAATCTTCTGTCAAAGCCAAGAAGAAGAGGTAATTGATGAATGATTTTGGGTGCAGGACTGTTGAAGAGTATAACAAGGCCCACGTTGAGAATGCACTCAATGTTCCTTACATGTTCTTGACCTCAGAAGGTAATTATGAATACCTGAAAGCCTACGACTAGGAGATATTGTTTTCTTTAGATTTTTTTGCGTATGAACTTTCCTTTAAGGTTTTAAAACGCGTCTACTAGGGAGATATGGGATCTCACAATCCATCCTCATTCCTTTTCGGGCTTCCCCTCAAGTTTAAAAACTCGTTCGTTAGGGAGATGTAGGATCTTACAATCCATTCACTTTAGGGCCCAACGTTCTTGCTAGTACACCATCGGTGTCTAGCTCTGATAGCATTTGAAACAACCTAAGCCCACCGCTAGTAAATATTATCCTCTTTGGGTTTTTCCCTTTTCGAGCTTCCCCTCTAAATTTTAAAAACACGTCCCCTAAGGAAAGGTTTCCACACCCTTATAAGACATGTTTCGTTCTCCTTTCCAACCGATGTGGGATTTCACTATCCACCCCCCTTGGGAGCCTAGTATCATCGCTGGCACACCGCTCGGTATCTATCTCTCCAACCGATGTGGGATCTCACTATCTACCCCCTTGGAGGCCCAACGTTCTCATTTGCAGATCCTCCGTGTCTACCTCTCCAATCGATGAGAGATCTCACTATGCACTCCCTTTGGAGACCAAGCGTCCTCACTAACACAATACCTAGTATCTGACTTTGATATCATTTTTAATAACCCAAACTTACTACTAGTAAATGTATTCTTCTTTGGACTTTCCTAAAAAGTTTTAAAATGTATCGAGAAGTTTTTACACTCTTATAAGAAATGTTTCATTCTAAGTTCTCACAAAAAAACAAAACTACTGTCTTAGGATGTTCTGTATTGCTACACATTGATCTAGATACATCGTTTGATCTTATAGAATCTGAACGTTTGCCAACGAACAGGTCGAGTAAAGAATCCTGACTTTCTAGCACAAGTTACATCTATATTGAAGAAGGAAGATCATGTAGTAGTGGTAAGAAGAAAAAAAAACATATTTCTCGCCATTTTTGCATCCCAATGCAGATTTAAGGAGTAGATCATTGAACAAATTTGCAGGCTTGCAACAGTGGTGGTAGAGGACATCGCGCTTGCATCGATCTTCGTAACGCGGTGAGATTCGAGGTTCATAGAACTAAATTGTAAGGTTAACAAGCATGATTAAGTAACGAGATTTATTGGGAGATTTCAGGGGTATGAGCATGTGAAGAACATGGCAGGAGGCTACTCTGCTTGGGTTGACAGTGGATTTGCTGGGGACAAACCAGCTGAAGAGCTCAAAATAGCTTGTAAGTTCCGAGGTTGAGCATTTCAAGGACAGAATCTTTGTTGTTTGTCTGTGTTTTTAGTTCCTGTAAGTTTCATTGTCTGTGCAAAACCAAGAAGTTTCTAAGTTCCTGTTCCAATGTAATATTAAAAGTTTTATGATACCTTTGCACGGTGCACTCAACTAGTGTTACACAGTGTGTGAGATCTCACATCGGTTAGGGAGGGGATCCTACATTCCATATGGATGCTCTCATCGTCTCCATCTCATAGTAGGTTTCCACGACTTTTCTCTGGTTTTAGGAGGTTCAGACCTACTCCCTTACAACGCTCTAAGCTTTTGTGTAGGTCTCGAAGTTCCAATCGATTCATCCTGAGTCGTGTACCTATGTAGTCCCTAGTCCCCTTTCAAAATTGGTTTACAACGTGACTTGTTCCTTCAAACAGTAGAAGTGTTCACCCTAAACCACCTGCCCATGTAGTCCCTCAACAGGGGTTCTCATCTAGATGCCTACCCATGTAGTCCCAAGTCCAACTAGGATTGGTTTACGGGTTCACCCATTTCTACACTCAATAGGAGTCCCTATCTTGAGCTAACTACTTGCGTAGTCTTTAGTCCTTCTTCAGAACCGGTTTAACGAGATAACGGCGTCAGCCCTACTCGACTCTACATTCAATAGTAACTTAACTTCTCGAGGTTCGAATAAGCTACTTTAATCGTATCTAGATGTTGTGGAGGTCTATTAGGTTCTTAGGGGCGTCTAGATGGTTTAAACACCTTTTCTTGTTTCTAGGACGTTTGGCCTAAACCTATGATCACTCACGATACTGGGATGTAAGATCTACTGGAAACATACTGATCTAGGTCTACATGTAAATTGCATTAGCTGTATATTCTCTAGATCATCATACTAAACTTTCATGATCTAGCTCCTTGAAACTCCCGTAAATTCAAAGAAAGACCAGATATAAAATTCGGTATCTTCACATTTGCATTATTGCGCAAATCTCGACAATTTTAGACTATCCAATAGTCTATAATCCATATTACTTCTCCTAAGCCTTCTAAGCACCTTCTAGAAGGATCTCGATTGGAATCAGACTCCGTGTGAATCGAATTAAGTTAGGAGGTAATTATCTTCACGCACTAATAAGAATAAAATAAGTGCGTGCCGATTGAATAATATATAAGAAAAATAGAGGTTATTTTAATTATTGTAGTCATTAATTATAAAACATCCTTAAAATTCAACTAACTCTCGTATAATTTATTAATTTTTTTTTCAAAAAATATATTATTCATTTCCAATTAAGCACATTTTATTTTTGTCTAATAGTAATGCGAACGTAATATAGATTCTCGATCTAGGTGATAGTGATTATTAAATATTCATTTGATAACGTTTCATTCCTTCTTTTTCATTTTTCTAATAAATATATATATGAATAAAAATTTGTTCCTGTAATTAACTCACTCTAATATTTTCTACAAATTAACACGGAACATTTTAGTATATTTTATTCTCATTTATATATTTTCTATAAATTATCTCACTTATAATTACTCAAAATCAAATACACTTAATTTTAATTTTAGAGTATTTACCGTTCAAATATTGAAAAAAATATTTTATTGATACAAATAGTAATTAGTAATTTGCTCAAAGTAAAAATAATTATTAATAAAAAAAAATAAAAGTGGGACAAAGCCAGGCTGTAAATAATAAAAAAAAAAAAAAAAAAACGTGACCGTACCTACCACGTGATTGTTACTTTGGCTGATGGCAATAAGCAACATCCATTTTGTACGCTTTTTTTTTTTTTTTTTTTTTTTTTTTTTTTTTT
>NW_019268526.1:2010423-2045765 GCF_002738365.1 Cucurbita moschata | reverse complement strand
TGATTAAAAAAAAAAAAAAAAAAAAAAAAAAAAAACGTGACCGTACCTACCACGTGATTGTTACTTTGGCTGATGGCAATAAGCAACATCCATTTTGTACGCTTTTTTTTTTTTTTTTTTTTTTGTTTTTTTTTTAATATAATAAAGCCTAATTCGTCATTTTGCAATGATTTTCAAAATAACCAATGTCGCTTATCAAATCTCTGCCCGCTGCCCCTGCCCCATCTGACACCGGCTGCCTGATTACTTATAAATTACAATATGATTTTTTTTTCTATATTTAAAATTTAAAACTTATATTCATGTTCAATTTTTTACGTTTTTAATTTAAAATTTCAAAGAAATTAAATAATAATGGATTATTTTAAACATACTTCTATTTTTTTTTTTTTGATAAAAATAAATACCACAAAACCAGAAAAAATTACAAAATTTTAATCTATTTTTATAATTTAAGAAAAGAAAAAAAAAAGCTAATAAAGGGACGCTAAATTTTTAATATGAAATCACAATAGAATTATAAATTATGAAGCGTTCAAAATCATTATAAGTTACACGTAAAATTTAGCTCGTGTTAATTGAAATTAGTTTTATAATATACATATAAGACTAAACCATTGTTTTAAATTAATTAAAATTTGCAAATTTTCATTTTCCAAACCTTTTGATGGTAAAAAAAAAAAAATAATTATTATGTCAAATAACAATTATGGTTTAAAAAAAAAACTCTTAAAATAACATATAAAAAAACTTTTTAAAATTTTAAAAAAATTAATTTTTATTCATAAATTAGAAATATTATTGAAACTTTATTATTTTTACTATTTTGTTTAGTTTATTGTGTCCGGAAAGGACAGTGGGGCAGCCACGAACCATGGTAGGCAGTACAAAACAGGCTGTAAATATTTAATATATATATATATATATAAATATAATAAGTAATATCCGCACGTGTTAAATTGTGTGGAGTTCGTGCGATAAGCGACTCCAATTATTGTTCCCTTCCAAAATATCTCGTTGTCGGTTATCAAGACTGTGTGGTTTCCCTCCTTCTATTCCCGTCAGTACGGCGTCGTTTTACCCCGTGAAAAAAATAATATTTTAATCGATATTTTTAAAAATAAAAACGACAAAGAAATGGCCGAAAAATAAAGTAATCTATATTTCAATTCATTCTTTACACATAAAATTTCAAAAAAATGATTTAAAAAATAAATTGTGGGCCCAGTCTCTATTATTTTAATTTTTAAATTATATATTCCACTTTAGAAATGTAATTTATATTCTCATTGTCTATCAACTTGTTTTTTTACGTAATATTTTACTAAAACGAGAAGAACCCATTAAAATTTTAATCATAATAATGAAGACTTAATTGAGAAGAAAGGTAATAGCATAAACTCCGATTAATCTAAATAAAGTTCTCTTAAACATAATTTTAAATTAAATTATGACATTTTAAAAATCTTATATTAGAGAAATCATTTGGATCATTTAAAATTATAAAATTTTAATATTTATGACAAATTTATTTATGGGTAGTTTTAATATGCACGGACGGTGAATTAAAAATTAAAAAATATATTTAATTATTATTTTTGGAGATAAAAAGAAAGTATTTCGAATCTGACTTTTCGATTGAAGGGTCAAATAAGGCTGAAAAGTTACGAGGTACGAAAAGACTAATCCACCCTTGATGGGTCTAAAATGATAAACAAAAAAAGTGCCTTAAATTAATATTAAAAAAATATCTAATAAACTGCCAAAATAATTAAAATAAACAAGTCTTCAAATGGCACATGACTCAACTTGCAGTAAACTATAATTAATCTGAAAAATTGATTATTTTATTTCACTTTTATTGAAATTTAATCTAACTTTATATTAAAAATTTACGGTGGTCACTTTTAAAAAATAGAACTAAAATAAATCAAATTTAAAACTTTGTTTTTTTTTTAAAATTATTATTATTATTTCTCTTATGGAATTAAAACTTTAATGAAAGTGAAAATGTCCCAATTATACCCCTGTCTATTTTCTAAGATATTTACACGTAATATTTTTTATAAAAAAAAAATCTTACTAAAAGTAAAGAGAAAAAATTTATTATTTTCTTTTTATCAAAAAATTGTGAAGAAAAAAAAAAGGGAAAATGGTCTCTGATTGCGGCTTTCCTTCACAATTCTCGTTTATTTGAAATTAAAATTCATTATATTCAACAATTTTATGTGGGAAATTTCTTTTTATTTGGAAAATTAACGAAAAAAAAAAATTAATTAACTACTTAATAAATAGAAATAAAAAAGAGAATTACTTTATCAAATCTTGGCATCAATTCAATAAATCTTATCTATTAAATTATACTTATTAAGTCGATATATTTATTTTAAATATAAAAATATAATATCTAAAAATTAATAAAAATATTCGAATATGTGCCCCAAATGCAAAAGTCCACTTAACACCGACGTAAATGATAGTTTTGAAATCTTTATAAAAATTTAAAAATAATATTTTTAGTTTTTAGTGAAAATAAATATTTTAAAATTTTAAAATATATATATATATATTGAATTTGAAATATGAATTATTGGTTATTTTAGGTAAAATATAATTAGTATTATTTATTAAACCGGGGACCATATGATGAGTTGGATTCGGAGATGTTACACACGCTGAACAGTCGACGACGCCGTCTTAAATGCTTGAAAATTAAAAAGAGAGAGAAAAAGCGAAAAAGCGAAATAAAGAATTTATAAAAAAAAAAAAAAAAAGTCAAATTTATTTTAATAATATTAAAAAAACTAATAGACGTCAAAATCAATTTTTTTTTTTTTTCCATTTTTCTTTTCATTTAAGGAATAATTTATTTTCAACTAATAAATACGAAAGGGTATAATAGAGAGATGAAAGATGTTTGGGGCCAGACACAAGGGTATAATAGTAATTTCATCATATGAAAACTCGTTTTATAAAATCGGTCCGTCACGTTGGTTCAAATTTTCAAATCACCCCCCGATAAGATTAAGATCCCTCTTCTCCGCCGTTCAAACCGTTCTCTGAAAAATCTAATCTTTTTTTTCAAGAAATTTGTTCATGGGGTCTTTGAAGCTGCCTCCGTCGACGACGGTGCTGAAATGGCTGGGATTTGTCTCCGCCGTGTGGGTTCAGGCCATTTCCGGCAACAATTACACCTTTTCCAACTACTCCGACGTCCTTAAGTCTCTGATGAATCTCACCCAACTTCAGCTCAATAATCTCTCCGTCGCTAAAGACGTCGGTAAAGCCTTTGGCTTACTCGCCGGAATCGCCTGTGATCGTTTCCCCACGTGGGTCATCTTGCTCATTGGATCTCTGGAAGGCCTTCTTGGCTATGGCGCTCAGTGGCTCGTCGTTAGCCAGAGGATTTCTCCTCTTCCTTATTGGCAGGTTATTCTTCAACTTTACCTTCTGGGTCAAGATATCAAATCTTGAGATGTTCTTTGATTGTTAAAAATGGCGTTTTTTTTTTGCCTCAGATGTGTATCTTCTTGTGTATGGGCGGAAACAGCACGACATGGATGAACACGGCGGTGCTGGTGACCTGTATCAGAAACTTCCGGAAGAATCGCGGCCCTGTTTCCGGCATACTTAAAGGCTACGTTGGTCTCAGCACCGCTATTTTCACCGATCTCTGTACTGCTCTGTTTTCCGACGACCCTTCTTCCTTCCTCGTCATGCTCTCTGTTGTCCCCTTCGCTGTCTGTCTCTTCGCCATGTTCTTCCTCCGCGAAATCCCACCTCCGACAACCGCCGCCAAAGCCGCCGCTGACACCCAGGAGGAATCCAACTTCTTCGCCGTCTTCAACGCTCTAGCCGTCATCGTCGCCGTCTATCTCTTATGCTTCGATTTCATCAAAAACTTCGGCACCGTCGTCTCCCAATTGTTCTCCGCCGGGTTACTAATTCTCCTCGGATCCCCTTTGATCATTCCGATTTACTCGTTTTTCAAGAACTGCCACTCGAATTCAGCCCAATCGGACTTGGAGACTCAAACAGAGGAGCCGCTGTTGAAGGAAGAAGCTACCGTTGCAGCTCCGGTAAAGGAGGAAATTACAGAGGAGGAGCAGAGACAGCCAGTGATCGGAGAAGAACACACGATTATTCAGGCGGTGAAAACCATTGATTTCTGGGTATTGTTCATATCGTTCCTATGTGGAGTTGGGACCGGATTGGCGGTGATGAACAATATGGGTCAGATCGGATTAGCTCTGGGCTACGCCGACGTCTCCATGTTCGTCTCTCTCATAAGCATTTGGGGCTTTTTCGGCCGGATCCTCTCCGGTTCCCTCTCCGAGCATTTCCTCAAGTAAGTCTCCCCCAAATGTTAACACTAATGAATTTAAACATGAATCAATATTAATAATCACACAATTTCAGGAAATTGGGCACACCAAGGCCCTTATGGAATGCAGCATCTCAAATTCTAATGACAATTGGCTACATCTTGATGGCGATGGCAATGCCAGGGTCTCTCTACATCGGCTCAGTCATAGTCGGGCTCTGTTACGGTGTTCGTCTCTCAATCACCGTCCCAACAGCCTCAGAGCTCTTCGGCCTCAAATACTATGGTCTCATCTACAACATTTTGATCCTTAACCTCCCAATCGGGTCGTTTCTCTTCTCTGGGCTTCTCGCGGGATTCCTCTACGACATGGAGGCGACCCCGACGGAGGGCGGGGGGAACACGTGCATCGGCGGCCATTGCTATAGAATTGTGTTTGTTGTGATGGCGTTGGCTTGTGGGATTGGGTTGGTTTTGGACATTTGGTTGGCATATAGGACCAAGGGGCTTTATTCTAAGCTGAAAGGGAACAAGAGATCAAAGAAGGGAAGCAGCAATAATAGCTCGTTGAGTTGAAGATGATTTAGAATTGGTGGATTGATGGGATTTTTTACCCAATGATATCTCCCAATTTATATATATATATATATATATATATATATATATATATATATATATATATATATATAATGTTAGTTTTATTAATATTTTAAAAATTAGTGGAATTAGGTATTTATTAATGTCGTGTAGTGAGTAATTAGAGTTGTATTATTATTAATTATGGATTTTATTAAATAATAATCTTATTTTTAAAAAATGAATTTGTATATTGGCTATCATAATAAGAAAATTTTAAAAATAATAATGATAATTATAAGTTTATAGTTAAAATTTATCTTTACAAAGTTTATTTTATTTTTTTTTAATTTTAATTATACACTATAATGATTATAAAAATGAATAATTCAAAAATATCTTTTAATTTTTAATAATACTGTTAAATTTATTTTTAAAATTTTTAAAAATACTTTTATTATTAATATATAGATGAAATGGTCAGTAACATAATAACTTTATAATTTTATTAAAAAATTAAGAATATTAATATTATTTTTAAAGATATTTTTGAAATAGAGTAATAATATATTTTTAAATTTTAAAAAAGGTTTTAAAAGTTTAAAGATATTACGGAATTTTTTAAGGTTTTGAGATTTTTTTTTTTTTTTTTTTAAAAAAGCTTTTTAGAAATTTAAGAATATTTTTTAAACAAAATATTAACTATTGCGATCAAAACTAATATTTTTTAAATTTTAAAATTTTAAAGATATTTTAAATTTTTTAAAAATTTAAAGATATTTTAATTAATTTGACCTTAAAAATATTATTAACTTCAAACAAAAAGAATATTAAATTTTGGTGAAAAGTCACTGGAAAAGCTCAAAAACAAACATGTCTTAATTTTTAAATAGACATTTAGCACGTAAGGTCAGGAATCAGAAGGTTGTGTTTGAGTGCCTTTGAAGAAGTAAAGAGAGTGTAACAACCAAAGTCCACCACTAGTAGATATTGTCCTATTTAACCTGTTATGACCGCCATCAGCCTCATGATTATAAAACATGTCTATTAGGAAGAGATTTCCACATCTTTTAGCCCGTTACGTACCACCATCAGCCTCATGATTTTAAAACGTGTCTGTTAGGAAGAGATTTCCATACCCTTTAGCCCGTTATGTACCACCATCAACCTCATGATTTTAAAACGTGTCTGCTAAAAAGAAATTTTCACACTCTTATAAGGAATGTTTCGTTCCACCCTCCAATCGATATAGGATTTGACCGAGGGATATAATATAGTTAAAGTAGTACACTCAAGTTATGGTCCATGTGAATGAATGAATGAGTGGGAAGGGCATTTAGGAAGTGGATGAATTGTTTGCTTGGAATTATGGTTCATTGAGGTTGATCATGTGAGCCACACTCACAAGGCCACTCAACCCCTCCAATATAGCATGCATTCCCCACTTTGGAAGTTGGAAAGGAATGGGCATTTGTGGTATTATTATTCCCTCGTCTCCATGCCGTCTCCATGCCTATCCTCCATTTTCTCGGTAAGATCCCGCATCGATTGGAGAGAAGAATGAGTGTCAGTGAGGACGTTTGCTCGATCTCAAAGGGGGGTGGATTGTGAGATCCCACATCGTTGAAGAAGGGAACGAAACATTATTTATAAGGGTATGGAAACCTCTCCCATATCGATTAGAGAGAAGAATGAGTGCTAGTGAGGACGTTTGCTCGATCTCAAAGGAGGTGGATTGTGAGATCCCACATCGATTAAAGAAGGGAACGAAACATTATTTATAAGGGTGTGGAAACCTCTCCCTAGCATACACGTTTTAAAAACCTTGAGGGGAAACTTGAAAGGGAAAAGCTTAAACAGAACGACATCCAGTAGCGGTGAGTTTGAGCTATTACATTAAAACTCTAAGTTTTAGGGTTACTGTGGCCAACCGTGGTGTTTGTCGAGCTTTTGTATGGACTTCTTGTCGGATTATCAAAATATACGCTTCTTCTCAATTAAAACAAGGTTAATTTACAAGTTTTGAATCGAAGAGCTAACTTGTTTCATAACGTTTCTCTTTTCATGTTTTTTTTTCTTCTCGATTTTTAATAAATTAATTAAGATTGTATTTGAATTACCTTTCTAAAGGATTAATTTTGTAAAAATCGAATCTGAGTTTGAAAAATAAAATTTTTTGAACGAAAACATTTGAATCTAAATGTTAAGAAACTTATTTCTGAGTGTTTAATCGAGAATTCCTTTCAAAATTTCGCAATATATTAAAATGACTCAAATACTCTCATACAACTTTCACCTCTCCATGATCGCTATTGACCACCACCCATTAGCAACCACTCCCGTCCATTGCAAGCAACAAATTATCATCAAAGGCCACTCAACCGACCATCGATGAACAATCATAGTATTTATATTTAGCAATCAGTCAATTATAAGTTATTAAATCAAAATATTGTGCTTAAAAACACTTCCGAAAAAATATAGAACGTTTTAGCTCTAAGTCGACACAAAACGTATTTGAACGGATACGCAATCGAAATGAACCCTAAATCACTTCAAACTCAATGAGTGAGACAAAACATTTTTATAATTTCCAAGAACAATTAAATTAGATGTTTGATGACAAAACAACAAGGCAAAAAAATTCTGTCTTTATATGGGAAGAGTCACATGAAATGGTGTCGAGAGAGCTTGTGAACAGATTTTCACTGTTCCTCTTGTGATTTCTTCTTTCCCTCTCTTTAAAAAAAACCCTTCAAAGGTCACTTTTTTTCCTTACACCATGAGAAAACTCCATTCCTTCTCTGCTTTTCTGGGTTTCATCTTCTTGCTCCACCTTGTTCTTGCTGTTCTTGTTGATTCATACGGTCCCTTCTCTCTCAAATCTCAAATCTCTTTGATTTTCTGTTGTTTTCTTGGGAAAATCTTGTGTTTTGCTTCTTATCTTTTTGTGGGGTTGTTTTGTTTGTTGCAGATGGGCCTTTATACGATTACACAGCTCACACTGAGGTAATATTATGCTCTGTTCTATCAGTTTCAAACTTTTTTGCTCTGTTCCTGAAATGGGAAGCTGAAAAGGAGCTATCTTTTTCAAATGGGGTTCTTTGATAGTGTAAATTACGTCCAGAGAAGCCACTTTACAATGGAGGAATCCTTAGAAATCGACCCTCCATTCTCCAAAACACTGGGAGCTCTTCAGCTGCTGCCTATTCCCCTGCATTCCTCTTGCGCAATCTCACAGACCATACCTTTTATTCCTTTTCGAGTAAGCTTCGTGTTCTTCGTGTTCTTCATGTTCTTCGTGTTCTTCGTGTTCTTCGTGTTCTTCGTGTTCTTCGTTTGAGCCAGAAGATCAGAATCCAGCTAACTCAGAGTCACTTGGATTATAGGTTGGGTGAAGGTAGGAGGAGCAGTGTCAAGTGTTGTGAGGGCAAGCCTCAGGACTGAGAATGATACTCACAATTGTATTGGCACTGTTTTGGCTAAGCGTGGCTGTTGGTCTTTTCTCAAAGGTGGATTCTTTCTGAACTCGCCTTCAAATTTCTCTATTCTGTTCTTTCAGGTATGAACAGAAAATGATTGTGAATGAAGGTATTCGATTTAGTTCAATTGGGTGTTCATTGAATTCTTTGTTCTTTTGACAGGTTTTTGATGATGGAGATGCTAATATAGCCATTGATAGCGCTTCTTTACAGCCGTTTACTGAAGAAGAGTGGAGGGTTAATCAAGAACTCAAGATCAATACTGTAAGTTGCACGTTGGTTGGAGAGGGGAATGAAGCATTCCTTACAAGGGTGTGGAAACCTCTCCCGAGCAGACGCGTTTTATCGTGAGTTGACCCAATACGTAACCGGCCAAGGTGGACAATATCTATTAGTGGTGGGCTTGGATTGTTACAAATGGTATCAAAGTTAGACACCTGGCGGTGTGCTAGCAAGGACGCTAGGTCTCCAAGGAGATGGATTGTGAGATCCTATATCGGTTGGAGAGGGGAATGAAGCTTTCCTTATACGGGTGTGAAAACCTCTCCCTAGTAGACGCGTTTTTAAAATCGTGAGATTGATGGCGATACGTAACGAGTCGAATTGGACAATATCTGTTAGCGGTGAGCTTGGGCTGTTACAAATGGTATCAAAAGCAGACACCGAGCGGTGTGTCAGCGAAAACGCTGGCCCCCAAGGGGGTGAATTGTGAGATCCTACATCAGTTGGAGAAGGGAACAAAGCATTCCTTATAAGAGTGTGGAAACCTCTCCCTAGCAGACCGTTTTTAAAACCGTGAGACTAACGACGATATGTAACAGGCCAAAACGGATAATATCTGTTAACGGTGGGCTTGGGCTGTCACAAATGGTACCAGAGCCAAACATCGGGCAGTGTGACAGCGAGGACATTCGGCCCCAAATGGGGTGGATTGTGAGATCCCACATTAGTTAGAGAGGAGAAAGAAGTATTCCTTATACGGGTGTGGAAACCTCTCCCTAGCACACACGTTTTAAAACCGTGAAGTTAATGGCATACTTAACGGGCCAAAGTGGACAATATTTATTCGCGGTGGGCTTGAGCTATTACACCTTGAAGTAACGTTAGTTTTTCGGTTTGATATTTGACTAATCGATATGAACAGGTGAGGAAACGAGCTGTGACAGTTCATGTCTCTGATAAACAAGGAGGGAGGTTAGAAGGAGCAGTGATTCATGTAAAACAAATCTCCAAAGACTTCCCATTTGGATCTGCCATTGCGAAAACCATCATAGGAAACTTACCTTATCAGGTAAATCATCTCAAAAAAGCAGTCAAAATTCCAGTTTTTAATCTGTTTCTCAAATCAACATCTCATTTTTACTGCCAGGATTGGTTCGTGAAGAGATTCAACGCAGCTGTTTTCGAAAACGAACTAAAATGGTATGCAACAGAGCCAGAACCAGGGGCTCTAAACTACACAACAGCTGACAGAATGTTAGAATTTATCCGAGCCAACCAGATAACTGCTAGAGGCCACAACATCTTCTGGGAGGATCCAAAGTACACGCCGCCGTGGGTTCGAAACCTCACCGGAGCGGCCCTACAATCGGCGGTCGATTTGCGGATAAAGGGGCTGTTGAGTAGATACAGAGATGAGTTCATACACTGGGATGTGAGCAATGAAATGCTGCATTTTGATTTCTATGAGAAGGGTCTTGGTGGTAATGCAACATTGCATTTCTACAAGACAGCACATGAGATTGATCCATTGGCTACACTGTTTATGAATGAGTTCAATGTGGTGGAGACTTGCAGTGATGTGAAATCTACTGCCGATTCTTATATTGATAGGCTTAAGGAACTCAAGAGAAATGGGGTTTCAATGGATGGGATTGGTTTGGAGGGTCACTTCACTGTCCCTAACCCACCTCTAATTAGAGCCATCTTGGACAAATTGGCCACTCTTGACCTTCCTGTTTGGCTCACTGAGGTTGATATCAGCAAAGCTTTGGATCAAGAAACACAGGTAATTTAACAGTTCTGTTGCACCAAAGTTCATTCTATATTAGTGTAAATTTTCATAGGGATGGCATAATTTTAGTTTTAGAACCCGAACACACCACTAGCAGATATTGTCCCCTTTAGGCTTTCCGTTCTGGGCTTGATTTTAAAATGCGTTTACTATGGAGAGAGTCTAGCCCTACTTTGACCAGTGCCTCGCACCGTCTAGTGACTGGCTCTGATACCGTTTGTAACAACTAAAACCCACTGTTAGCAGATATTGTCTGTTTTGGCCCATTATGTATTGTCGTCAGTCTCACGGTTTTAAAACGTGTCTGCTAGGGAAAAGTTTTCACACCCTTGTAAGGAATGTTTTGTTCCCCTTCTCTAACCGATGTGAAATCTCATATTTACGCTTGATTTTGAATATCAACCTTTAAACCTTGTTATATACCAAGGTTAATCGTTGGTTTGAATCTCGACTTCAATCATTTTGTTTTATGCTTCAAATCGTTTTGATAACTCCAACTTTTACGGGTGTGGAAGCCTCTAACTAACAGGCGTGTACTAAAACCTTAAGGGGAGGTACATAAGGGAAAGCTCAAAGAGAACAATATAGGCTAGTGGTGGGTTTGGGCTGCTACAAATGGTATTAGAGCCAATCACTAGGTGGTGTGTCAATGAGCATGTTAGCCCCAAGAGGGGTGGATTGTGAGATCTCACGTCGGTGGAAGAGGGAATGAAACATTCAAGGGTGTAGAAATCTCTCCCTAAGACGTATTTTAAAACCTTGAGAGAAAGCCAAGAAGGGAAAGACTAAAGAGAACAATATATGCTAGTGATGGACTTGGGCTCTTACAAGACACAAGCTATACCGAAATTTTGGGTGCTTAATACACGGTTAGCATGTCATCGAGAATCATGAACTTTCAAGGACCCTCGAGATACACAAGGGAAGAGTGTTTTATCATCGAAACAAAAAACGAACGAGACGAATGAAGGCAATGTGCCTCTTTCTTTTTCATTTGACATGAAATTCTCTCTTTGTAGGCTTCTTATTTGGAGGCTGTGCTAAGAGAAGGCTTCTCACACCCAGCCGTGGGTGGCATTGTGCTATGGACGGCGCTGCATCCAAACGGCTGCTACCAAATGTGCTTGACAGACAGCAACTTTCAGAACCTCCCAGCCGGCAACGTCGTCGACAAGCTCCTAAAAGAATGGCGAACCGGAGATATCGAAGCTAAGACCGACGACCATGGCTCCTTCAGCTTCTATGGCTTTTTGGGTGAATATGAAGTTAATGTTAAGTATGAAAATAGAACTGTTACTTCAACTTTTCCTGTCTCAGTTGGTGATGAAACCAAACACTTCAGCATTCAGTTGTAGATTTTACACCGAAGATTCGATCATCAACTTGAGTGTGATCTGTGTAATCTCCACTGGAACTTAAACAAATCTTCATATTCCACTATACCAAAATGATAATATAAGTAAAGGGGCTTTGAAAAGTTGCATCTTTTTTCATTTTTTTATGAACTGACAGACAAAAAGCCAAGGCTGTGTGACCTGTGACTTGCATTACAGGCCAAGCGATCCTTCTCTGATACAAAAAAACCAGCCCTTCTTGTCAACTTGTTCACATCACAAGCAATGTGTTGATTTATACAATAATGGAACGGAACAAACTACCCGTGATAGCTTGTAGCGGTCTAAATTCACAGCTAGCAGATATTGTCTTCTTTAGATTTTTCCTTTGAAGGGCTTCCTCTCAAGAATTTGAAACGCGTTTGTTAGGAAGAGGTTTCCACACCCTTATAAGGAATGTTTTGTTCTCCTCTCTGATCGATATGGGATCTCACAATCCACCCCCTTAAAGGCCCAACGTCTTCACTGGCACACCGTCCAGTGACTGGCTCTTAAACCATTTGTAACAGACAAAACCCACTAGTAGCAAATATTGTTCTCTTTGGACTTTTACTTTAAGGGTTTCCCCTCGAGATTTTAAAACGCATTTGCTAAGGAGAGGTTTCCACACCCTTATAAGCCGCCCGATGTGAGATCTCACGTAGGTTTAAGAAACTGAACTGAACTAAAACACTTCCAAGCTAAATAGAAAATGAATCATTGAAGAAGATGGCATTTTACAAGCTGGGGGTCGAGATCCTTTCCTTCTCAATGTTCCTTACTTCAAAAACTAAAGCCAAACATAGGGGGGAAATTGGAGAGGGCTACAAGAATACAGAAGACAAGATAACAATAAACGTTACAACAAACAGTATAATGGATGGAGGAGACACAGTTTTAGCTGCGTCTCCCATAGCCAGACCAGCCAACCATGACCCATCTGCTAGCATAGCTTCCCCAGATCCTGACGCCGACCCCGACCCTGACCCCGACCCCAACTCTGATCCTGAACTAGCACCTCTCCCTAACATATCCGTTCCAGAGGCTCCCGAATACCCCATCCCATACTCCGACCCCGACCCCGACTCAAACCCAGATTCAGATCCATACTCTTGAGATGCATCAGGTGTTGTTGGAGTAGGAATACTCGATGATTTTTGGCTGCACCAAGTCATAGAATGATTGACCCACATGTTAATCTTTCAGTATAATATAATATTAGTTCATCATGTTCTTTGTTGACAGCAGCAAATGCTCCACAACCACTGGACAATTATTCTATATTCATCACTTAAAGAGAATCTTTGGCAGTATAGCACTGGCATTTTCAGCTAACTAAGCTTATTATAATCAGAATCCCATATGCCTAAACCAAATTCCTTCAATCATTTCGATCAATAACTATCTGACCTAAAATATTTCATACTGAACTATAAAAAAATGGTTAAAACATGAACAGAAAATGGATTATACCTTGGAGATGAAGGGCAAAATGTAATGGTGTAATCGGCGCCGGTACAAGTGAATGTGCTCGTAGCATCGTCGTAGGCGTAGCTATACGACCTCGGACAAGCAGATTTGAACATTTCCGAGTACACCGACGGCTTACAAGAGTTGGGTGAACCGTACGCGCCGCTACAACAATACTCCGCAGTCCCAAACGCCTCACACGCGCTCTTACACGCGTCTCCTTCCCCAACTCTCAGCTCCGGCGGACATTGACGGTTCAGATCCGTGGAGCATCCCGTCGAAGCACACTGACCAGACCCGCCGGTTCCTTCAACGATCATGGGGAGATTATATCCATCAACGAGACTAACATCGTAAAAGTCCTGCCCGCCAGTACCGAGAGTGAACTCAGCGAGAGTAGCCGGCGGGGCAGCTCCAGCGCCATTGCACTCGACTTGACCAGAACCGCAGTCGCCGGTTACGCAGGATCCAGAACCGGATCCGTCGAAGTTACAGGTAGTTCGGCCCCAGAAACGACCGGACCAACCAGTAGGAGCGAGAAAGGAGCGGGAAGTGTCCTTGGGGAGTTCGAAACCGGTGGTGCCGAGAGTAGGGTTGCCGGCATTGGCGAGAATGCCGGGCCAAACGGTGAAATCGCACCGGTTAACGAAGGTGAATGTGGCGGCTCTGCAAATGGCGAGTAAATGGAGTGATGCGAAAATGAAAGCGGTTAAACGGCGGAACGAGGAAGCCATGGGAATGGAGCGGAGGTTATGGCGGTAGAGATTCCGTCAGAAATGTCTGCAAAAACCAGAGAGAGAGAGAGAGAGAGAGGAGAGAGAAAGAAGAGAGAGAAAGGAGAATGAAAAAAAGAAGGAAGAAGAAGGGTAATAACCATGGCGGAGGCGCTGTTTTAGCCCTTTTTCTCTTTTTTTATTTTTTATTTTTTTCATTTTCTCAATCATTTTTAGTCTCACTTTCCAATTTTTACTTTTTAAGATTTAATAATTTAATTTCAATAAAATTTAACAATTTATTTAATTAAAAATAAAATTTCAAAACAATTGTTTTTATATTCAATTTTTGTACATAAAATATAATTTTTTTGACAAATTAATTATAGTATTAAAAAAATAATCATAATATTAGCAATATAACACTATATTCCTTAAAAGAATTTAGTTATAGAATATTAAAAATAATATTAAGCATGATTAAAAGGTTTTTATTTGTCAAAAAAGTAGAAATTAAAATATTTGAATTTATACTTTTCCTAATGGGAATGGAATTATCATTTATTATCTATAGTGGGCCTAAATAAACACTATTTCTCCACTAATTTTAATTTAAAATATTTTAATTATTTCTCTTTTTATATTATAAATAATTAGTCTACAATATTTACTAATAAAATATTAATTAAGATTAATCCAGGCTAAAATAAGATTTTTTTAAATTATTAAAATTAAAAATACAAATTTTATCTCTAGAATTTGAATTTAATCTTAATTTAGATTTTATAGTTATATTTTTTAATATTATAAGTGAAAAAATCATTAAAAATATTTAAATTAATTTTATCAATTTTTTATTTATTATAATTATTGGATTTTTATGTGATGTAATAAAAATCTCCACATGTGAAAATAAAAAAATTAAAGAATTTGAGCGAAAGTGATTAAATTTCCATAATTGTTCGCATGCAAGAGAGAGTTATCAGGTCCAAGTGAGGTGTATAGTAGAGTTTAAGAAGATGCAATCATAGTTAGCCACGTGTACTGCCAGAAAAGAGATGGGCCCACAAAAAGTCCTTTTACGTGTCACATCCAAACCCACCGAAAACCAGAAGGTGCTGATGCTGCTATGGTGGGGAAGAGTCCAACGTGGAGACAAAATGAAAGCAGGGTCCCAATAATCAAGGGTGTTGAAAGTGACACGTTGGATGATGCTGACCGTTGATAGACTCCGGTGGGCCATTGGTTGTTGAAGCGTAATTAGGGCAAAAGCATTGGATTCCTCCTTCTACAGTCTCTTCTTTTTATGCATTGAACTGGAAAATTTTGACCCATAATATCTATTTTTTCTTTTCTTTTTATTTATTTATTCATTTTAAAACTCAACAAATAAAAAGTTTATTTGTAATTAAAATTAAAAAAAAAAATTATTTATAAACTTAATTTTAAAAATAAAAAATTAAATATTTATTAATCGGGTCTTGCTAATCCTATTTTGTTGACTCGAATCTTGATTTTTTTCTATCAATTTTTTTACGAGTAATTAATAAAGTAAGGGATTTTGGTGTGCGATTCAAATCTCATATATATATATTTAATAATGACTGAAAAGTAAAGTAAATTTATCCGAATGGTTGGTTTTTTTCACTATTGTAAATCTCGACTTTATCCTCCTTTCTTTATTTACCTTTTGCGCCTAAAAATAATACCTTTTTAACGCTCATTTAACTCTCCTCTCGTGTCTTAAGTATATGCATCTCTTTCGAGGTCTCCATAGAAAAAGAAAGGAAAAAACAGTTCAGGTAATGTTGTCCTTGTTCTTTTAATTTTGTCGGGTTACGTATATGTTTGGATAATTCAAAATATCACGCGTTTCTCTCCGGATAGATTCTCATACGATACATATGTAACATAATTTAAAAACTATACCCTAAATTTATATCAAAGTATTTGAAACAACTATTAATAGATATTGTCCGTCTTGACCTATTACATATCATTGTCAGTTTCATGGTTTTAAAACGCGTCTAGTGGGGAAAAGTTTCCACACCCTTATAAAAAATGTTACGTTTCCCTCTCCAATTGATGTGGGATCTCGTACTATACTTTCTATGAGGACAGTTTGACATGTAGGTTACACCCAAGTTGACTTATGATCCAATCGGGCTAGAACCGTAGCCTAGACTTGACATTAAACAACTCTATTTGAATCAATTTAAATGGTTCAAATTGTTCGACTCGACGTTCAAAAAACCCTGAACATCCTGTAGGTCTCTATTTTGTAGGTAGCCTCGTATCGTACTATTCGACGTGTCCTCTAGAAAAAAGATATTATTTCATCTAATTTAACTAATATTAAAATTAAGGTAAAGTAAGTAAACGACAAAAGGATGTGGTTGGTTGTTTTGAAAGGGGAATTAATATCCAATTCTACATGTCGTTTTTCCTGTTTCCACGGGGCCGAAAAAAGAGAGAATCCAACCACGTGAAGCTCACATAATCGATATTGTTTTTTAGTGTCGGTTTTTACTCCATAATTCCATCAAATTAAAAATAAAAAAATAAAAAAAGATAATAAAAATAATTAATCTGAATTCTTCCAAAACAATAATAATATCATATCAACTTCAACTGTGTATAAACAAAAAAGCCTTCCATTTTTTGAGTATGCTGTCGGCGATACGCCCGTCTCGAACTCCCCTCTCCGTCCCTCGACACCTCGTTTCGAGACTATAAGCCTGAAACTTACACGGAAGGCTGATGTCAGTAACAGAAGGTTTTGTTAATTTATATAGGCATTAGTATTGAGTTAAACCTGCCGATCGAATGCTGATCGATCTTCGGCTTCTCAAGTACATCATGGTCTTGTTCACGAGCGGTAACGCTGCCCCGTCTTTCCTTGCACTCAACACTTTCTGACTGCAATTTAGACTCCACATATAGCTAAGATTAGACACGTTTGCATAGACAATTCGAACTCGTATATACTTTTATGATCTAATTAACTCGACCCATAATCTCAAAATTGATTGAATATCGAGCTAAAATATAAGATCGGCTCGAAGATTACGAGACTACTAGCATTACGAACCGACAATGAACTCTTAATAGAACCGAGATCTAATTCCAAAACGGATCTAAAGTTCGTGTCGAAGTGATCTTAAAATGGTAAAAATCACTTAAATGATTCATACTAATTGAATTGACCAATCAGAAAGCAGCTCTAAAAATGTTCATTCAATCAATAAATTTGGAACAGATGGACTGGTCAATGCTACAGACAGGATCCACGTGGCAGAAAACAATTGGGAGATAAATGACCTATCAAATGAGGGGCAATTTAGTAAATTTACCTGGTGTAAGGTAGTGGACAAAATATGATAAGGTAGTCGGCGGATGCGCACGTGAAAGTGCTGGTTTTGTCATCATACGCGTAGCTATAAGAGCGTGGGCAAGCATGTTTGAAGAACTCCGAATATACAGAAGGACGACACGTGTCAGGCGTAGAGAACGCTTCACTGCAACAAAATTGCGGAGCATTAAAAGCCTCACACGCGCTTCTACAAGCCACGCTACTTCCACCGCGACTACCACCACGCGCTACTCGTAGCTCCGATGGACACGCGCCGTTCAAATCCACCAAACAGCCGGTAGCAGCGCAACCGCCTCTGGTTCCACCTTTGGCCACAACCAGCATCGGAAGATTATAACCGTCGACCAAGCTGACGTCGTAAAAATCAAGCCCATCGGCGCCGTTGAGAGTGAACTCCGCCAAGGTAGCCGGTGGTTTAGCACCGCCGCCGTCACACTCCACTTTACCCGACCCACAATCGCCGGTGAGACAAGAGAACTTCCCATCTGAATCTAACCCACAAAGGGTCCGACCCCATAACCGACCCGACCAAGATTTCGGGACCGGAACGATCTTGGATTTGCCGCTGCGGAGGGCGAAGCCGGTGGTCGGAAGCTGGGGGGTGTTGGCGCCTGATAACAGACCCGGCCAAATCGTGGTCCGACACTTGTTGATTAGCTTAAAAGACGTCGATTGAACATCTAGAGAAACAGGAAAATGAAGAACACGGGGTGAATTTATAGATCAAAAACACAAAAAGTTGAGATTAAGAAACGGATTCGGAAGAACAGGGAACAAAAGAGGGGAATTTAGGGCGTCGATTCTGTTTACCTGGGAGAAGAAGAAGAAGAGTGAAAAGAGTGGCGAGGAGGAGTGAGCGATCCATTGGAAGATTGAAGGAAAAGCGATAAGATTGGGGTTTTGATGGGATTGGAAGAACTTTACCTTCCTTGTTGCGAGAGAAATACACAGCACTTCGCATATGCTCTGTTTTTGCTTTCTCTCTTTTTCCCGCTTTCTTTATTTAATTCTAATTTTATCGCTCCTACGAACCACTTTCAATTGTTGGGAGATAAGTTTATCTTAGCTACTTAAGGGAAAGATCATGGGTCTATAAGTAAGAAATATCATGAACCCTTTACGAGGTTGATGTCACTAGTGTGGATTGTGAGATACCTCTCCATGACACGTTTTGAGAACCGTACGACAATAGTTGAGAGTGTTGGACGAACATGACTCTTCACAATGGTATGATATTGTCCACTTTGAGCATAAGCTCTCATGAATTTGTTTTGTGGTTCCCCAAAAATGACTCATACAATGGAGTTAGTATTCCTCGGTTATAAACCCATGATCATTCATTAAATTAGTCGATGTGGGACTTTCATCATCGAACATAGAGAAACATAGAGAAGGAAAGGAAGGGAGAAGAAAAGTTGAGAAAGGTGGATGGAGTGTTGGAGGGCTTTTCTAATCCATTACCCGTAATCACAGCAAACTAATTTACATACACTTTGATCAAAGATGGAACAAAGAGAACAATTATTATACAGATTTTGTAAGAAGAAGATGAAGAAGAAGACGAAGAAGATGAAGAAAAATCAATGAAATCCTCTCGAACCTCTGGACTGATACAGTTCCAACCTACTCTTAGCTTCTGGCAGCAGACCTTCTATGGTGGGTTCTTCCGCTAAGTGCGCCTGTTTTGCAGACCATTCCAGCACTATCAGTACCTCTTCTTGTGCTAGCGTCTCACTATCAGGAACATGTAAAGCTATGTAACACAGCAGAATCAACGAAGGAATTTGAACCATTTGTTCTCCAAAATACACCAACTGGATTAGATGCTTCGTTCCTCCTGCTTCTATGATCGCTTTGCAATGGTTTTCATGTAGGAAGTTGTCTGTACACGCGAATTTGTTCAGTGCAATCACCGCCTCCATTGACACCTCTGCTTCTCGTTCGTCCAGCAGCTTCACCAGCGGCCCGATGATCCTGGTCTCGGTGGCTCTGAACGTCCTAGCCAAGTGTCCAATCGCTTGGATCGACGGCATCAGCAGCTCGCAATTCGCTCTCTCGACGATTTTCAGTAACTGATCCACGACGGCCTTGGCGGCAGGGGAGGTGGGTTTGAACCCAGATCGACGAAGCTCGGCGTTCTGCTCGGCGACGGCGGTGATTTCCATCAATGCCATGGCGGAATAGTACTTGACATCCACGGAACCTGTCTCTAATAGAACTGCAAAGCATAACAGAGCTCTCGACTCTGTTATGTTGCGGCAAATGGTAACATTCCCTTTGCATAGTTGCCATAGAGATCTAGCTGCCATGGCTTTCATTTGGGCCTTGGTAGCAGGGTCCTCGTATTCCCTACCCTTTATGCTAGTCCCTGACAGTGCGGCGTGGTGGTGCGGCCGCGTAGTGCTGTGATGATTACCCTTTTGTGGGTTTTGTGATTCATGAGTATTGGACTGACCCTTTACAGGATTCTTCATAAACAACGTGTCGGTAACTACATTATGCATTTGGCTAGGCAATTGATTCCCAGTTGGGTGATTCACTTGTTTATACTCGTCTTCACCATGTTCGGAACCATTCGTATTAGCCATCAACACCGAATGAATCGATTGCTTGGAAGGAATGGTGTAGCGGCTATGTTCTTGGATGGTCTCGAAGGCGAGATGGCTAACCAGAAGCCGAATCACATTGTTTTGAGCGAAATGGTCTTGACATTTGGGATGGTAAGTGGCCATTTCCGAGACAGCCCAAGCCACCACGCATTGAACCTGCATATGCCCATCTTTGAGGATTTTCGCGAAAACAGAGCACACCCCACAATTCACAATCTGTTCCACGCTCTCCGAGTCTCGACCCAATAACCCAATGGCCCTCGCGGCGTGTTCTTGACCTTCCATTCGCCCTTCCTTAGCCAATTTCAGAAGCGGCACAACGCCGCCTTCTTCAATAATCAATTTCCCGTACCGATCGTTGTCTCGAGCTAAGGATGCCAGAGAAGCGGCAGCGTCGGATCGTTCTTCTAAAGTACCCGTGTGAAGAATCGCGACCTGTTCCCAAATGAGACCCAAAATGGGTTCATTAGAAGCGATGGGAGGAAGGCCGAGGTATTCATCGTCGCGATCCTCGGCGGGGATGGAGACGCGGAGAAGCCAAGAGACATCGCCGATTGAATTTTCGAGCTGGGTGGAGATTTTTTTGAAGGAGGCAGCGTTGATAATGGTGAACATACGTTTCATTATACCATTGGAACGACATTTCATGACGAGGGTGAAGGCCTTGTCGAGAACTTGCTCGGTGTCGTCGATGATGCGGCGGGTGGGACGCTCGTAAAGGTCGTTGCTGGCGCGGGCGGCTTGGCGGAGGAGGGTCGCGAGTTTTTCGGTTTTGGTTTTGAGTTCGATGCATTCTTGCTTGAAGGTTTGGGCGCAATCGGCGTTTTTGGTCACCTGGTCGGCCAGTTGGATGGGCCTTGCCAGGATCTCCTTGACAATGCCGGCCATGGCCGAAACGGGGGACCGATTCTTCGCCGGAAAATTCCTCTGTTTTTTTCTTTTTTTTTTGGGGGGAATTAGAAAAAATTCGACATGACTGTCGGAATGGTGGATTGAGAGGGGACACGTAGGCGAGAGGTGGGCCCCCCCCTAATTTCGGCTCTATTATGTTCTAATTTTTTCTTTTATGTATTTTAATTTGTAAAAATAGAAAACCTTTCTATTTATGGCCCCCAATTTTGAATTGTATTTTATCATTTTTTCTAAAAAAGACAGCGTTTAATTTTTTTTTTCTATTAATTGTAAATATAATCCTAAAATAAATTTTAAAATTTTAAAATTTTAAATATATTAATATTCTAAATTACCATCATCTAAAAATAAATAAACCTTAATTATTCTTCGATTGTGACACTGCAACTTGAGTTTATATTGCTTTATCTTGGAAGAACGATGCGTGGTTGAGGTGTTGAGGATCATTAGGAGTGAGTTCCATTGTCTAATTTAGAGAATTATCGTGGATTTATAAGTGAGGAATACTATCTCTATTGGTATGAGACATTTTGGGAAGCGCAGAGCAAAGTCATGAGAGCTTATGCTCAAAGTGTACAATATCATACTATTGTGGAGAGTCGTGATTACTAACATGGTATCAGAGTCATGCCCTAAACTAAGCCATGTCCATAGAGTCCTTAAATATTGAACAAATAATTGTGAGTCTCGAAGGTGTAGTCAAAAGTGACTAAAGTGTCGAATAAATGGTGTATTTTGTTCGAGGACTCTAGAGAAAAGAGTCGAGCCTCGATTAAGAAGAGGCTTATAGTGTACTTTGTTCGAGGGGAGCATTGTTGAGAATTGTTGGGAGTGAGTCCCATATTGGCTAACAATCTCAACGCCCAAAATGCACAAAAAAGCCACATGACTCGAGACAATAACATTAATGCACTATACTAAATCCACTCGAACGTGCTATACAATGATATTGGCATTAGAACAATCATTTAGCCTAGTGTTGGCTGCCGTAAGTCGAAGACATGAAAACTCTAGTTAACACCATTCACAAAGAACGTTTCGTGAGTTGTGCTCGTTGTTTAATAGCTCACATTATTTACAAGAAGATACATTAGAGTATAATCTTTTCAAGAAACGTGATACAAACTTCAACAATCTGTCGAGAATGAATTTTTACCGTTCAAAGCCAGAAAAGAATTTTAGATTCAGAACACAACCGCATTGAAAAATTATTCAAGAAGAAGAACGTATCTAACTCCCTAAATTGATCATGGAGGCGTTGTGAGTTGTCATGAATACTTTTGATACATTCCCGACTTCGATTCATGAATCCATTAAATTCATTTGATTCATCTCCCATATTCGTACATAAATCATCTTGATTCATGTGTAAATATTAGCGTTACTTCGATTCATATATAAGAATTTAGTATTGTTATGCCTATATAAAAGTTTGTTTAGCATTATCCTCCGAAATAATGTGATATTTAATAATTTAAAAAATAATAATAAATAAAATAGGAGAAATTAAAATTTTAATAATAATAAAAAAAGAGATATAAATATATAAAATGGGGACAGTTAACAGTCAATTGAATTGCAAGATAATATACATTTCAAAACGACGTCGCTCGCTCGCTTGCTCCACCAGCTCCAGAATTATTCACAGTAGATAATAATAATAATAATAATTAAAAGCATAATTAATTCTGTTCTTGAAATCCGCCCCTGATTTTTACATCTTTTTTAATTCAATTTCGCTACCAACATTGGTCGGATTCCCAATTCCGCCGCGTGTAGTAACCGGAATATCCCGACACCGGCGTACCCGAAACCGAAATCACTCGACCTCTGTAAATCTTCCTGTCGTAATCCGCCCTTTTAACCGGATCCGACAATGTCGAATACGCCGCCTGAATCTTAATAAACTCCTCCGCCGAATTCTTCGCCACCACATCCGGATGACAGATCCTCGCCAGTTTCCGGTACGCCGCCTTGATCTCCCGGGTAGAAGCTGTCGTCGGAATCCCAAGCACCTCGTAAAACGACGAATGCCCAATTGACATTTCGACGCCGAAACGCAGCCCCGTCGTTCGATCCGTCGCTGTGGAGGTCGCCGACGCAACCACGGCTGGATTCCGCCGCTGTACGGATGGGCGGAGAGGGGAGTGGGTGAAAGAAGTGAATAAGGAAAAAGCCATTGAGATTTTTGTTGAACGGGGACGATGAAATGGAAGGGACAGAGGAAGTGGGTTTTTTTATAGAGTGCGCCGAGGCGGAAAAAGAACAATCGTTTTTTCACGTATCATGATGATATGTGTGTGGAAGTCTTATCCATTTGGAGGGCAAAATTGGAAAATATAAAATTATTCGACGTGGCCATCTACATTTTTCAAAAAATATTTTAATTTTAATTTTAAATATATGTCAAAAAAATATTTCTCAATCTTAATTTTAAAATTCTATATATATATATATATATATATTAATACTCTTATCTTATTTAAATGTGGTATTAGTTGATTTATATATTTTTTTTTACTATAAATTTAGATAATTAAAAAAAAAAAAATAGTATGAGATTTGTACATTTGTGATGAGGATGTGAGTCAGCTTCACAGTGTTTTAAGGATAAGGCATGTGAATTTAGGCACAAAATGTTCTGTTTTTTGTTGGGACGAAAATATTATAGCCGAATTTGTGGTTTCAAACACCACCTCAGTGTTGGATTCTATGTACGAGGATTTTTCTATTAAATTAATTAATTGATATATATATATATATAGGTATTTTTCTAAAATAATGGTTTAACAAATTTTAAATTTGTTCGGTCCACTTTGAGCATAAGCTCTCATTTAATACTATGTTAGATGAACACGACTCTCCATAATAGTATCGTATTGTCCACTTTTAGCATAAGCTCTCATTAGTTTGCTTTGGCTTCTCCAAAAAATCTTGTACTAATGGTGAGATTATTTAAATTTACCTAAATTAGCAGATGTGTTATTCAACCTAATTGAGATATTTATTATTATTTAAATTTTAATAAAACTAATTTTATATGGTTGTTATTTAAATTGATTTTATTGGTTTTTTAATATATATATATATTTTGTTTCCCACCTTTAATTTTTTTGAATTTTTAAATTCCTATATAATATATCGAAATTTTAAACGTGCTTTCAATTTTTTATCACATTAAAAGGTCCATCATAGACGTACTCATCATTTTTTTAATTACCGCATATGTTAAATAAAAATAATAATGTCTTATTAAATATATAATTAAATAATTTAATAAATTTGATCATTAAAATATTAAAAATATTATATGTACTTCTAGTAAGTTATGGACTAGATCATAATTATTTTCAACGAGTCCACATAAGTGATCTCAGTTTTTTCATCGGGTCTAGATAGAGACTGAGACCAAAGATCATGGACAACTAATTTTCGAGTAGATCCCGTTTAACCATTTATTCAGCATAACTCTAATTAATTACGAATAATTATACATTTATCACAAACAAACCCACACAAATTAATCACAGATTTATCAATTTAATTATTAAAAAAAAAAAAAAAAAAAAAACCCCAAATTTTTAGGCCTTCCCTTCAATTCTTGCACTGGTGAGCCCAACACAAGCATCCACGAAATCTGCATCAATAAAATCCGTCGACAAAACCTGCAATTTGTCAGCCACGCCCTTCGCGAAGCTCTGATTAATAAACAACCGAGCAAATCCACGGATCCTCCTCGTCACCGGCTTCACACACACCACTGGATTATCGGGCGTCGGCGTCACCGTATTCTCCACTCTGTAAAAGTACTTCCGGCTCGATACCGGCGCCTGGGCCGCCAAGAATTGCAGATTGCTCTCGAACTTCTTCCATGGCAGATCCGTGTTGATCCAATTGTCCTTCAAATACCCACCGCTCCATAACGGGTCGCCGCGTTTCGGTGCCGGCGATTTCCTCGGCTTCCAAATGCAGATCACTCTCCTCGGCAACAATTCCTTAATCGTCTTCTGGAACACGCGATCGTCGTTGTGGATTAAATGATCGCCGAGTTGTTCCACCACGTATTTGTCGAAATCTCGCGGGTCATTGTGGCCGAATTCGGTTCGGATCTCGAGGATAATGATTTCCGATTGTGTTTCGGCGAGGAATTTCTTTACGTCGGCAAAAACGACGTCGACGCTGTAAGTCGAGAGGATTCCATGGCAGACTAACCGATTTTCTTGAATACGGATATCGAAAAGGCGCGTGCCTAACACGAGCTGGTCGTAGATGGAGAGTGATTGGCACTGGGCGAAAGGGCGCGTGATGAAGGGAATTCCGATATCGTCGGTAGCAGAATCGTGAGTCCCTGGCCAAACGATTTGGTTTACGCGCGTTCTTTCGGAGCCGAGATTCGTCATCCACTTTTTTCTATCCGGTGGTCGGTAATCGGACCCTGGAAAATCCTCGCCGGCGGTCTGCCGGAGCTCCACCAGAGCTTTCTTCTCCGTGTGAATGGTCTTCCGCCGTTCGACCTGTTTGGATACCTGAGAACCCATTTTCAGATCGACCGACGAATCCTTCCTCGGAGAGAGTTCTTGGTTTGGAAATTAAATGATAATTTGTGTTTGATTTTTCAAAGTTTGGTAAAGCTGTTATTGGGGTGTTTTCGTAATTTCCTTTAGTGGTGGGTTAATTTCATAATTATTTATTGGTGGGTTAATTTCATAATTATTTATTGGTGGGTTAATTTCATAATTATTTATTGGTGGGTTAATTTCATAATTATTTATTGGTGGAGACTCATGTCAACCATTGCTTTTTTCAATTTTTTGTACAAACCCATTCTGCCCACATTTTCCCCAAAGCGACGTCGTTTTGAAGAAGATTGTCATAAAGCTTTTTTTTCTCTTTTTAATATATATATATATATCTTAAATTACAAATTAATTTTTTTAGTTCAATTAAGCATAAAATTTAATATTATATCTCCTAAGTTAATTAATTTTTTTAAAAAATTTAAATTTAAATTTTTAGAAACTATATCAATAAAATATTATATTACATTTTTACTTACTAAATATTATTGAATTTATTAAGTTATTTCTATTTTTAATAAAAATTATATTATAAAATAGAAGTACCCATTACAAAGTTTATTGGAAGTAAATGATTTTTTTTTTAGAAACCCAATTTCTACATAAATAAATGAAAATAAATGTTTAATTTATTGATGTTATATTCTGAGAAACAAATAACGTTCGGTACGTAAAAATATTTCTTAACGCAACAACAATTTTCATAATAACACATTAAAAATAGAAAACAACGTTTCACTTACGATATCAATATAAAATGTTCTAATGAAACAACCCATTTAATCAAAACAAACTCGAGAAATTAATATCATACTGTCTTAGAGATCAAGAATGGAAATTATACCAACTAAAATTACCCTCAAGATCTTACATAGTAACATTAATTAATATCTCATTATTATTATTAGTTATTGGCAAGGATCGAATTTGCAGGTGACGTGGCCATTACCCGAATTGGCCCGTTTGAAACGAAGGGCCGTGTGGAGGACGGCCCGTTGAGAGCCCAATAAGGCCCAATTTAAGCCTTCCACTACAGACAGTGCAGGGTAGGGGAAATGAACGGAATTGTAGGAATTGAGGAACGCCGTTATGGCTTCTCGTAGAAGGGTCCTATAAGGGTCCCCTCGCCCCTGTAGCCCGTTCCATAGGGTCAAGTCGGTCCCGTAACGGTTCGCCGCTAGTACTCCAAAAACAACGCCCACTTTCATGTCCGGGTTCACCGCTCTCCAATAACATTTGTAACGTGGATTCGTCCAATTTCTACAAATAAATAAATGTCAATAGAGATATATTTCTGATTTATAATAATATTATGATTATCCTCTGAATTGGTCAAGTGAGACTCCCTTTCAATAATTCACTTACTCATGTTGACAAGCAGATGCTTCCAAGAATGGCATCGGCGGCAGCGGAGGAAGCGGCGGCAGTTGAGGAAGCGGTAGCATCTTCGACGGAGGAGGCAAATTTGGTGGTGATGGCATAACAACCGGGGCCGGGACCGGGACAGGATGAACCGATGCGGAACAGAACGACATTGATTGAGCCGGTTGAGACAGCAACGAATCAACCACATACATTTCCATACTAAACAATCTAAACATTAACCTAAGACTCCTCGGCGGGCTACCAGCGCCGCCGCAGTCCGTCGTCGCTCCCTCTCCAGTTCCACCAACCGTCGCATAACAGCCGCTAAGATCCGGCATTCCATCAAATCTCATCGTAAAGCTTCCAAACAAATTCGTAGTCTCCTCCCTCAAATACGTCACTCCCCCATTGCCATCGCCACAAGCCACCATCACTTTAACACCTGCAACGACCAAATTAAGTTGACGGGTTACGATAAATTTAATATTAAAATAATGGGTTAGGATAAATTTAATCATACCGTTGATCGGGTAATCAAACATGGAAATTTGACCATCCTTGCACTGATCGCAAAAGACGGTGCCGGTGACGACGGCGTAGCCATGGGCAGTGGCGGAGAGGAGAGCTGCAGCGAGGAAACAGAGGTGGAGGTTGGTGAGAGAATCCATGGAGGTGAGAGAATTAGAGGATGGGCCAATTGGAAGTGAATTTAAGAGAAGGTTGAAGATGAGAGATGAAGGGGTAGAAATCTGACAGAAGTGTCAGATGTCAGATGACAGTTAATGAAGAAAAAGAAGCTTCAAATTCAACTCTCAACTGTCCAAATTAATGGGAGGTTGGACAAAATTAAAATATATTATATATATTTGGAAATTTTTGTTTCTTTAAATTTGTTAAGATATGATTAATTATGCTTTGAATCAGATTTAGATGTTCCCTCAAACAAGACAAATATTTGATTTTTTTATGTTGGTCGACTAGCCGCGCTTATAGGTCGAGTTACTCGAGTTAAAATATTTTTTTTAGACTCAATAAATTATTTGAATGGTAAATTTTTTCAAATTCAACCATAAAATTTTTGGGTTGAGTTGGTTCGTATTCATTTATTTAGATTTTTATTTTTATTAAATTAATATTAGCTTATAAAATATGTTTTTATTTTTAAACATTTAATTATAATTTATAGCTTAATTTTGAAAAACTACATTTCAAATAGTTTTAAATTATTTTTAAGAGGGGTTTGGAGATAAATAATCCGAAAAATAATTATGGAGTATATATAATTGTATGGTAAGTAAAATTGTATTTTTTTTAAATGAACAATAAATTTAGGTTTATTTGGTTCAACCAAATATAGTTTTAGAAAATCCATAATCGAACAGATACGATTTTTTGAATGCTCGTTTTCTATTTTTAAATTTTATGAATTTCACATCTTTTATGAAAATAAATAAATAACATATTTAATTTCAAATTAAAGGAACAAAAAAAAAAAGGGTTTTTTATAAATATTTTAAATATCATTTTGTCTCATTTTTTCAAATTTAGTTGGTTGGTCTAATGCAATAAATTTTAAATTTAATCTAATAATAATAATAATAATAGTTTTTATATTAGATAAATATATTTTAATAAAAACGTTTTTCTTTTTTAAAAATCAACAACAAACTAACGGAAGATTTTAATTTGTAAGATTTATTGAACTACATAAATTAAATTTAAAATAATAAACATTAAATATTTTTAGAGAGTTAATAACAAAATAATGAAATTTAAGTAATGTTTATACTTAATTTTTGATGTTTTATAATTTGAATGGGTTTTTATTTATTAATTTCAAAACATAATAATTAAAAAAAAAATACCAATTTTATTGTTTGTAATTATTTTGGCATTTCCAAACATATAAAATTATTTACAAATATTGAGTTTTATTATGTCACGTGACACACAAAATGCTCGGTAGCTGGAAGTTACCCTCACATAAATATTAAAATATCCTTGCTGGATCCTTCTAGATCTCATTTATATTATCAAAATCTTACCAATATATATATATATATGTAATTCAATAATTAATTCACTTTATATTTTCTGCATCCTAATTTCAATAATTTAATAGCTTCAATTTTTAAACCATTTAATTCAACTTAAAAAAAAAAAAATAGAGACTCGTTCTAATATTATTGTGCTCACACTAAAAAAAATAAGAGAAGGAAAAGAATCTCGAGTTAATCAATTAACAAATTTAAATATAATTAAAAATATTATTATTAAAAAATTATTTAGTTCACTAGAGCTTCGTTAGTTAGAGTCGAGGGGATCTGCATCGAATTAGGTAGAGATTTTTCATTGAAACGAAAAAGGTGGGAGCCAATGAGTACACATTTCTCTCCATCACGGAATGAGGATAACCCTGTCCTCCGACCCTGTATATATATAGTTATTTATTTATTTATAAATAATTATTTTAAATGAGAAGAATTTGCTCGTAAAATGTTATTGAATTTATTGAGATGTTTTACGTTTTGAATTAATATTTATTTAGAATAAAGGGAAAAATTCTCGCGGAGAACTCGATTCTCGTGAATTCCCGCAGATAATCCACACCCGATTCTCTAAAAAGATAAACGTAAAATTTTGTAGGTATAAAAATTAGATTAGGAGACACGAGCGAGAAAAAACGTCCGTGGTAGCAGTAGTTGGCAGCTCACCAGTTGTTTCCATCCTTGCAGTGAGGATCAATTCATGAATAATTCAACAACCAGAAATAAATGAGTCAGTTCTTTTTTTTTTGGTTTTTTTTACAAAAATAAATGCTTTATTATTATTATTTTATTTTTAAAAGTTTAACTTTACATTAAAATTTTAATTATTCATTTCTTATTTTTAAGCTATTTTGAAATAAATTGAACGTAATAGTCTAAGCTTACTGTGTAAGTATAGTAGTTACTGTTTTCTGTTTTGGGCTTCTACTCAAAATTTTAAAACACGTCATCTCGGATATGATGAAATAGGATGAATTGAGACGGTAGTTTTGTAAGTACGTAATTATCTTGAATATATTAACTATTTCTTTATTTTTCGATCGCCTGGAAGGGACAAAAGAAACATATTGTTCTTTCTTCAACAATTTCTGATCTCTAGTGAACCTCTCTCTCAATAGGATTCGAACTCATATGAAGTTCTGGTCATCTGTTAAAGAAAAAAGAACGGATGGATCTTGTAGGATTCCCGAGAAATTTTTCGATTTCTTCTGGAAGCGGATGATTATTCATCTGCTTCTCACGTTCCGTGAATAGCTGGACATTGAAGAATATCCAGAAAAGCATTTAGGGAACTGGTCTGATTCTATCTCTGTTCGTTTCGTTTGAAGATAGTGAGAGATTTTCACACCATATTAAAAATGTTTCAGTCCTGTCTGGACTTGGAGGAAAATTTTAAAAGTTTGAAGGATGAATTTTAAAAGGATAATAAATGGTTAAAATCCATTTAAAAAAAAAAAAATTAATGCTTTTAAGAGAATTAATTAATATTTCATTAAAAAGTGTTTTAAAAGGGTGTAGTAAATTTGCTTTTGTTTTTGGTTCTTAGGTCTAATATTATTTATTGATATTAGAGAGGATATTTATGCCTCATTAAAAGGCTATATTGATCGAGTTGGCACCAACCTTCAACTATTTATCACCTCTCAAATAAGCCCTAATTTAATTCTTCACTAAAATAGATAACCATAATGATAATAGACGATAATGATAATAGACGAGCTTCAAAATGAACCATATCTTCAAATGTCTTTTGTAATAATGTTCCATATCTTATCTTTACAAATCGATCAATTTCTTCGACTTTCTCTCTCGCCAAGTTACTATTTGAAAACCTCTATAAATGTCGACATAAGAATCCTCGTAGTTTATTTAAAAACCTCCATTAAAGTCGACGGAAGAATCTTTACGATTTAGCATTGTCGTTTTTTAGATCTCTAGGATGTTTTAGTAGCCTACAATTTTAGGACTTTTTATACTCATTCAATATGGATTTAGGCACAAATATAGAGACTTAAAAAATCTAGGTTGATTCAATTCCATCGACATTAATTTTGAGATTTGTTTCTGTTAATCGAGTTCATATACTTTAATCAAGTGTTATTCGTTAAAGAGATTCGTTTAATTTTCATATCCCACCGAAACAATATAAAAGATGAGATGTGTAGGGCCGAAAGTTCTAGAAGGATAATGTGGATATAGTTGTGTTCAAAATTTTAGATTGGTTGACTTGTTATAATTCGAATTTTTGGATTGTTTCATCAATTTGATGGCTAAAACAACAAAAGTAGTGCTTTACAATTCAATCTAACCCAACCCAATCCTCTAATCCTCTATTTTCGAGTTGGGTTTTCGGATTATTTTTTTAATTATCAAATATTTACGAGTCACAGTGTAACATCAATTACAATGTTGAATATTCTTAATTTTCATAATAATTTTAAAACTAGAATACATTTGGGTTGAGTTGTAACATCATTCTCGGGTTTGATTGGATAGCCACAATCGAGAAAATGTCAACCCCTTTACTAATCCGAATTTTTCAAATTTTCAACAATTCACTCCAACTCAAACTGAAAAGAAATTTAACCAAATCCAACTTTTAGGGTTTGAGTCAGTAATGGGTGAGTATAAACCAAAGGATTCAAATGAATATTTCATTAATCACATTAATTTAGCCCAAGAGATTATCATAATAATGAAAGTGATGAGAAATTTGGAATAGAAGAACACAGAACAGATTCCAGTAAACACGAACAGTACACAGTTGAAGAGTATTTGTGAGGAACATGAGGATTGAGGGAAGGGTACACAAATGAATCCATAAAAGGCCTAAAAATAAGCAAAAAGCTACCTTCTTCAACCTACCAAAATTGCACAGCACAGCTCACAGAAACAAAACTTGAGGGTTTTGGGAAGGGAATAACTCACAAAGAACAAATGGAGGAGGAGGAGGAGGAAGAACACATGAACAGTTCAAGAACTTTGAATAATGAATATCATACCATATCATATCAGCAAACTCAATTATTTCAACTGCATAGAAAGAATACCCTCTTCAGTTTTCCCCACCAGCTCCATCTTCAACCACCTCAGCACTGCAACACCGAATCAAGTCACTGAATCAAACATCCTCCTCTACATCACATTTAAGCTAAACTGGCTGAGACTTCTACAAATTACTTCTAGTTCAAGATCGAGTAAGTCTTAATGGAGAGAACGAGCATCCTTGGAAAGCAAGTCACATGAACAGTTCTCATTTTTTTTTTTTTTTTTGTCTCTATTCTGATTCAAAAGATAAAAAAAAAAGCCACCAAAAACTATCATTTACACAGAATTCAACTTTCCATAGGTGTCTTTCAAACCATACTTACCACAAGAGAAAAAAGAACCGTCTTTTGTGAGATCCCACGTTGGTTAGAGAAGGGAATGACGAAACATTTAGCATAAGAGTTAAAATCTCTCCCTAGTAGACGCATCTTAAAACCTTGAGGGGAAGCCCTTAAAGAGAAAGTCCAAAGACGATACTATCTACTAACGGTGGGCTTGGGGCTATTACAAATGATATCAGAGCTAGACACCGGACGGTGTATCCACGAGGACGCTAGGCCTCCACGGGGATAGATGGTTGGATCCCACATCGGTTGGAGAGGAGAATGAAACATTTTTTATAAGGGTGGACACCTTTCCCTAACAAACGCATTTTAAAAACCTTGGGGGAAAGCCCAAAAAGGAAAAACCGAAGACAATATCCTGCTAGCTGTGGACTTGGGCGGGACTTAGTTTGCCTAAAGTACCTCTAACTCTACATGAATCCTAGAAGAAAGCAGCAAATAAAGCAATAATCTGACCAAAGGACAACCTAGAGCACATATAAAGCACTACAAGCCACAAACAAATACAAGGGAACAACTAGAATCAAATGTACCAACTACTTAACCATCAAAAGCAGCAAAAGAGTTTTGGAGTATAATACAAACCTTTGGGGACGAGACTGCACAGACTCTGGCTTCCTCCAACTCCTCCCTGGCCCTGACCGATCATCAGGAGACCTACCACTTCGAGCTCCAAACCCTTTTCTCTCAAACGAAGCCCCACTAAATCTGTCGGCCCTCTCCACCGTATCCTTGATCTTTGTTGATTCCAGCTGCTCATCAATCTTCTTCCAGTCCTGCCCCTTTTCAGCCAATACCTGTTCCCTTGGTCTTGCATTCCCGAAAGGATTGGAACCCTTTGGCTTCACTGCAGCCACAGAAGCCTCCTGATTCTCATTGTTCAAAGGGATGGAACGAGGCTGCAGATTAAGCCTCGGCCTCTCACCAATTCCACCTCTAACCCCTTCAGATTTTTTGCCCCAATTATCCGAATCAGCCCCACCACCATTCTCACCAAATCCACCCCTCGCCCCTTCAAATTTTCTGCCCCAATTATCAGAATGAGCCCCACCACCGTTCTCACCAATTCTACCTTTAGGCCCTTCAGATTTTCTGCCCCAATTGTCTGAATCGGCGCCACCGCCGTTCGAGGGAAAACCTCCTCTTCGCTCTCTCTCAAAACCGCCACCTATACCGCCTGATCTCCGGCCCTCAGAAGGTGTAAAGCTCTTATTTGACACCCAACTATCCGATTCGTCAGCTTTCGACGACTGCGAATCGAAAAAACCTCCTCCTCTCTCTCTCTCTCTCCTCTCAAACCCATTACCCATTAGAGGCTTCTTCCCGGCTCCCCAATCATCGATCTCATCAGCCCTAGAGGGCAACGATTCCCTATTGGATTCATCAAAAACCCTAGAACCCCGTCGAGAATTCGGCGAGTCTTCACCATTAGAATACCGATTCCCCCTGTCATACAAACTATTCTGACCCCAACTCTTGAACCCTCCTCCGAGCCGATTGCGGTCCAACTCCTCCTCTGTTCTCTGACGCGGACCCGTCGGAAGCATCATTAGATCTTCGGCCGTAAGACCCCTTGGCTCATTGGATCGACCCGACGGCTTTGAATCACCATAGGCCTGAAACTCCGACAAGGGAATGGACTGACCTTTCTTTTTCTTCGGCTTAGTGGCGGCCGCGGCGGCGAGGGATGGAAAGTCAGCGCTGGGCTCCGATTCCTGGCGCGACTGGTCCTTGAGCAGCTCCTCCTCATGCTCCTCCGCATCCAAAGCCCACGCTCCGGGCTTTCCCCACGGTGACACAGTTGCCGCCATGCCTGAGATTCTTCTTCTTCGCTGCGGTTTCTTGTTAATGGGTTGCGTTCGTTGGCAGCGAAAATAAGCGGCAACAAACGCCTCTCCTCCATTTTATATCCAAATTTTAGGCACCCCAAAGAGCTACCATCCGACGGCTGAGATTTGTCCTCCCAATCTGTTTCGGAATATTATCAAGTGACGTGTACGACTTTATCTCTATTAATCCAATCTTTTAATTCCACCAATTATTCTATCTATTTATTTGTTATTATTTCGTTTTTTAAATTTAGAGATTTGTTATTTATATTAGTACGTAAATCAAATCCATCCATTTTTTTTTTTAAATAATTTTAGTTTTCCATTCCTTTTTATTAACAGACACGTTAACCAGATGCTGTTTGTGTTCTTCCTTTAGAATATGCAACAGAAATCGTCATATAAATTTTGAACATCATCTTGATATCACAAAACTACCAAATAATAGCCATTGTTTGATCCTATATAATAAATAGGATTGTAACTTCAAGATCTTGACAATCGCAATCGCTAACATTTTCTAAAGTGCCTAAAAAGTATAGACACGTAAAAACTCAAGTGCAAATCATTAAAAAACCAATGTTTGAAGTATATTAATTGGCCTATGCAGCGTTAGAGCAATACTTGAAACCCATCTAAAATTTCAAGCATCTGAAGTTCTTGAAAGTGTGAGACAAACATATGAATGCATTTTCCGCGAGAAACGTTAGAGTATGCTCTGTATCTCTGAGAGCATAGAGAGAAGTTTTAGTTATGTGTGCCCATCAATAGATATAAGAACCATACATACATCATCATCGACCATTAAAGTTATAAATACTCAGTACGTGGCCTTATCTATATTTATAGAAATACCTAGCTGATAGTAGGGCCACTTATCTCCATACATACATGATCGGATAAATGAACCAACGTCATTGAGTTTACATCCTACATGCAACAAAACAAAACATTCTTGCTGCAATTGCCTTAGATTCTTTCTATGCACGATGTCCAACAAGTATGCATCTTTGGTGGTCACAAAAATGTCATCCCAAATGAAGAACTTTACTTCCTTTGGTAGTGATTGATGGCCTTCCAACCCATTTGTTGTTTATGTCCAAGTGTGGAGAGATTTTGTGATGAAGTTGCCACCGCTGCTCAATCTCCATGACCGCAACTCACTGAATTGGGATAGAACCAAACTTTCATCAAGAAAGAATTAAAGAATATGATACAATGGCATTAAAAAAAAAAAAAAAAAAAAAAAAAAAAAAAAAAAAAAAAAAAAAAAAAAAAAAAAAAA